>NW_022992111.1:0-513832 GCF_902827175.1 Gymnodraco acuticeps | reverse complement strand
AGAGATGGAAGTCAGGGAGGAACTGCAGGTACAGTCACACAAAATAATGTAGGCTTAAAGGAATGGTATGCTCATGACAATCATTTTTAAATAATTATCATCCGATAAAACAGACCAGTCTCTGCCAGTCTCTCTCTTTTTTTTTTTTTTAATCCGATGACATTATCAGTGATTTTAAACTGATTAATTACCGAAATAACATCAACACTGTGGACGGCGCCATTTTACCGGACGTGACGTAAACCATGCGTTTGGTTTCGAGGACACGTTGATGTTCATGTTATTTACTGTAGTTACTCTCTTCAAATATGCCTCATTGTATCGCGAAACATTGCCACAATTCTGATAGGAACAATCCACGGAATGCTTGGTTCCATCTGTTGCCAAAAGGTAAGCGTAGGAAGTACGTTCGGAGGCAGTGGCTAGCGAAATGTGGCCGGCCCGAACCGAAAGATCCACAGGCGCATGTATGCAGCGAACATTTCAAGTTTCCGGACGACTACTATGAGTATGATAAAACATAACATGGGATTTATTGAATAACCATTACTTAATGGAGATGCAGTACCATCGGTCTTTCTGGTGTCATCACCGACCAGGACACCAGTTCGGCCAGTTGAGAAATCGCCCTCTGCAAGTGTGAAGCGACGGAGGACCAGAAGTAGTGCTCGGAGTAAGAATAAGGTATGTTATAGCGCATTTCCATTGCAGCGGGTAGCCCCGTTTAAACGTCCTTTATCGTCCAGGCCAGGCCAGTTTTTGGTGGCCTTTCCATATAGCGTAGTACCAGCTAGTGGGTATTTCCCCCCAGTTTTTCCGGCCCCATAAAATCGTGGTTCTAGGACCAGGGACAACGAGGCTGAGTATGCTAAACTAGAGAGGGAATCGCTAGCAAGGGTGGTACTACATGCATACATATCTAGTATTCAAAATCATTGTATCTACTAAGTAGTACTAAGTAGGCTCGAATCTGTATGGCTGAATTCCCCCTTCCAATCTCTTCATATTGCTCAAAACTTCGCCATGTTTTCGTGTGTTTACAAAGTGAACGCATGGATGACGTCACGACCATCACGTGACTACTGAACATGGGCAAAATGGCAGCGGCCTGACGGAATATACAGGTTTTGATAAAAAAGAGCTATAAAATCATTATTTACCGGGGTATACCGCTGATTTCTTCAGGGTATGGTTTAAACATAATGTTTCACTAAATACTGAAGTTTTGATTAATTATCTAATGAGTGGAGCATTCCTTTAATAACCCCATCTATTTATCTATCTGGTTTATCTATAACAATAGGCATCATTTTTAAAACAACATACATCTATTGCAGTTATGATGTCATAATAACATACAATTGTATAAAACATAATTTACTTACATCTTCTGTTCAAACAAAACAGATTTAAATAAAAATAACAGTGCAAACAAACAAGTGAAATGAACAAAATGGCTGAATTGCTTTTAATTCACTGGCAGGAGCGACAAGTGAGGAGGAGCAAAAAGTAAACAACAAGGGAGAGATTGAACAAAGAGAAAGAGTAGAGGACAGAGAGAGTAATGAACAGGAAGAAGACAGAGAGACTAAAGAAGATGGAAGAGAGGGGGCAGGTTATAGAAAGGAGAGAGACATGGAAAATGAATGTTGACAATGTTTTGTGATCATTTTAGCCTCTTCTGCATGTCCAGATCATTAATAGTAAAAATCAACTGATTCTTATTATGTATTACACTTTAAAAAATAATTGATGCTGACATTGTCAGTCCACTGACATGGTTTGAAATCAATATATTATCCAATTTGTGACCCCTCACAGGACTTAAAAAGCACCTAACTAGATCATGAAAATCCCCAAAATCTCGGGGGGTATCCCCCGAACCCCCCTAACATGTTTGGACCTCGGTATTTAGGAAATCCTGGATACGGCCCTGCCACCGAGGTCTTCAAAACCGGCCTTAAGACCCTCTTCTTTCGGCAGGCCTTCCAATAAACTTTGAGCATGGTACACCTGGAGTAATGCCATTTTTATCGCTATCTCCGACTTTTACTTTTGTACTCTATTTTATTTTTAATTTTTTTTAATTTCTTATTATTATTATTACAATTATTTGTTTAATCTCTCAAAGTGTATCAGTATCCCTTGTTGTGAAGCACTTCGAGATTTGTCTTGGCAGATGAGAATCGCTATATAAATTAAATGTATTTATTTAGTAGTGAAACTACTCCCACAACAAGTACTATGAAGTACTTACTGTGTACTTTTTAAGTAATCCTCTGTCCCCTCCCGCAACCCTGCTGTCTCCTAAAAATTACGTTCCAACAGAACTAAACTGCATTCTCAATTACGTTTAGCGAGAAACTTATTTTCTCCCACGTTACGTTCGTTATGAACGTATCTCAAATACGTTTATTTTCTACATATCTTCTAGAAACATATTTTCTCCCACGTTACGTTTCTTGTGAACGTATCTTAAATACGTTTATTTTCTACATATCTTTGCCATTTATTGTCTTGCTAATAATGATAATAGTCATTTATAAATATCATTTTAGAGCACACATTTGAAATCAGTAGGCGAGGCTGTAATTTCGCCAGCTGTTACTCTCACGAGTGAGGCAGAAAATAATAGTTTTACCATGCCAAAAAGCTGCTGTGTCGGTTATTGCACCTCAAACATTAAAACAAATCCAGAGTTACGTGTTTCTGTACTTCCTCTAAGAAGAAAGGACAGTAACAGAAGATCTCTGTTATGGAATGCCATTTAAGCCAAAATTAAATAAATAAATAAATACATAAATAATTAAATAAATACATATATATATATATATATATATACATATATATATATATACATATAAATATGCCTATGAAATAAATTCTGAAATAAATAAATGAGGCAATAAATATGTATACATGTACATTTAAATACACATTTATTTATTTCATGGGACTTTTATTTCATAATGACACATTTATTTATTTCAAGAGACTTTTATTTCATAATGACACATTTATTTATTTCAAGAGACTTGTATTTCATAATGACACATTTATTTATTTCAAGAGACTCGTATTTCATAATGACATATTTATTTATTTCAAGAGACTCGTATTTCATAATGACATATTTATTTATTTCAAGAGACTCGTATTTCATAATGACATATTTATTTATTTCAGATGACTTGTATTTCATAATGACGCATTTATTTATTTCAGGTGACTTGTATTTCATGATGAGACATTTCCATTCCTTTTATGCAAATGGACAGGGCGTGGTTAGCTCACAGATCCAGAGACCCAGACCAAAGCAACAGCACCACACTGACTACTCGAGAAGAGGAAGAAAATGGAGGAGAAGGACTATAAGGCAAACTACTAAATTCTCAGAGTCAGACATCGCATGTAATCTGATACTCTAAATTTCACCCGCCAGAAATGTTCGCTTCTTCTTCTTCGGTGTAAATTGTCCGTTGGCAAACCAGTTGACTTCTTCTGCTCTCGGTTTTTTGGCGGATTGCAAACAACTTTAAGGTGCATACCGCCACCTACTATGTTACTGAAGTTGACCTTGCCTTCTTACAGTGCAGACGCTTTTCTGCTTGCTCTTGCCTCTGCTTACTTTTTTATGCTCTTTTTCTATTTTTCTTTTCTGAAAACTTCGAGCAGCGGCTCCTGGACATTAACCTATCACTGGGACAGTTATTCTTCGTAAATAGACAGAGGGTTTCAGCCATATTTCAATATTTTTATGACGACCTCAGTCTTACAGTAGCGTGGCCTAGCAACAGCTAAAGCCTGGTACTGCATGCTATTTAGCTTAAGCTAGTTAGCAGCAAAATACCTCCGTTCTCTACAGATGACTTCCACAAACTTCTACAGAAGATGGCCGTGTTGGAAATGAAAATGCAACGGTTGGAAGTTAACGTGGAAGTGAATGGACTAGGTTGGAATGACACTGTAGAGGAAACTTCTGTGTAGCTATGCAGCCGGAGTCACCGACTCAGGAAGGAGACACGGTAGGAGCAGTAGCTTTGATGTCAAACACATGATGGTTTATTTGGAGTTACGGCCGGAGGATTCACATCACAAGTCCAAGAGTCAGAGGTTCTGACTTCACGGTAGAGTTGCCACGTCAATTCTGGAGAGCCTCTCTCTTGCCAGCCCATCTAACTGGTTTCGCAGAGAGTAAACAACATATTTGAGAAGATAGCCTAAACAGTGTGAGAACACTGAGCTACCTGCGTCGGACACTTATGACCTCGAATATTTCACCTTGGAGTCCACAAATACAGAGAAGGAAGTGTCCCAGTGTACCCACAACACAGACCATCTGTGACCCAGTATTGACCGGTCACAGAATGGGAACAATAACATTATTGGCTAAGCAGCCTGTGTCCTTAAAGAAGGTAAACAGACATCAAGGTTTGTCCTGTATGTTACAAATTGGCATCTATGATAATTATTTCCATAACAGTCCTCTCTTTTTATCATTTATGATAACCTAAAAACATTAGTCAATAATTAACTCAATAGGCGTCTCCAGATTCGAGTGTGGTCTCACCTTCCATCAATTATATCACAAAGTGGAATAAGATTGAAACATTCAATCACAATGATTGATACAGCCAATCATAATAGGAAAAAAATCATCTCTCATCAGTGTTTGATCATCTTTTGTCAAAAGCATAATAATGAACACACATAAAACACAGGTGCACAATGGCTAAATATTTGTTTTAAACCAATATCTTTTATCATTAGTTAATTTCATTCATCAAACTATAAAACAAAACCAGCTTGCCGCTTTAAAGATTTACTTGAAGGCAATCACTAGTCAAAAGCATTTTAAAACTCAGGATCGTAAGAGATCCAGCTAAAAATTCACAGTTAGAGTATAGAATTCACACTGGTGATTTGATCAATCTGTAATCTGCAAAATTGCAGTGTCCTCAATTTTAGGATTACTTTTACGTTTACTTAAATACGCTTTAGTCAAGAGTAAGGCACTTAGTGAAATCAATACATTCATTTTAGTCAAGTACATTGTTCAAAATCTGAAAAGGAAAAGTTAGGCAAATATTCAAAGACTTTTGTAAAAAACCTGGAAAGGAAGGATTAAACATTCTTAAAATGTGAATTATTACATTTTGTGAATGCTACCACTGATCTGTACCAAATTAAGTCTATCAATTATTCCTATTAGCCATACTTACCTGAGCTACTTATGGTACTTGGAAAGGATTCGTCTGTGTTTATCTAATGTTGAATATAGAATATCAATTTCTTTAAATTATACTTCTCTAATTTGAGGATCAAATATGCTACATAATTGTTATATGAAATATTATAAATATTTGTTTTGGTCCAAAACTGAAATTAATCCAGTACTTGAAACATCATGGATAATACATTAAAGAGTAGTGTTGTTAAGCCTGATTGCTGGACGATTAAGGATATTAACATTATCTGTTATAATAGTAGAAATATCTTATGATTCAATACTTTATAATCTGAATACATTTTGTTTAGTGCGAAAGTGTAATCTGATCCGGCAAAAATATATTTATCACCACTATTCAACACATGTCTGGTCATTGGAAATATAAAGACAGTCATTAATTGTACATCTGTAAACATCCAAGATATAAAATCAATTCAAAGTTCATCTTTGTACGAGAGCTGGAAAAACGTGTCCTTCAGTCTTTCTGACTCGTTCTCCTCCTCTCTTTATGACAACGAGTGTCTGGTGTGTGTAAAGGCATCCTGATACTGTAGATTAGCACAGAGGTGCTGATTGGCTCAAACTCTTCCTCAGAGCGCCATATTTAAACCCCCCAATTGCTCTGCTTTTGTGGCTCATTCAGTGAGCACTGTATGATCCCCCCAGTGAAACGGAGGCTCATCCGCCTGCATTCCTTCTGCTATGCTTGAGAGCAGTGCCAGACAAAACTGCGTATTCCAAGTGGCGCATCCAGGTCTCCCCCCGTGATGGGAGAGGTTAGGAAGACATCTGATCCTCCAAGAAACAAGGAACCTGGTATGAAGCCTCTGAAGTCCTCGCTCGTCCCGCAGGGTTGTCTGCCTGAGCCCACCGCGCAGAAAGGTGAAGAAGTATCCCATCTCCTCAGATAGTTGAAGATTAGAATCCTCTCATCTCGAACGACCTCGTGCCTCCTTGCCCGTGGATGGGGGTGCCCTCTGCAGCCGGAGAGTGTGACCCTCTCTCTCTGACCCTTGGCCTTCAGAGCTGTCCTAGTTATTGGGGTAACACTTGATAGGGATGTTTTCCTGAGTGCAGACAATTCAAGGTAATGGATTAGCACATTATCATTTAATTACAAAAATAGGATAGGCCCCTCAGAATTATTTGGGAGCCTTCCTAACACATGCACATGCATAAATGTAAGGTTTGTGTTAGTCATTTAACATGCAAGAATCATATACTCATCAGTCCAAAGCAGATAAATGTTATTTTAAGTTAACGGTGAGCTAGTCCCTGTGGATATCACCCCTTCTCAATGATTCTAAATGTTATATTAATTTACCATTTGATAACATATTAGTTTATCAGAAATATTTTCCTCTTCCATAAAACAGGTTTGAGAAATAAATGTTCCAATATAAAATCAATTACTCAATATAATTGACTCTTCCCTCCCTTTTCTTACATATGTCTCATATGAAATAATAACTTAGGAGTCTATTTAAGCATGGTGTAGTTTATAATCTATTAATCGAGAAGACTCAGTATCACCTGTGTGCAGCTTACAAAAAAACAATTGTGAGAAACATATATTATGCAGGAACTGCATACCTTTGTTGAAAAACAAAGCATATCTGATTTGGGAGGAAAAGCTTCATCCCCCTTAACATCTGAGTTACCACTGAAGGCATTTTGAATGATAGTGGGTGTCTGAGGGTGTTTTTACTGAGAAATGTCAAACACATTCAAAACCTTACATTTGAAAACAGGTTTGCATTCCTTCTCTTAAAATGACGTTATCATTGGAAACAATAAAAGCTAATTGTTTTGATGTAGAATCTATCAATTGAATCGTTAGAGCAGAACAGAGTGGTCGTATTGTAGCCTGAGTACCGTGCAGCCTTCAGTTTCACCAGGTGGAAACATTGTCCATATAATGTGAATACATGTAGAACTAGACAGTAAGAGGCCCCTGACATTAGGCCTATTTTAAAAATAGTAGGGGCTTTTAACAGCTTGCTACAGGCTACAGGCATCCTCTGCATAGCAGTATGAATAGCCTTAAAAAAAACAACCCACTCTGCGGTAACGAGAGTCATATTTCTGAACCAAATGCCCTAAGTTAAGCCGTTAGTCCCATCTGACTGACCCAAGGGTTGGTGCTGGTGTGACCGGGAGGCTTCCAGGTGTTCAAAGCAGATGTCAAGCTTTCAGTTCATGGCTTGGTGGGGGGAGTGGCCCACGTGAGACAGTATTGTTCAGTTTGAGGAGCGGCATTGTCTCTGGAAGCAGGGAATGGTGTCCATTCTCGGACCAGACCATTAATGTCATTTCATGTAGAGCAGCCATAGCATCTCTGTGACTGCACTCAGCCGGACTGTCAGAACTGGGTGATTCTTAGTGAAATCGTCCAAGGCCATAGACAGAATGGAACCACGTACCAACAAAAGGGACACAAGGTCATCAATGTCTCTCTTTACCATTGGCCTAATTGCACAACAAATTAGTGGGAAAAATGTGGAGCACTAATCCATCATCATGTGAAATGTTGAGTTAATCTAAATAATTCCTTATGGGTTGAAATCAAATTAACATTAGAACTAAAGTCAGTCAAAATTGGACTTTGCACGGATCAGAATCTAATCAATACACCATTTCCCCAGCTCTGTGATGAAAAGGATAACAAGATTAGGTACTTTACAGGAGTGTTCCACACCCAAACATGCACACTTATCTTATTCTAGTAGAGATTAGAGGACAAGGTCTAATGTTGTGAACAAAATGATCAATTCAAAGTTGTTTTGTTTATTGTTATGTACCTAATTTAATTTAATAATTAATCTTGAATTACTAATAACTTTAAAGAAGGCAACAATTTACAATTTGGATGAAGTGATTACTCATCCAAAGTGTGTGTGTGTGTGTGTGCTTGTCTGCCCAAGGTTTGAAACATTTGGGACAGCACAGCAGTGAGAATGTTATGAGAACCAATCTGTTGTTTATACTAAACTTGAAGGAAGCTAGACTGGAACATTTTAAATAAATCAAAACACTTGCACATTAATTAAATACATTTGACATTTAGCTCGAGCTGGGTTCAATACTTTTCTTTATGGTATTTAAAATTGGGCTCGAGTAGAACCCCTGGATTTGGCTTGCAACACAAAGTGATACTGATCTCTGTAGGACTTGGGAGTGTTATGATTCAAAGTGCCTGTGAAAGAGAGGCCCTTGGAAAACAACATCTATTTTGTAACTGTAATTACTTATTTTAAAGAAATTGCAACATTATACTTTTAAAGAATTGCTCAATTAATTTAACACATTTATTATGCACACAATAAAAACTTCAACAAATATATTGATCCTGGCTTAACCAGCAACCTTTACTCTGTTGTTCATAAGCTCGGTTTCAGAAAACTTGTCAGTAGTTTAACAACTATTTTAATTTTAGTAATGTCTATAGAGACCAATTGGTTGATACTAGAAATAATTTGAAGCAGTTTAATAAAGAATGTTAAACAATTTTTAAAACTGTAATTGAACTTCAACTTATATTAATTACCTGATTCCAGTGGCCAGTTGGAACAGAATAATTAACACCGTTTCCATTTTGCTGCAACAGCGCAAAAGGTTTCAACAACAATTAGTATTATGTCTGAGTTGAGTTCTGTCTTATCTGCTTTGTTTCGGAATGTGTTCAATACATTACGTTTTTATTCATTATTACTATACAATACATAGATTAAGAATAAATGAAACAAATAATACAACATTGACCTACAAAAACAGATTTTGCAACCCTGATCTCCTCAGGCAGGTCTCTGAGGGTCTCGGGGCGCAGGACGGGGCATAGGGTTTATACAAGGTCACAAAGATATCTTAACATACCAGCAATACCATTTAAGAATGGATTCTTAAAGCAATATAATCTTCTTTTCTTCTTACACCTAGCGCTCACCCTGAACAGTGTGCTTCTTGTTTACATTTTCCCCTGCACTCAGAGGCAGGACATAAAAACACTCTTTTTATTTTTCTCAAGTCATTTACTTTTGGTGAGATAACTAAAGTTTAGTTCATTTCACCCTGGCTATGGACTGATTTATTATTAGTTGTTACAAAACATACACAAGACGGCGGGACAAACCAATATAGACCCCCATACAAACAATCAGACAAACAAAACATGAACTCGTAATAAACACCAGCGCGACAGCAAAGCTCATCCAGCTCAATTTAGTCCGGATTTTAGAGATCTTAGAGGGGGTGGGGAATTATCTCCAGTGGGCGTCTGCTCACGCCTCACCCTTGTATACAAGTGATTTATCGGTGCTTGAAAGCCGTCCAAGAGCGATAACTAAGCTTATCCTCTTGCGACAACCACTAGGCTATCTGTTTCTAGTGGCGCTGTGCCCCCCCGATCGGAGCCCACAGACTTTTCCCTGCCCTTTCTATCCAAACAACAGCTCCGTTGACTGTAGTCCGTGAGACCAGCCTTAGCAAAAAAATCTATAAAATCCTATAGAATCTTGTAGAAATCTATAGAATCTTGTAGAATCTTGTAGAAATCTATAGAACATAGTCGCCATGCTAAAGAAATCTGTAGAAATCTATAGAAATCTCTAGATCATTCTGTAGAATACTATACATTTGTACTTTTCTATAAACTTCTATAATTAAAACTATAACAATCTAAAGAATTCTATAGGACAGAACCGACTCATGACATATCTGTAGAAATCTATAGAAATCTATAGCATTCAAAGAAAACATTTTTCTCTCTGGTGCAACCTATACTAAATTCTATAGAATGATATAAAACTCGTCTTTAAATTGGAATAGAGAAAATCATAGTAATCTACATCATTTTGTGGAACTGAGCTGCTTTGCAAAAGCTGTACGGGTAGATCCCTTTGAAATCTTTACAAATGTATACTGGATTATGTGCCCAATTAAATTATGTAACCTATCTAAACAAGTTTCTATGATACAGTATTCTATAGAATTCTATTGAGAAAAACAGTGATCCACAACATTTTATGAAACGCATTTAATAATCTGTAGATTTTTTATATCATTCTACAGAACTAGAATTATACCAAATAAATACTATTCTATACAGCAGATATACCGGTACTTGGCTATTATACCAAATGCTGGATATCCATATATTTGCACAATTTTGAACGGACTTCATTGTTGCTTATATGGGGATACAAACAAACAAAACAGTAGAGTCACTATTAATGCATTTATTACAATGAAAGGTTCACCCTGTACAGTGTATAAGAGTTATTTACAGTGAGAAAGACGGTAAACTGGAACTCATCAGTCTAAATACAAAATACATCTATATCTAGTCTAGCTCAAACTTCGGGAGTTTGCACAAATACATCCTGTCACCTACATTCATCATCACCCCTTTGTTTGCAATCTTCGTGGCTGGTACTGCAGACAACCTCAGTGAGGTCTGTACCAGTACAGTATCACTGGCAGTGTCACACTTTACAAAGTTATCATATGCACGGAACTGTGGAGCTTCTGGGACCAATGTTCTGTAGAATACATAGAGTCTATCACATCTACAATCTCCAATGCAGCCACATATGTTGTCCACCACTACCAATGAATGAATTCTACCCCAGTCCCCATTATCCAATAGGATTACAGAGTTGTCTCGCTTTAGATTTTCGCAATATGCGGAACTTGTATACACTTTACTGTCAATGATTGCTCGTGTGTAACAAGACAGCGGAGAACCAAAATGTACAACATTTTGGTATTCCTGCAGTGCAAATCGCTCTGCAATAGTGAATTGTCTGATACGTGGTGTACCAAAGACGCTAACACTTGGCTGGATCTGGAGAATTTTCTGAGTATTTTTTGTTTTACTCAACATTCTACACAAGAAAGTTCCAGCTTCATCGGACATTTGTTCCATATATTCCTCTGCATACAGTGTAAGTTTTTGTCTGGCAAAGAAATATCGGAAGACTTGCATTTGCACTGCCTGAGTCCCGGAAAACAAATCCAAAAGCTTTCCACAGGCATCCTCAAAAACAAATGCCGAGTACGACCAAAGTGGACCCCAGTGCCGCACACTATTGGCCAGATGTGTCAGTGTGTGTATGTTGTAGGACATATGTTGTACTCCATACAATTCTTGTATCATGGTGACAAACTTCACCAGACACAGTTCCGCCATATTGATATCCTCTGGAGACACAAGAGGAGCCATGAGCACATTTATGGCATGCACAAGCAATAGCCAGTGAACGAAGTAGGCCCTTGGCAAGACGTCTTTCAGGACAACTGGCGAGTAACAGAGGAGAAACGATCTCCATTCTGACGCCTTCCAGAATTGGCGTTCATTCAATGAACGCGGAGTCCTTGTTATATCTGATGGCGGCTTCAACTTTGTGAGAGTGCTGTCGATATGCTCGAGCTGCTGTCGCTTCAAATGAAATGGCTGGTCGTTATTGGCCCCATCCAACCACAGCTCGGTAATCTGTCTGACCACCCCAAGGCAAACAGAATGCATATATTCTGGCACAAAGCCTTTGATGATGTCAAACTTGGGAAGCAACAGTAAAGGGCTTGCACCTTTTACTCCTCTCTCAGAGTCCCTGTTTGTTGTTCCAACAATGGTGGCATATTCAACTGTGCTATCATGTGTACGCAATTTTGGAATATCTCCTGTCTGTGGATAGACATGGACTGATCCTCTTCCCTTTTCCACTCGTGTTCCCTCATGCTCACAGAAGCCACAGCCAAAAAAGCCATTGAATTGCTTGAACGATTGCAACATGGCCCTGGCCACGGCATCACAGACAGATACTACTGCGGCACACTTACCGACGTGTCGTAAGCCACCTTTGTCCTCCCAGACAAAACCATTTTCATGCAGGTGATTCATTTCATCAACAAATGGCTTAAGATAGGTGTCCATCCGTGGTTTGGATTTTCCAAACCATAAGGTGTGAAGCAAAACATTATTTTTCCTCAACTCAAACGGCAATTCATTAATCATACACTGTATGGGCCAAATGCTCTTATTTGATGACCTGAATACAGGTGCCCCATCACAGCTCCATGTCAATGTCAAATTGTCTTTGTTTCTTACCCAGTCTCCTAACTCTCTATAACAACTTCCCTCTTTACCATCACTCATACATTGCCTCTGGTCTCCTGCAAGAGCATTTTGTATCTCTTCTCTCTGCATGATGTCAGTTAACTGTTTGGAGAGGGGCATCACTAGGAAAAAACTGTCCTTGGCAAGCAAAGCTTCTTTGGTATATTCCTGTTCGCATTCAGCACATTGTCTCGCTATATTTATTCCTAGATAGGCTTGACAATCAGGACAGTAGAAATGTTGCTCTGCAAAATCAGACATTCTGAAAAATGATTTGTCCAAAAAGTACTTTGTTGCAGGCACACAGCCAGGCATAGCTACATTTAACAAACTCAGCAGATCTGACAGTCCATATCCACTAAGTCCATGTCGAAGGACATACCCAATGGCAAGCAGGACAAGGGTTCCTTTTGTGGTTTCTGCCTCGTCATAAATAGGCCTGTCCATCTCCAAACCATCAAAGTCACGAGGAGCATCCTATAAAAGAAAGAAAAAAAACCATTATAATACTAGCAATATCCGTTAAAGTGAAGCGCATATACGTGCGGAATACATGTACATGTGCTTCTGTGTCGAAGATACTTGGTACATAAATTATACTGCCATAATTTTGTAATAGTCTTCGAGTGAGGACAGTGGGATGGATAGTGATTGAGAAGATGAGAGGGTGGACATGTGGCTCCACCAATATGAAAGGTGGCCACAAACTTTGTGATGAATAGGCCTAAATACTAGGGCTGTACCCGAATATTCGACTATTCGTTCGTTGGCCAACTATTCGGATTTCAATTTCATTGTTCGGATATTCGTTTTTTTATTTATTTTTAAAAATATATATTTTTCTAAATATATGCATATATATATATCAATCAAGACGAATTGCCATATTCTTATACTTTTGAATTGCACGGTTAAAATGCGAAAATATATAAAATCTCAGCCTGTGCTCCTGACATCGCGTTCACTCAGTCACGAATGCAATTATTACTGCCTACTTGACTATACGGCCTGTTAAAATATATGCTTAATACAAAATTACTCACTCTATTGTCTCCAACAGGACCAATCCCTTGTTCATTCTCAGCAACATCTGGCTGCTGATCCACTGCATCCAAATATGAGTCAACATTGGCCTCTTCTCTGTATTCAATGGTATGAGAAACAGGTGTATCGCTGTATGCACATGCAGCATCGCAGCTGTCAGATGATCCACCTGATATGTCAGAAGGGCTCACTGATTCACTAGAGATATCACATTGCCCAGCGCCTTCTGCAGAGCTGCCACCTTTGTCGGGTGATCCTGGGACTGCCTCACACGCAGCATGTTCCGGAATTTCGTGACAGTTGCCCTCTGATGAGCTGGCATGAGCCACGGGTCCTGAATGCAGCCTCTGTCCATGGGCACCACGATGTGTTGCACTGTCAGATTGTGACAACTCGTCGTCAGATTGTGACAACTCGTCATCAGATTCAGGGCCAACATCTAGCCCTATCGGTTGCTCACAGCGGCGAACTAAAATATAAAAATTTGCATTCAATTATGGTTGTTAAAAGGAACAATGGCAAATGATTTTTGTACATTTCCTTATCTGAGGAAGGTTTTGAACTAGTGATTCTTGCCTTTTGCACCCCCCTTCCTCCCACGACACAAGACATGAGCAACACTGCAACAGGGTGGTTTGATTCAAATAATTTGATAAGTCTGAATTGTATAGTTGTTAATAAGAACATAATTTGGTACTTATAACAATAACTCATTTAGTTGTTATGTAACACAACTTTAATTTAAAATAAATGATTTACATCAATTAAAATCGTTATTAAATAAAATAATCCATTTTGTTTTAAATTCTAAATCCAGTTTTTTTTTATCAACCATTGTAATTTGTATCCAGCCACCCAACTCCCAGTTATGCAGTATGCATGCTGGTCCTGCCCAAAGTCTCACTGGAGCCTGGTATAGATTACAAATAATGTCCTGTCTTCTGGCTGTCTGTGAAGGAATTATATATTACCCACCTTTCTTTTGCCATGGTGATTTTCTGTATCGTGCTGTGGAATCTGGTATTTGTAACGAGTCATCTGTTAGATACTGTTTATAGCGCTTCTTTGTCGGGTTCTTCGGCACATCCATGGTCTACATCTAAGGTGCAAAGAAACAATAAAATACATTCAAATCATGACATTGTAGCATTTTTGGCAACCGACTCTTAATCTGCATAATAAGTGCTATCAAGTATTTATAAATTAATTCTGTCTGTAAAAAATGGCTTGAGTTGTCAAATTTATAAATGAAATATTTTGGTTCAATTGATAAATCAAATTTTTTCCAATTTCACCCGATTATATTTCTTATCATTGTCATATTTCTTATGACTAAAGCATTATTGTGTAACTACAGGGGAGGATACAGGAATTTGGAAGGGAGGGGGGGAAATCATTTTACAGATGAGATCAAAGGGGGATAGCTGCAAGCAAAAAGGAGCCTGGGGTCAGGCCAGGGCTTTTTTGGATGATCCATAATGCATTCTAACTTCGAAGGCTACAGACAAAGGGACATATATGATACATGTACTTACACATTGATGACTGTATACAGTCTATCCTTTAGCGATGACGGGTGACAGATGTGGCTGCGTCGATGGTCTTCAGCTCTTCAGACGCGGAGCATGGTAGCGTGCTCTGCGGTTTCAGCATACCATGCCGTAGCACATATTATCGCCCAGGACCAGTGCTGGAATTGGGCCGGTACTCACCGGTACGCAGTACCGGCACTTCTGGTTCTGACCCATGGAGTACCGGCACTTCTTGCTCAGTACCGGCATGCTGGCGGTACTCCGGTACTCATGCACCGTGCTGGTACTCATGCACCGTGCCAGTACTCAACACTCTCCCGCCGTTCTTATTATACATCCATATATATATATATATATACAGGCGCCCGGTACTCAGTAGATGCGTCATGAGGTGCCGAACGGACATTCTCATCGCTCTAACTGCTGGAGTTTCACAGCGGCTGTCAGCTGTTTACTCCTGTCATTCAAACAGAACGTGCTGGAGAGGGGGCGGGGCTTATCTTCTCCATGTAAATACTGTGGTGGAAACGACTATGTCAAAATTAACCTATTTGACCGTGATTTAATAGTAATACACGTTTCAAAATAATAATAATAATAATAATAATAATGCCGAAGTAACAACATACTGAAAACTGTTAGTAAAACCATGTTTTAATGCTTTACAATTTACATACCTAGATGCACGTGTGTTGTGTTTATGCAGTGCAACTCCCACCCAGTGGGTGGCTATGTAGAGTGATAGAACAGAGCAGGCACGCCCCCGAGAGAAGGAAAGCAAGTCACGTCACAAATTAGCATTTCTAAAATGTTAGCGTGGATTAATAAAAAAGTGCAAAAAGACAGCGGTTGTCGCCGGAAGAAACTTCAAATACAGAGAATGCTGTGCCTGTGTTGGAAATTGTGTCTGATGGGGAGCTTTCTTTGGTTGATCCTCCTGCTCCAAGTTCTAGTGCATTAGCATTAGCACTAGCTCCGCCGACTCCTCCAGAGCCTCTAACGTTAGCTGCTGCTGGCGCAACTGCCACCACCAACACCGGGCAAAGCGATGCACCTGACTGCTGGACAACGGACCAGGTGCAATATTTTTGCAAGACCAATGCATGGCTCCTTCTTAAAGATAAGAAGCTAGGATGTCGGATATGCAGAGATGTCAAATCTTTGGGAATACACACTGGACAAGGACTGAAACTGTCAACTGAATGGGGTGAGTGTGCAGTGTCTCATTTCGGTGTTGACAAGGGCAAACAACAAGCTAGCCTGAGAAAAAAAATCAAAGAACATAAAGAATCACAAGCCCATGTAAAAGCTGCTGACATCCTTACATCTGCTTCACGTGAAACTATTCAACATCAAGTGCAGTCTATGCATAAATCTGAATTAGACACCACTATCAGAGTTTTTCGAACGGCATATAAAATTGGCAAACATAGCCGGCCATTCACAGACATGCCAATTGATTTGAATGTACAGAAACTGAATGGGCTGAACGTGGGCAGGGTTTTGCACTCCAATAAAACCTGTGGCGAAATCATCGACCACATAGCTCATGAGCTGAAGAAAAAAATGGCAAAAGACATTACAGAAAACCAAAGAAAACTCTGTGTTTTGGTCGATGAATCTACCACTATTAGTGGTAAAACGGTGCTTGTTGTGTGTCTACGCTCAGCATTAGCTGATGCTGAGCCCGAAACGTTTTTTTGGGAGCTGATCGAGTTGGATGGAACAACGGCTGATGACATCACAAAGGCGTTAATGGAGTGTCTTGGAAGAGATTTTAACGAGGACTTTTTAGGTCAGTGTTTCGTTTCTTTTGCATGTGATGGGGCTTCAGTCATGCTAGGGAAGAGAACAGGCGTTGCTACCCAGTTGTGTAGTAAATTCCCAAGCCTGTTTGTGTGGCACTGCTCCAATCATCGTCTAGAGCTGGCAGTTGGGGATGTGGTCAAGGAGGTCTCAGGGCTCAATCATTTCCAGATCTTTTTTGACAAACTCTATTCCTTGTTCCATGCCTCCCCCAAAAATCAGAGGCAGTTAGCGCAGTGTGCGCAAGCAGTCGGACAGCGTCTCCTGGTGATAGGGCGTGTTTTGTCCATCCGCTGGGTGGCTTCAAGTGAAAGGAGCGTCAGAGCAGTCTGGGAAAACTACCGAGTGCTTCATGATCACTTCACAAATGCTGCAAACGACACGAGCAGGGATTCCAGAGACAGAGCAAAGTACAAGGGCCTGGATGATGTGCTCACATCTGCAACGTTTGTCAGCAATCTGGGACTGATGTACGATGCGCTCACAGAGCTCAGCGACCTCTCTCGGCAACTCCAAAAAAGAGAGATGACACTGCCTACAGCAGATAGGCTCTTAACTCGAGAAATACGAGTTTTTGAATCCATGGTCACCATGCCTGGCCCACACATGACTACAGTTCATACAGCTCTAGCTGAGAAGTCCTTCAAGGGTGTTGCCCTGCGTGAGAATGGCAGGCTTGTACAGATTCATGCAGGTCAGTTTTTCCGCAGTATGGTAGAGAATCTGAGACACAGAATGACTTCCACAACCTCCTCTCATGTCAGCACAAGATAAATCCCATTACATGGCCGGGAGGCCCGGGACAATCAGCTAATCCAGGACATGAAAGTTATCCATCCTGGAAGTTGGCCTGAAGAGGAGTTAGACGTACAGTATGGGGACGTAGAGGTGCTACGTTTGTGCGAAGTGCTGAAAGTGGACAGAAGAGAGACTGTTCAGGGCTTTCGCGAATACAAGGAAACCAGGGCATCCCGTACACCTGCTGCCATGGAGCCTCTACTGAAAGCAGTCCGAACCATCGCTGTCTCCACTAGTGAGTGTGAGCGGGCATTCAGCTGCATGAACGATATCCTTACTGCAAAAAGGAATGCTCTCTCTGTCAGCCGACTGTCCAGCCTGGTTTTCATTAAATGTAATGGACCATCACTAGGACAGTTGAATCCGGAACAGTATGTGAGGTCCTGGCTGGCAAAGGGAAGGAGAAGTGCTGATGAAAGAGCCTGTCCAGCTCCAGCCCCTGATACTGATGTCCCCAAGGCCTTCTGGAGCCTTTTCTAACAATGTGAAGTATATTGCAAAGCAGCTCACCCAGTGAGAAGACTTTTGGCATAATGTGCCGATTTGTACAGATCCTGGAGATAGAAGGACTTCAGACCAACCAGGGAGTTATCTGATCAGCTTGGTGTTCAATGTAACTCTTTACCATGGCTCAGACTTTGTTACTTGCAGTTACAGTTTCTCATTTTAGATTGTGCAAATTTTGCATTTGTTTTGACATGTTCTTTGTTCATGCTCTTTATCATTTTTCTGAGTTGGAAGTTAGATTGCATCATAGTTTACTTTATACATATTTGTATTCTTCAGTGGTGAAGTATATTGCAAAGCAGCTCAGCCATGTGAGAAGACTTTTGGCACTTTTTCGTTTTCTGAGTTGGAAAGTTAGATTGCATTCAAAATGTACAGAAATACTTAATTTTGTTAAAGCTTTTTATAAAAAATGCTTCTGACCAGAGCTTTGTTTCCTTGTCATTAATGTTGAACACCACCAGAGGGGCTCTCACCTGAAAGGTCTCTGCTTCATGTGTCTTCAGCAGAAGATCTAGACTTTGATTGCTATATTTTCAGTTAATATTGACCTTACTGAGCTTTAGCCATATCCGCTGCCTATCATAAAAAATGTTAAGTACAGTGAACCTTTCTAAAATATACAGTAGTAAAGAGACAAACCCACCAGCATTATAGTAGCCAAATTCTTGTTTGTGGGCTGTATATATAAAATTGACTTGAAAAAGTTGCTGATTTTAGAGTACTGGCACCTTTTTCATTCAAATTCAAGCACTGCCCAGGACCTCGTTCGGGCAACGCAGAATCTGTCCGGCCTATAGAGTTCACATAATATATAAGGTCTAGTAGTAGTACTATGGATCCCTAAGCATGATAAAGACTCACTTTCTCACGCGATTTTGGTTTTCAAGACGCATATATTGTGAACAGGATCAAGTAAATAACGTTTACCGTGGCCGTGTTCTCAATGATCCGTGTACGGATGATGATGCCGAATAGGCTCTGTGCACAAGATGGCGTCTATCAACTTCCGGCGACTGGGTGTGAGGCCGAGTACTTCCGGTTTGAGTACAGAGTTTCGACAGCTTGACAGTTTGTTATGACACACCGAGAGTATAAATAGTATAGCAATATCCTGTAAAATTATGTAAAAACATGAATAAAACTAGTAAACTCCACATCTTCAGATGTTATACATACATAAGTGTCACTAATAATACAAAGTTATTATTAGTATGCTGTGTGTACCTCGCCTAGTGGTTAAAGCATGTTATTGAATTATTTTTGTTGAATAATGTAATTTGATTAAAACAATATTAAGAGTACATACTTTCATAGGGGGAAAGTAGAAGGTCAATGATAGAAATATAGAATATAAAAAGTCAAGAAGATACTATAAGTGATCTCTACAATAAAACTGTTTAGTGCCGGATGTACAAAGATATTAATATGAGGATGTGCAAAACAGAAAAACGAATTAACCTTTATTAACACATTAAAGAATACTTTAGGTTAAGGTCTTCTTTTAAACAAGAAAAAAGCTTTGGGGGTATCTATCTACAGATAAATATTAAGCCTGACAAAGTATACTTAACGTCTAAAATATTGCTTTCCTGCAATGTTAACTATGTTGAAGCACTTATTTTAACTGATATTATACACATTATTTATACTCTTATGTATGTAGATAGTATAAGAAATGTGCAGAATATGACAGTTTAATGGTGGAGGTACACACATATTGATAGATGTCTTGTAATGCGCTGTTGAGGAACCTGCGACCCAAGTTGTGTATAAGATCAATACACCTTTGAAAATCTTGAAAGGGATGTGCAAAATATCTAAAGAATACCTTTATTAGTCCCACAGAGGGGACATTTGCAGCGTTACAGCAGGAAAGCTTAGTGTTGCATATCTTACATGCATTAAAATGTACTAAGTTATAATATAATAAACAATATGCTAAAAAAAGATTTTCAAAAATACAGATAAAAAACAAATCAAATCTACAAATCTAATCCTGTTGCAGTTCTTAGGATTTAGCAGCCCGGTATTACAGTTATTAAAGATGGCATATGTATATAAAGTATATATTGCACATAGTTTGACGGTATTTAACAGCAGCAAGTTACACAATGTTATAATCGGGAGATAAGTTTCCATTCATTTCGGCAAGCCTGGGCAACAACGATTAAAATATTTCTTGCTCCCAAACCAATTGTATATTTCATTACAAAAAGCAGTTATACCATACTATGTTTAGGTACTAATGAATTATATCCTCAAAACAAACGCACACATAAATAACAAAGGAAAATACATAATTTAATAAATCCACAATATGATAACATTTTACAGATTAATTTAATAAACTTTTACAAAACATAGGTTGATGTTATATCGGGGGGGAAAATACATATTTAAACATTTCAATTATTCTCTGCATATTTAAGTAATGCTAGTTTATATAACAGATGAACAGATGTACAATATCCAGAAAGTAAGTGCAAAAAATATATATGATGTGTGCATTTCCAACATATCCTCTGAAAGAGTGTTAGTCGTTGAGTTGAGTAGTGAGCCATTCGTTTTTTTTTTCGTGGTGCGATGTCTGCTGAGAAGTCCTTGTATGCGTCTCCCGCTCTAACGTAGACTGGAAGTTTACAAGCACACACTCAATGAACCGGAAATGGAATTACGTCATCCCGTGGATCATCCAATGAGCGCGTAGCTCTTATCCGGCAGAAGTGGATCGGGACTTACCCTAAATGTGATTGGACAATTCGAAACCTCGTACCCAGAGTTCAATGCAGTATATTAGCGGGATTTTTGATCGCTGGAGAGTGGAGATATATTTATTTTGAAGTTGAACGCATTATCACTGATTTTTCTATTTGTATGTTGTATCAGCTTTACCAAGATTCAAGAACTAGTTGTGGAATAGATATAGATGGCAAACAAAATGGGTTTCGCTCTCTTTGACTTTTTTAATGAGAATGCGGTTGACATCGGCAAGGTTTCGTGGATCCAAGAGCCTTCGTCTTTGACAATGGAATCCGTGTCGGAGAATGAAACTGTTGTTAAAGTGGCGTGGCCCAAAGGCGGAGTGGAGGGGAGCGATATCCAATTGTCGCTGGCTAAGGTGGTCAAGTTTGCAGGTAAGCAGAATCCACACAATAAATATATATCTATCTATAGATGTTTTAATAGAGCTATGTCTAAATAATGTATCCTCACTCATAGCTTCGTTTTTATGAAATCATATTGGAAATAGTATATGAGCTTTATAATATCGGAAATTACTCACACTTTTGAGATCAATCTGAATCTGCTCTGAATCTTTTGAGATCAATCTCTGCTCTGAATCATGGAACCAAAAGTCCCACATATCTTGCGTGTCTGGAAAAAGTTATTTGGCATTTTTAGGGGGGGCACTTGTTTTGCCAAATAACTTTAGCTAATTCCAAAAAATCTAATTAGTGTGTGGTCCGACTGCTGCATTACACAAATAAGCAGTCAACAAGTAATATTGAAGTATTGTGCAAGAATTTACCTACATGTAACTGTCTTAATTGACTTAAGACTAAATAAACGAGGCGCCACAATAGAATGGAATGGACTAGATCTATAATCATATAAAGCTTGCTATAGATGAGGCTGCGTGTGTAGTATACGGGGAATGGAGTAAATTGTCCAGTACATTTTGTGGTAATTAATAATTAGAAGAAACAAATGTTGGACAAAAAGTGTGTGTGCTAGCCGGTGAGAAACATTGATATTTGTAAGCACCCTGAGGGTCCCAGTTAGACTGCAATGTCTATATTCTCAGACTACCGGGATCGATGTATGTACATATATAGGCACTCCTGTATATATTATATTATTATTGTTCTTTTCAGCTCAACGTAAGCAGCTTCTGCGGCACAGGGACGAGTTTGTGCGGTTAGGCAGTGCAGAGCTGCAGTCACCGGAACTGGGCCGAGGGAAGAGAGAACCGAAGAGGAAGCTCTCGGACATCGAAGACCATGATGTAATTTAATTTGTTTACATTTCTCCATTTTAGATTTGGTGGTTTGTGTTTGTCTGCATCATACTGTAAGTCATATGCAGTATATGGCAGTTTAATAAACGTGTTTATATATAATTTATAATTGCATCCTAGTTTTAGGAGTGATGGTTACTGCCATGGTGGCTGGGTTTCATCTAACGTACCATGCATATATGCTGGCCTGTTTAATTAAATTGTGGAAGTGAGATACAGTTAATATAGTGTCTAGCTTTTGAGGAAATCAGTTAGCAACATTTCACCATATTACATTATATTCACTATTTATAACTTATATTCATCAGCCATGACAAGTTGCATATATATAAGGCAATACATTTATTTCTATGTTATAGGAAGAACCATCCCTTCCCAAACCACCTTCAAACGCTGCCAAGAAGAAGAAGACAATGAGCAGCATGACATCATCGGTATTGGAACAGCTGAAGGTAAATATATATATATATATATATATATATATATATAAGCTCAACTAAGTGGAGTGTACTCTCAATACAATAGTAAGCATGCAACTCACTATTGTTTATGTTATGTACTATGTATTATCATTTTATGTCCGCGGTCCAATAAATAAAAAAACATATATACAATATCTATTTACAAGGGTAGAACTTCAAGATAATTTACAACTCGCCAGCAGGACTAGTGGTTTTTGAAATTCTGATACTCGTGCATATGGCTACATTGTTGTCAGCGTAGTGGTATTGCAGGGTGTAATGGTAACACATATAGAAGAAGTATAACTTTTGTGCCGTTTGACACCATTATATTTGGTTATATACACCATTAAACACCAACATTTCTGGTACCTTTATTTGTACTTTGCTTATGTATGTAGGTGTGTATGTATTTATGTAAGTATGTCTACCCAAAATTGTGTCATGCCATGGGCAAAAAGAAACATCACCTAGTTTTAAATAATTAATAAATATTTATTTGCAGGAAAAGTATTCACACAGCCACGACAACAGTGGACCGCCCGAAGCCGCATGTTCGCATCCCGACCAGGAATGCCGCAAATGCAAACTACTTCAACAACAAATAGACATCCTTGAGGAGGAGAAAGCTACATTGCTGGCGTCATTGAGAATGAACAAAAGTAAGTGTTCAATTTCACTTATTCAGCATTACAAATAATTGTTTTATTACATTGGGGGGAAGACAGTCTGGCGGGTCTGATCGCAGTAGCAGTCCAAAACATGGAGGATGGGTGATTTGCATTATTTCTGCTAATGCATGAAAACTGAATGCTGTTGTGTTCCAAAACCTTTATATATAAAATGTTTATGAATATGTTTTAAGTTTACATTAGAAAAAATATGTACTTCGAACCCATGTCTGAAATGTGCCAATTAATATTTCCAGTCGCTGGAGATGTTGTTGCCAAATTGGAGCTGCTATGTCACACGCCAGCTCCAAAGCTGCCAGATATGACAATGCCCATGAGGACACCTCCAAGTCCCTTCAATCGAGAGTCAAGTACACTGAGGTAAATTAATGAGTTTTACATTTTTTATGAATAATTATTACTGTCTTTTGGGCTTCTGTTATAATTGTAACGATTCTAGTACACACTGGATTTTGGTTGTACATGTCTCTGGGCCATGCAGTGTTTAATTATTTACAACAAACCAGCTTTTTCTGTTTAACTCTTTCGGCGCGGCAGACGACTAGTCGACGTTTGACCTTAATGCACTCGTGGCCTACATATATGAATGGAATATATATATATCAAATATATATATATATATATGAACTAAATATATACATATATGAAATACATATTATTTGAAATACATATATGAAATATCCAGCGCTGAGCAATGCACAAAAAATATAAAATTAGCGCCAAAAGGGTTGAGCACATTTTTCTAACAAACACTGCATACTATTGGGATGTGAAGTTAATTAGTTATTACCTTGCGTGCCTTACAGAGATGGAGATGATGGAGATGCATCGGTTGCTGGTTCCCCATCAGCAAAAAAGGTAAGGAATTATCTTTTCAATTTGATGTTTCCGCTAAGTAGGAAGAGAATTCCAGATGTATTACTTCCAAACCCATCAGCTGGACTAGTGTCATGGTGCAGTGCCTGTGTCAATTTGTATATTCAATTTTAATTATATCAAAATTGAGCCTCCGTGGCGAAGTGGTTGGTACCGTCAGCAGCAGATCAATTCAAAAGAGTAGAGAATTGTTTAATCATTAATTTCATTATTCCAGATCTCTTAATTGGCCTGGAGATTGTGCAAAATGGTGGCCTAAAGATCCATTTCGCCATCACCATTATAATATACGTTGAAATTCCAATATCATCCACCTACTGTAACCTATAGCAGCATAAATTCCGATTGCAAACTCCAATATCATCAATTGTAATACCTGCTTCAGTCTGTGTGGATATTAGATGGTACATTATTATTATATATATTTTTTTTTATTATTATTATTATTTGTTACTTGTCACAGTCAATTAATAAAATACAATATTATGCTGTTGGATTTCATTGCAGTTCCCAATAGCAAAGTGGCAGATTAGGCGATGTTCGACCACCTCGCTGCAGAAATTCATCAATGACCTCCTCCATGGCCTGTATTGCACAGAGTACATGGCCAAGCACTCACTTACTGGCTACAAGGCCAGTAAGGAGTCTGATGCTGGCAAGAGGAAGGACAGCATTCCACAAGAAGAGGTTGCTGAAATAATTGGTAAGATTTGTTGATATGTAGCAATAGTCCCAGCTAACAAATGTACGTATTAACTACGTAGTTACAACGTAGTGGTTTAGTAGAATTTCTGGACTGCCAGATACGTTTTTTTACTACGTAGTGAAATTACCAAATGGGCACTTTCTCATGACCTTTCGGCTTCCCCTGCAAATGTTTGTTTCTACTTTGTGCTAAACTTTGCTTCACATATCCTCCATGTTCTATGACTATTAAAGAAACATGTCATATTTTATCAAGACATGTCGTAGTTCCCGCTGTAAAAGCGCAAAATCTGAACAAAGATCGTACCAAAGATTCCAACTGCCAAACCGCCATGCAACTGCTCTATACATTGTGTGCAGTGTGCACACTTGTTCAGTTTACTTTAGTAAAATGTATTCTAGTTTTCACACAATTTTCACATACACATACAAAAACTAATAATTTTGTTCTATGGAGAAAATTGCTTCTATGCATTAATTAAATAACGTTAAAATTAACTAATATGTACAAAAACAAATCCCAGATCACCAAATAAACATCTACGTGTCCTTGTTACGTATTCACAACGTAATATAACTACGTAGTTGGCCTAACGTTGCTGAAGTACGTGCATAAACATGTACTATGTAAATACTACGTATTTTCAAGACATTACCTAAACGGTACCTAACCACTACGTCATATATACGTAGTGTGTTAGGTGGGAGTATGATGCAACTTGGCAAATAAAGTAGATTTATATTGAAATCATGTGCAAGTTGAAATCTTCCAAGTACATGGTAGTTATACATATTTTGTAGTGTAGTGGAAAACAATGTTGTGATGCTGGGAATTAAGTGAACTATTTGTAGAGTTTCTGTGTAGTAATATATAGTCATACATCGACCATCTATTATAATATGAATACATGTACTGATTAAATTACTATTTATATTAACCATTGCATTAACAAAAAATTGATTGATTTATTACCTTCATGAATCAATATTCTTTGGTGAATGGCTTTAATGCAAATTTCAATATATTATTCTGTTATAGCGGCAGCAAAACAAATCTTCGCCACCAAGACGGACATGGAGGTACGGCTGGCCATCCGCCAGAAACTGAATGGGGCTGCCAAAGTGGTCTCGGCGAGGAAAGTGGCAACACCTCCAGACGCCAGCCAATAGAGTACAGATTCATCATTCATTTCATTATCCCAGAAGGTCTCTTGGCCCAAATTCGCATAACTTGCGAAAAAGTAGCTTACCGGCATAACAATATTATATTAAACCTTGTATATTGGGATATAATAAATAAATATAAATAATAAATGTATATAGCCCAATGTTCTATTACATTTATGCTCAGTTTGTATGCTCTAATCTTAGTACTTTTAACACACATGCTTATTTAAGGTACTTTATATTTGCTTGGATAGTAACATATTTTACTCACTGCCATGCTTCACAATTTTTATTGTATTCTGATGTAAATGCTCCAGAATTTCTGTGACTGCATCTGTATGTATACGTTGATCACTTTTGTTATGTAACTACAGGGTTTCCCACACATAGACTATACTTGGGCGGGCCGCCCAGGTATATTAACGGCCGCCCAAGTATATTTCGCGACCCATTTATTTTATTTTTATTTTTTTTATAAATTTTTTTTTTATATATATTTTTTTTATTCGACCACGACGCCATCTGCGATCGATTAACTTGTAGACAATGATCCCTCGCTCCCTTGCTCTGATCTCGCCTCCTTCTGGCCTGTTAAGTGGCCTGCCTCACACAGGGTGACTGGCTGTCCACATGATGTGGCCTGCTGACATGGTCATTGTCATACAGATCATAAATCAAAGCCCTTGATTGGTCTCTGTGTGTCATTCAAGCTCGGGATAACCTCAGCTCAGGTGAGGTAAAGGACTCTCTGAGTGTTTAGATAGTTAACTTAGTCTAAGTTCTCAGTGGGTCTCAAACGGTGTGGTCACCATTTATGTAAACACATATTTCCATTTGAGAGGGTAGTGATTGGTCTAATGGATAGTGAGGTGGGCTGAAGATCGGAAGGCTGTGAGTTCAAATCCCGCCAGGAACACCACCACTAGTGTGCCCTTGAGTAAGGCACTTAGCCCTTAGTTACTCCAGGGAGAATGTCCCTGTAATCGGTCATTATAAGTCACTTTGGATAAAAGCGTCAGCTAAATGAAATGTAATGTGATTAGTAAAATATGCATGAATAAATAAATAAAAAGTTAACTAGGTGAAAAAAGGTAAGATACACTTTTAAAACTTGTTGAGAGAAAACTAGTCTTTGCTGCTGCCTCAAAGAGGAGCAGGGGGGGAGAGGATGGAGAGGGGGGAGAGGAGGGAGACAGGAGAGGCTGATTCAGGAGCACAGACACACTCACAACTATAAATGAACCAAAACTAAATTAATAAACAAGTTTCAGTGTTTTTTTCATATTGGAAATGGTATGTTATTGGTTATGGCCTTGATTTTATGATTATTGAAATGCATACAGTTCTGTTAAATATAGGTGTTTCCATAGATCTAGTCTCTTTATTTTCCCCTCAAAATGCACCAGATTGATGCATTTAACTCCAAAATAAAAAATAAAATCTTACCGGGGGGGCATGCCCCTAGACCCCCCTAGAGGATTTGAGGTCGACCCCCACTAAAAATCACATGGATAGGTTCCTAAATACATTAATAAATACATTTATTTTTTAAAATAGTAACCCATTTCCATATGTTCATGTGTGGGTAGTAGATTTAAACTATAGGGCTATCATTATGGACCCTGCCTGTACCTGTTCGCTCTGCCATCGCGTGAAGGGTCTGCTAACAAGCGACCAACAGAAAGGTTAATGTTGTTGCACGTCACCTCAACTCCCCCCGCTACCACCACCCCCCCAAAGTATATTTCAGATCTGTGGGAAACACTGGCAGTTAATGGACCAGCACCAGAGGCATTCCCATACACACAGGCGTTGGAGCTGTTCTTCATGAAATCCCAGAAGGATGAAGTGCTCTGACAAACAGTGCCATCTTTGCGCAAAATGATTATACCGGAATGAAAAGTCAATAAATAATGTTGTTAAAACTTTTTTTTTTTTTCGCGCACCCCCCCTTGCCACCACCCGCCCAAGTATATTTCATATCTGTGGGAAACACTGAACTAATTATCTGTTACAACTGGAGATTAAAGCTAAGCGACATAACAATAGCTATTGTTAGTGTGAGTCTGTTACAAACAACTCATTGGAGTCTGCAGTACTCTACTCTGTTTTTCAGTCTATTATATGGCATGTAACACATAATTACTGTGGGGCATTCTCTAAAACATGTATCAAATATATAGCTGTATGTGACTCAATATCAGGCATTGCTATATAATTCAATATTCTATATAATGTCACAACACATGTGGTGTTAGCTATAGAAGATTCTGTATTGTCCATTCATATTGTAGAGCTTATTCTATAGAGTACAGAGCAGTTATATAGAAAACATCCATGGATTTTCTATAGATTATTTATGGAATCTATAGGAAAATCTATAGGTTAATTCTATAGAATTTCTACACCAATCCTGTACTGTTCTGCAGAACAATTTTATAGAAAACAATAGCAATATATGATTCTATAGATTATTTGGTGGAATCTATAGTAGAATCCATAGGTGAATTCTATAGAATATTTGCCACTATCCTGCAGTATATTCTACAGAAATTCTATAGAAACATCAATAGATTGTTCTATAGATTATTTTTGCAGAATCTATAGTAAAATCCATAGGTAAATTCTATAGAATATCTGCAAAAATGCTATAGTATTCCTCAAAGAAGTTCTATAGAAATATCCACAGATTCTATAGAATATAGGTCACTAATTCTATAGTTTTCTACAGAATGGTATTCTACAGAACACTTCTATAGAAAGCATCCATGGGTTTTTCTATAGGATTCTATAGATTATTTTCTACAAAAAAACCATCTACACAGTATATATTTTCTATAGTACTATATTCTATAGATTATTTCCCAGAATCTATAGTAACATTTCTATAGTATATCCGCAAAAATCCTGTAGTATTCTACAGAACATTTCTATAGAATTCGTCCATAGATCTTTCTATAGTATTCTATAGATTATTTCCCAGAATCTATATTTACATTTCTATACTATGTCCGCAAAAATCCTGTAGTATTCTACAGAACATTTCTATAGAATTCGTCCATAGATCTTTCTATAGTATTCTATAGATTTTTTTGCTAAGGGACACTTGCTATCGAGTTCACCTCAAGGTGAAACACAGTTTGCCTATGCTTGCTTGCCACTACACACCTCTGATCAATTAGCCTATAATTTTATGTATGCACTCCTGACCGCCACCTGCTCCAGAGAGCCGTGGCGCATCGGGAGTGCACGCACTTCGCGCTGGCCCGTCTAACCATGAGAAAAGCGGTCCTAAACAACGAGTGCTTTTAGACCGTCCCGTTTGAAGGACGGTGGTGCCGTGAGTTAAAGCCTATAGGCAATAAGCTGTGACTTTCTCCCTCTCAGCCTGCACTGCTCCAGCCCCACACACACGCAGGGAGGTTTTACACACACACACAAGGCTGCAGCTGGAGCCGTGTTTTTACAGAGAGGTGATAGCAGTAAATATCTCTGGCTGCTTATTTTCAACTGCTATGTTTGGCCGCTAAGACCCTCAAAATCCGGCGATTTGTCCAGTACAAATCTTTTGCATTGCTTTCAATTCACACAGAAGCTCCACCTCACTGATGCCCTTTCTTTAAGGTCTCTTTAAACATGAGCTGTGCATGCCTGTATGGCACTTCCGTCCCGAGCAGCACACACAGAGGAAATCAGCCAGGACTGAGTCCCCAGACACTGATTCCCTGGGTTTAACTATCCCCAAATGTTCATTAACCAAAAGGAAACGCAGCCGCTCAGTTTCACAGGTAATTTTAGGATACCGTCAATCACAGATTCTGATAAGGCAATGTTCAAAGTAGATTTGAAAATCACACTTACCAGAATCTGAAGATCTGTTGGCATCCTGCCGACAACGCCAATTTGTAGAGGAAACTTCTGTGTAGCTATGCAGCCGGAGTCACCGACTCAGGAAGGAGACACGGTAGGAGCAGTAGCTTTGATGTCAAACACATGATGGTTTATTTGGAGTTACGGCCGGAGGATTCACATCACAAGTCCAAGAGTCAGAGGTTCTGACTTCACGGTAGAGTTGCCACGTCAATTCTGGAGAGCCTCTCTCTTGCCAGCCCATCTAACTGGTTTCGCAGAGAGTAAACAACATATTTGAGAAGATAGCCTAAACAGTGTGGGAACACTGAGCTACCTGCGTCGGACACTTATGACCTCGAAGATTTCACCTTGGAGTCCACAAATACAGAGAAGGAAGTGTCCCAGTGTACCCACAACACAGACCATCTGTGACCCAGTATTGACCGGTCACAGAATGGGAACAATAACATTATTGGCTAAGCAGCCTGTGTCCTTAAAGAAGGTAAACAGACATCAAGGTTTGTCCTGTATGTTACAAATTGGCGTCTATGATAATTATTTCCATAACAGATACCACTTTACCAGTGTTGCAAAATAATGGACAAAGGCATGCTAACTCAAAGCTAGTTAGCAGCTACAAGGATTCCAAGGAACAGGAGGGCTGTGTACCGGGTAATAAATCTACAAGTGGTAGTCCTCTCTCGAACTCTCTGGGTGCAAGGCCGAAGAGTAAATCATTTCCATGGGATTTGGGAGGACGAACAACAGGCAGAGCCCAGCGCTCTGAAATCTGTGATGCGACCGGCTGGCCTGCATTGTTATCACCCAGGAAGAGCACTCCGCTGACCGAGAACCGGAGATCTCTTTTTGATGACCTGGATAACCCGTCCTCTTCACACAGCAGGGTAAGGACCAATAGCTACTCCAAAAGTAAAAGGCTAGAGGGAAAGCTAACGACTGGGCCTGAAACTCTGATTGTGGATGACTCTGCTGTAAGAGATGTAAACAGTCTGTGTAGTAAGAACAACACCAAAGTACTCTGTTTTCCCAAGGATATGGTCTCTGACTTGGCTGAGAAGATCCTGCATATTGGGGCTGAACATCCCACTGTGAAGAATGTGGTACTGCACATTGGAACAAATGATGTTGTGAAACAACAGTCAGAAGTGCTGAAAAAAGACTTTAAATGTCTGTTGGAAACTGCCAGCTCTCTAAATGCAGAGGTGTTCATCAGTGGCCCTCTACCGCCAGTCAGAAGAGGAGTGAAGAGATTCAGCAGATTGTTTGCACTGAACACCTGGCTTTCAACTGTCTGTATTGACCATTCTGTCAATTTTATTTACAACTTTAACTTTTTCTGGGACCGCAGACATATTTTTAAGGCAAATGGAGTTTGTCTGAACAAATCAGGAGTGAAATTGTTTATCTCTAACGTATTCAGCTGCCTACGTCATCAATCTGTTCCCTTTGCCAAGGACAAGCAACAAGAGGAATCAAAACAAGAGAAAGACACAACACATCACTCAGAAAACCTTGAAAATCTATCACTGCACCCGCCTGAGGAATATCTTGATTATGGGAGACAAATGGAGGAGTCTCCACCGCCCTTCACCCCCCCTATCACCTCTGAGGATACTCTTCCTTCACCCCACAGCTCTCTCTACTCTCCGTTCACCCTTTCACCCTTGCCCACCCTCCTGGAGATCGCTGAACACACAAAGGAGATACAGAGGGTTGGCACCGATTCCTTCCTGGAGTTCAAAGACCAAACTAAGGTGATACGCAGGGTTGGCAGCATGTCCTTTACCCCCGCTCCTCAGCGACGGCCACCAAAAGCGCACCATCTCCCCCGTCTTCATCACCGTGCCTACGTCAACCACCTCCCCCCCTGGCAGAATGTCCTCTACCCCCGCACCATCTCCCCCGTCTCCATCACCGTGCCTACGTCAACCACCTCCCCTCCCTTCAAGAAAGCATCTGCAGTCTCCGAAGCCTGATAAGGATGTGTGTGTACAAAACGCAACAAACTCTTACTGATATGTGCTGGGTCCAGGCTCAAGGTCGTATGGCACTCTTAACTCTTTCCAGGACATGCCGGGGCCCTGCCTGCCAGTAGCTTTGCCGATATCTGTGTTGATAGGTAATAGATTAAGTGCGGTGAATCAGCTTAGAAACAGGAAGTGCTCAAACGTTTGTGTGAGTTTATCAAATTTAGCAGTGATTCCATGTCAGCCACAGCTTGTCACAAAACATCTTACTGATAGTGTATCTAACAAACTTAAACTAGCTTTATTAAATGTCAGGTCTCTGGCAGGAAAAACCTTTTTAATCAATGATTTTATCACTGAGCACAATCTTGATTTTATGTTTTTAACGGAAACTTGGATTGAACAAAATAACAGTGCAGCTGTTCTTATCGAATCAACCCCTCCCAACTTTAGTTTTATGAGTCAGGAAAGAATGCATAAGAAAGGGGGTGGAGTTGCTATTTTGTTCAATGATTCCATTCAATGCAGGAAGACATCTTATGGGAACTTTTCTTCTTTTGAATATGTGGCCCTTCAGCTGAAATGCTCCTCTCGAGCTCTGTTCCTAAATATCTATCGACCACCCAAATACTGTGCAAGCTTTTTTGATGACTTTACTGAACTGCTGTCTATAGTGTGTATTGACTTTGATCATCTAGTCATTGTTGGTGATTTTAACATCCATGTTGACAACCCCCAGGACAGAGGGGCCAAAGAACTGTTTTGTGTTCTTGATAACTATGGACTGACTCAGCATGTGACGGAGCCCACGCACAATAAGGGGCACACTCTGGACTTAATTATCTCAAAGGTTCTGAATATCTCTAAGATTGTGGTGACTGATGTTGCACTCTCTGATCATTCCTGTGTGTTATTTGAGAGCTCTATTTCTGTTTACAAAAATGTTCAAAAAGAGGTAACCACAAAGCGATATTTAACTGAAAATACTAGGGAAATGTTTACTCAGAATTTTTCTTCCACACTTGCCCCTGCTAACATCTCAGTAAATGAGCTAGTAGATCACTTTAATTCAAAAATTAAAAATGTTATAGATGCCATTGCTCCAACTAAGGTAAAGGAAGTGACTGGGAAGAAAATATCTCCATGGAGAAAGGCCATGATCGTGAGAGCAGAAAAAAGAGAGTGTCGAAAAGCTGAACGTAGGTGGCGAAAAACAAATCTCCAGGTTCACTTTGAAATCTATAAAGAGAGACTTGGCTTTTAGAATTTAGAATTGAAAAACGCACGACAGTCTTTCTTCTCTGACATCATTACCAAAAACAAAAACAATGCACGTGCCTTGTTTGCTACCGTCGACAGACTAACTAACTAACTAACCCCCCAGTGTCAGTAGCCTCTGAATTTCTATCCACCAGGGCATGCAATGATTTTGCCTTCTTCTTCATTGACAAAATTCAGAAAATCAGACAAGCAGTCAGTGCCTCTGCATCAGGTACAGCAAATGTGTTGTCCCTATGTCCACCTAATATCAATTCAGACATCATGACACAATTCCATCAGATTAATGATAAAAACCTAGAGGACATTATTCAACTTCTGAAATCCTCCTCTTGCTGCCTTGATATTATTCCAACAGGATTTTTCAAAGATGTTTTGCCTTGCCTCAGATCTACTTCATATAGTAAACAAATCTCTTCACTCAGGTATTTTTCCACAGGCCCTGAAAACTGCAGTCATTAAACCGCTGTTAAAAAAGAATAATCTAGATGCTTCAGTAATGAACAATTACAGGCTCATATCAAACCTGCCATTTCTAGGTAAAATCATTGAAAAAGTTGTTTTTCAACAGTTGAGTAATTTCTTGCATTTAAATAGTTGTTTCGATGTGTTCCAGTCAGACTTTCGTCCAAACCACAGCACTGAGACTGCTCTTGTAAAGGTCTTTAATGACATCCACTTAAACACAGACAGCGGCAGAACTTCAGTGTTAGTATTATTAGATCTCAGTGCTGCGTTTGACACTGTTGACCACAGCATATTACTAGACCGACTGGAAAACTGGGTGGGACTTTCGGAAACAGTTCTAAATTGGTTTGAATCCTACTTAAAGGACAGAAACAACTTTCTTTCTATAGGTAAATACACATCTGAGTTGACAAATATGACATGTGGGGTTCCTTAAGGCTCCATCTTGGGGCCTCTTCTCTTTAACATCTACATGCTACCACTGGCTCAGATAATGAAGAACAACAAAATAAGTTACCATAGCTATGCAGATGACACACACATTTACGTAACAATTTCACCAGGAGACTATGCTCCAATTCAAACACTGAGTAAGTGCATTGAACAAATCAATGACTGGATGTGTCAGAACTTTCTCCAATTAAACAAAGATAAAACTGAGCTTCAGTCTGCAATGTTCAAAACAACAGATAAAGACAGAAATCTAGGTGTAGTCATGGACTCTGACCTGAGTTTCAACAGTCACATTAAAACAGTTACTAAATCAGCCTACTATCACCTAAAGAACATATCTAGGATTAAAAGACTAATGTCACAGCAGGATTTGGAAACACTTGTCCATGCTTTTATCTTCAGTAGACTGGACTACTGTAATGGTGTCTTCACAGGTCTCACTAAAAAACATATTAGAAAGCTGCAGCTAATTCAGAACGCTGCTGCTCGAGTCCTCACTAACACTAAGAAAGTGGATCACATCACTCCTGTTCTGAAGTCTTTACACTGGCTTCCTGTGTCAAAGAATAGATTTCAAAATACTGCTGCTGGTTTATAAAGCTTTGAATGGTTTAGGCCCAAAATACATTTCTGACCTACTGCTAAATTATGAACCATCCAGATCTCTCAGGTCTTCAGGGACTGGTCAGCTTTCTGTCCCCAGAGTCAGAACTAAACATGGAAAAGCAGCGTTTAGTTATTATGCTCCAAATATCTGGAACAAACTCCCAGAAAACTGCAGGTCCGTTGCAACTCTGAATACTTTTAAATCCAGGCTGAAGACTTTTCTTTTTGCCGCTGCTTTTAATTGAACTATTCATATCTTAGACTGCACTGTAACTTTTATCCATGTATTTTTTCTTTTAATGTTTCTTTTATTATCTTTTCTTTTTAATGACTGATTTTAAATGCCATTTTCTTAATCTCTTTCGTTTTTTGTAAAGCACTTTGAATTATCTTGTGTTGAAAGGTGCTATATAAATAAACTTGCCTTGCCTTGTCTTAAAAGAGGATGCTGCACAACATGTTGCAGCATGTGACAATAACCGTCACCCTCTCCATCATTTGCTAGCAGTGTTGGGTGTAACGCAATACAAAAGTAACGGAGTTACAGTAATATATTACTTTTTGCTGTAACGAAGTAATGTAACGCATTACTTATGAAATATATTACCCGTTACAATGCTCAGTAACGCAGTTACAACACATTTTAATCCGAAATAAAATGGTGTTTTGTTTTTTAAGAATGTACTAACATAGCGAGACATTCGGACATCAGACAAATTGTGCGGGTAGATTAGTAAACCTGGTGTGTTTACCCTTCAGGCTTCGCGTCGGGATCTTCGGGGCAGTTATGTTATGCACCCTCTATTCAAAAAAGAGAACGGAGCGAAAAATGCAAACAACAAATTGTGTCAGGTGCGCGTGACCTGCTCCGCTGCGCGTGCATCATTTCCAAAGTGCTTCCACAGCAGTGACACACATCTGTGGATAATCATTTATACGAAAATGGTTAAAGCAACCATCACTAAACGCCAGCAACACTGCATCTATTGCAGACAGTAGCAACAGGTCAGATGGGGACATCACGTTACCCTCCGTTGTGGACACTAGCTTACTCCCGCCTGACTTGCCCCCAGAGCAGCAGTCTTCGTCGCCCGAAACTACGCCGCCCCTCTGCGGCCCGCAGGTGCCAGGATACCACGGCAAAACAGAGCCTGCCCAGGTATATCTAAACAAGTACCCGCCTGTACAGTGGGGTTAGCCTGTCATTTTGCAGCTCGTCGTGGTATAAAAATAAACAGTGGCTAGAATATTCATGTGGAAATAGTGTCATATTCTGCCATGCCTGTAGAAATGTTGGGTCAAACATAATGCATACAATAGCACAGATGCCTTCACCACGAATGGCTACAAAACTATCTCATATCCCAAGCTTATCAACAAGCTAATGTTGCAGCGGAAATGTTCCCCAGGTCACAAAGTCAACCTCACATGATGATGTACGAGTTTTCAAGCACAGTAAATATTCTCTTCCCAGAGTATATGATGGGACCAAGGTGATGATGTAGTAGCCTACAATGGTTTTAATAATACTTTTGCTTTTCAATGTTTGCCATTTCAAACCATGAGCTGGTTCAAATAATATGTGCCTTGATTTACAATATGTTCTCATTTGTTTTATCAGTACAGTTCTGAAGCTTTTGTGCTTTTCTTTGCCATAGTCCACTTTGGACTATATGAGATATTTCAGGATTGCACTTTTAACTCACTTGAAATGTTCTCACTTGCTTGGTTTCAAAACATAACAAATGCCATAATCTGTTCATTGGGGACCATCAATGCTATTTTTCATTGCTGTTGCCGGCCACTATTGCTCATGTAAACCTACTACTGCTGCGCCCCCTGTAATCTCAGAGGCACCCTGAGTCATTTAGTTCTGGAACCGGGCCTGCACACGGCCATATACTAAACACACTACAGAGCCCATTCCGTGTCCTGTTATTGTTTACTTCCTCTCTGCCTTCTTCTGGTGATTTATCTGACGTCCAGCGCTCCGTCTTTTAACCTCTTTTCCTTTCTCTTTCTTGATCCTCCTTAGCAACCTTCATTATAGTCATTGACAGTGGTCTGTATTGCTGGATTAACAACGTGTCACATGTTAAGAATTTACAATCAGAATCGAGTATTCAACTAAGCCGTGTAATACAAGTTGTTAGTAGCCTTAAGGGCATACACAGTTGTTATGCTATACCACATTGCCCTTTACTGGATGTATAATGAGCTGCACTAAACTACATTTTAGCATTTAAAATACCTAGCCATTCTTTTGCGGTTATTTTGGTGAAAGTAACTCAAAAGTAACTACAAAGTAGTGTAACTCATTACATTTCAGAGACAGTAATATTGTAATGTAACTTATTACTTTCAAAAGAGAGTAATAAGTAATATGTATTATATTACATTTTGGAAGTAACTTGCGCAACACTGTTTGCTAGTCACTCACACTTTTATTTTATTATTTTATTTTATGGGATAATATGGGACATGCATTATGTGAAATAATGGTACCTTATTTATATATTTTGTATTTGCACTCTTTGCATTATGTCTTACTTCAGCTGTGCTTTAAGTGCACAGGTTCCTCTAAAGCAAGTTTTAGAGATTTTTATTTTTGTTTAATAATAAAGGCCGGACCTGTAATTTCAACATGTCAACATAACTATACCTGTGTCCAGAAATAGTTAAATACAATTAAATTAATAAAATGTTCTTAATCCTATTGAATCTGTAGCTTTGACATACATAAAGAGTCACTTAAAGAAGTTGGGTCATTTGCTCAATAAGGGAACTAAAATGAATCCGGAGGAATTAATAATCATTACAAAAAAAAGTTAATTAATATATTTAATATCATTATTAATCATATAAATAAGTGTACATTTTTACATAATAATTAAACCAAGTTGCCTTTCTCGGGGAACCAAAAATCCACCACATGACCTTTATATTCAGATGACCCACACCATGTTTATTACATTTTCCATATCACATACAAGTTTAAACAAACAAGTTGGAATTGTCCCATTTCGTCCATGAAAGATGGATATCATAAGAAACTTCTCACTAGCAGTTTTTTTATACATACAGATACGTTACACGGCATGTAGTGAATATGGCAAAACAAAATTCCCTCTACAAATATTTATCTTTTCATTATTACCATAAGTAATAAGGCACAGTTTACTTAAGTCTGACAATTGTGATGCAAAATAATATTTTTCCAGGAGCTATTTGTTTTGTTAAGATTTAAGATACCCTGTGTATTGTTTAATGGGCTAATAAGAAGAAATAATTATCAATTATGATTTAAAACTGTACATTTTCCGTTTTATCAATCAGGCTGTTAAAAAAATTCCCAGATCATCACTCAATGATCAAACGCAGTATTGTTTCCTTCCACCACACCAACATTATTTAATAACATGCAGTTTTTCCCCATTTCTACTTTGGTTAATATGAAGGTGAATTTGGCCAGCACCTCAGGAACATATTCCTTCTGATATTCAGATAGCCACACTATTTTCTACCTTCGCTGGATCTATGTATGTGTATGGGAACTCCAGTTGCACGTTTCTAATACGGATGCATGCACTTAATGCTTGAAGATCTCCTTGAAAGGCCCTTACCAGCTCGTAGGGGGTCGTGTCGTCAAAGTCGGCATTAGGGTAGTCGCCAAGATGTACCTGATGGCATCAATTATACATCAAAAATAAATGTTCCTGCTCAAATTTAAATGTATATCAAACATAAAATAACATCTGGCAATATATATATAATGCTAATAATATTAATTGATTTGATACAGCATCTGAACATCTTGAGGTCATATAGTAATTTATTTCACAGGAAGTTTTGGGCACTTACGGTGTCTTTGCCTGGGTGGCTGAGTAGCCACAAGGTGACCACTGCTTTAGCTGTCTGACCCTTGTTAGGCAATGTCTGCAGCAGTGTTTTCTCACTTGTTGTCCCCTTTTTGGTTGGTGGAGGAAGTTGCATTGTGGCTGGAGCGTTGGGAATCCAGCCACCATAGTCATACTGCAATGAATTAATATTTTGTTGCCATTACATTTAGAACAAAATATGTGCAGACATTAATTGTCCAGAGAGGAGATTACAGAGTTTTCTGTAGTGCCTCCTTGATGTTCAATGTTTTTCTAAAGATATATCTTCACTATTAAGAAAGAAAAGAAGAAGAATACAGAGTCACATGAAGGATATGAGAGGTGGTAGAGTGAAGAAGCCAGGGAGCAGTTACCAGGAGATGAACTGGTTCCAGCTACCAGTGCACACTCCTCATTTTCTTTTGGTGTGATCGGACTAACCCTTCGGTTCCCAAGCCAAGTCCCTGAGACTGAGCCAATGCCGCTCTTATTATATAGTATATTATATAGTATATTATATAATATATTATATATCCCTCAGCCCCGTGTCCTGGATTTTTGTGTCAGCTCTTTCTGCTACTATGGTAAAGCAGCGTTCAGTTATTATGCTCCAAATATCTGGAACAAACTCCCAGAAACCTGCAGGTCCGCTGCAACTCTTACTACTTTTAAATCCAGGCTGAAGACTTATCTTTTTGCCGCTGCTTTTAATTGAACTATTCATATCTTAAACTGCACTGTAACTTTTGTATTCATGTACTATTTTTTCTTTTAATGTTTCTTTTATTATCTTTTCTTTTTATTGACTGTTTTTAAATGCCTTTGTCTGAATGTCTTTCATGTTTGTAAAGCACCTTGAATTGCCTTGTGTTGAAAGGTGCTATATAAATAAACTTGCCTTGCCTTGCCTAACTAGATCCACAAACTCACAGTACCTGCCCGTTTTGCAATAAAACCTTTTTAAAGTAATACAACTCCTGTTTCTGTTCTCATTGTTTTGCATTGTGGGTTCAATCCAGTTGCTCTTGTGAGTTTAACAGCATGTTATAGTTTGTTGGTTTTGGCTTAAAGCCTCACTGTGCCTATCTACAGCCTTGCTGACTTGCTTTCAAATTTATTTCAAAGACTTGCTTGCAATCCTCTAAGTCTAATATAATTTGTTTTAATAGAATTCATCCATCGTTCTCCAGAACAGAAAAATACTAATAAAACCTTATTTACCCATTCCACACAAAAACATAATTGTAGTATATTAATTAAGAGGCTTTACCTGTCCAGTGTTCACGGCTGAGTGCTGTCCTGAGCAGGTGAAGATCACCATGGTGACAAACTTCACCAACTCTTCCACGGTGGTGAAGCTCTGTGGGATCCCTGAACCAGAGGGAAGTAAATGCTTTACTAAGATGCCTTTTTTAAATAATCATATTACAATGGTACATCAATGTGCACAGTTATTATCTAAAACATGTAGCTTTTCTTTAGCCCACCTGTTGATGATCGGGAAAGAAATCCATATTTGAAGATTTCTGAAATCCAATTCTGCAGTTGGTCGTCACGCTCAACATCAGCATCACTCCTGTTGAAGCTGAGCATTCCCTGCACAAACCTGAAATGTAAAACACATTTCTAGCTGGTGTATTATACACACTGCACTAGAATGACACTCTGTAGAGCAGGGGTCTCCAACCGTTCTTCATCTGAGAGCTACTTTGAACAAATTAAAGTGGCCAACAGCTACTTGCATCACATCGCTTACATTTATTCACATAGCCCTCATCAGTTGAATTAAGCTATACTTTTGTAGACGTGTGAAATTGCAATACCCAAAGCTTATTACAAATCCTAACTTCACATCAAGGTCCAAGAAAACGAAAATGTCTCACATATTATTATGGCCCACATAGTAATCACACACAGACTGTTTCTACACGGACCACTATTGCGGTAAGCATGTTGTAACTTCCGGTTGTTGTTGTTGTTGTTGTTGTTGTTGTTGTTGTTGTTGTTGTCACCTCCGGGTATCCTGTGTGCCTGTTCTGTTGCTGATAGCTTATTATCTTAACTTAATCGATCGTTTTAAAACTCTTGATCACGGCAATTGCCTGACGTTGTAATCACACGTTACTACAGCTTAAGCACTCACAACTCTCCTTCTCTTAGCGACTGTAACTCCACAGTTGCCTACACTCTATTCGGGTTTGCTAACGGTAGCTACTTTAGCTTGATAGCTGGGTCATTCTACAGAAAAGGTGGAATCTGGGTGATACAAATCTGCTGAAATATATTCCTTCTAAAAACATCTAAAACCTGTTAAATAGCAATAACTAACTCTTAACTTGATGAATCCACAACAAGTAGAGCTTAAAGTATTTTTATATTTAAAATTATTTTTATACTTTATACAAAGCGTATTTGTATAGGAATGTCACTGGTGTTACGTGTTACCAGGAAGAAGAGTAACACCAGTGACGGTAACACCAGTGACAATTTGGAGAAAACACTACCATTTTAACAAAATGGCTGCCATGTCAGACCAAATATGGCTTCAGTCAATGTCAAAATCGTTTAACTCTTCAATACAATACATTTTCCCATTCAAATGTTCACCCCTAGGGCTATGCAATGAGTAACACTAATGACAGACTTGAAAGACGCATGTAAAATTTGAAGATAAAATGACACCTTTAACAAACAAAGTAAGAAGTATCTGACTTTCCTTATGTCTTTGTCCACTGCACTGCCTCAAATAATCTCTTGTTACAGGAAGCACTTCAGAGACAGTACATTATTTAAAAAATAAAAGCGTTTTGTGTAGCAGTAACACCAATGACGTAATTTTGGGTGACTGACATTTATTTGATATTATTAATAATAATTTGCGTTTTTTTACCATTTCAGTGTTATATTTAATGCTTGTAATGTTATGTAAATATAAATTAGATTTATTGAAAAAAAAATCTTTTAAATTAAAACTATAGGCTCCACTTCCATGTATGATCAAAGTGACAAGGCAGTTCCTTGAACTTGGCATTTTAAATAAATTGCAATTTACGTATAAAACCATTTATTTAATTATTTTTATTTAGTACCATTGCAAAGACAATCTCTATTTATTTAATATATATAATGAATGTGAGTATTAGGTCAACGTCATGTATTTTGGTGTCTGCAAAAGTAAGTGACAGCACTTCCACCTTTTCTGTAGAATGACCCAGCTAGCCATGGCTCTTTCCTCACCCTCGGGTGCTATTTCCTGCTCTACCTGTCTCATGTTTGGTTACTTCCCTACCTCCTTTACTGGTACCGATACATGTGTTAAATGTAGTATAGTTGTTAGGTTGGAGGCGGGAATCATAGCCATAGAAGCCCGGCTCTGCATCTTAGAAAGTAACTCAGCTACAGTAAAGCCCATGTTAGCCGGTGCGGACCGGCAAAAAGGTAGCTCCTATTAGCCGTCCCCCGGCAACTCCCGAGCAGCAGGGAGACTGGGTGACTGTTCAGAAGGGGCATACCGCGAAACCCGCAGGTCCCCACCAACCCGTTCACGTATCTAACAGATATTCCCCACTCAGCGAGACACCCGCTGAGAAGCCAACTCTGGTTATTGGTAGCTCTATTATGAGACACGTGAATTTAGAGACCGAAGCCTCCAAAGTCACATGCATTCCGGGGGCCAGAGCGGGCGACGTTGAGGCGCATCTTAAACTGCTGGCTAAAAATAAACGTAAATACAGGAGGATTGTTATTCACGTCGGTGGTAATGATGTATGCAATCAGAATGCACCAAACTTAATGTGGAGTCGGTGTGTAGTTATGCTAAAACAATGTCGGACACCGTAATCTTCTCTGGTCCCCTCCCCAATCTGATCAATGATGACATGTATTGCTGCATGTCATCATTTCAGCGCTGGTTGTCTTGGTGGTGCCCAGCAAACAATGTGGGCTTCGTAAATAATTGGACAGCCTTCTGGGGAAAACCTGGTCTGATTAAGAGAGACGGCATTCATCCTACTTTGGAAGGTGCAAATCTCATATTGTATATGTATTGACATCTGCATATGTGTTTGAAGGTAATTTTGGTGGGAGTGTAGCTGACGCTCAAAGGTCCCTTATTATTGTTTTGTCCTTTTTTGAAGAGTGTTTAATGTATGTTTTATCATTTTTACAAAATAAAACAAAGTTCAGAGTTGTCTTTCCGGAAGACATGTGACCTCTTGCCCCGGATGTTTATATTGTGTTTGAGAGAGAGTAAAAGGGCGGTAAAAGTGTCAACGATGTGATAACGATAATTCTACTGCTGGTCTACTAGGCGAACACGTTTTCACGGTGTTTCATGATTGTACAAAGAAGAGAATAAACGTGATTGTGGACATCAGTTCGATGCGTAAAGTTCTTTCAAGACCAGAGTAGTTACACGACACAACAACACACACACACACACACACACACACACACACACACACACACACACACACACACACACACACACACACACCACACACACACACACACACACACACACACACACACACACACACACACACACACACACACACACACACACACACACACACACACACACACACACACACACACACCCACACACACACACACACACACACACACACACACACACACACACACACACACACACACACACACACACACACACAGACAGACAGAGAGAGAGAGAGAGAGAGAGAGAGAGAGAGAGAGCAATTCAATATATTAACCTCATATCGTTTTGTTTGAGTTTTTCCTGCCCCACAATTTGTTATCCATGTTTGACAACAGTCATGTGACCATTGCAATGTGAGTAACCATGGACGCCGCTGGATAGTCATACTGGGATCACAATTATTGTACGTTCTGCTAGCTAGCTACACCACTGGGTTCCCAGAAATACACCCACCAACTGAAAATGGATACAGTTCTCAAGATGGTAGATGTTCTCTTGTGTAAATAAACCTTCTCAAAGTGTTGGGAACCAATTGGTTTTATAGGTGTACGTTTGACACTTTATGAAATCTTAAAGTCTTTGTAGCCAGGCCTCATGAACCAAAATATGGAGCACACTTCTGCAGATGGGGAATGGAAAACAATCAACTCTAATTCTGCATTTGTATTTTCAAGTTGCTTTACTGCAGGATTAGTGCTCTTTGCTGGGGCAATAACTGCACTAAAACAGATCCATAGCCTTTGTGCGTGCCAACGGATCTATCCTTTCTTCATTGACATAATTAGTTTTATGTGATTCAGTTGTTTGTTTGTTTCAAACAAACCTACCCCTAAGCAACATCTGAGTCTTTATCGCATGGCAACTACAATATACATTATTTGCATCCCTAGCACATATTATTATTGCAGAATAGAAACTGCCTACACTATGATACCTTTGGATGATATCCCAGAGCTTGAGTCCATCATCCCTGTAGTAGAAGTTGGGCACAGCCTCCAGGCCACGCTCAGTGATATCCTCTGGTATGCAGAGGGAGCTGTAGGTCAATGAGGACAGTGATCGCTTCAGGATGGTCTTCAAAGCCTCTCCACCAGAAGCTACAAACTAGGGAACGGTCAATATTTCGGGATATAGTTAGAGACAAATACTGTACATGATATTAAAAAAGTTGGTCTTTCCGTACCTGTGAGAAAGATCCTTTCTCAGATATGAGGTAGTTTCGAGCTAGTACGTTGATTTCCAGAGTGTCACGAGTGTGAGGTAGGAGCAGCTGGAAAGAGGGAACTCTGTTAGTTGCTATTAAATGCTAACAAAGAAAGCAAGTTGAAAAAATACAGCTACAGTTATTCAAGTATTCTTATTCCAGGTACCTTATGCAGTAGATGTTTCCTTGACACATTGCGCATCAGTGACACTGTGAAGACTTCAGCCAGCAGATGTGTGCGCAGCAGGTGACCATTGATTTCATGCAGGTTGAAATCTGCACTTCTCACGAAAACCTTGGCCATCAACCAGTCGTACTCAGAATCAGTAGGCAGGAAGATGGGGTTGTCTCCTGCTGGAGTCTGCTTCAGCTGCAGGAGAAGGAAGGGTGATGTGGTTCCTTCAATCCATTGATCAATTTTCTGTAATTAGTGCGAATGCTGTTTACAGCATTCCACTATAGTACTTCAAAACTTTATTCTTCCCCTTATTATTATTATTTCAGCCAATACTTTGGCACTCCATAACTTCAGCTTATTTTCAGCTACAGAAACCATTCAAATATTAAACTATTCAGCCTGTTCAGGAATCGATGGGAAACTTTCAGCTTTTTCAAAATATTTCATACTTTTTGAAATATTCAGCTTTTTAAACTCTTTTTTTTAACATTGAAGTCAATGGGAAGAGCCTTCAAATCCACTTTTCCTACACTTTGCGCCAAATGCATCTCCTTCCACATAATTTCAGCCAGACACTTCATTCCAACTTTCAAATGATCACAATACCTTCAGCTATAACACTTTGATTTTGATATCTTTTCAACTTTTTGAAATATTGAATTTAGTTTGGAGCTTGGTAGAGAGGCATTTTCTAGATCTTAACATTGGAGTGGATGGAGCAGCTCTTTAACTCTAGAGTGCTTTGATCTCAAAACAGAGTGCAGGACAGCTCAAAATTCTCCCCCAAAAATGTTTTAAACTTGCCATACTTCCCAAACCCTACACTCCTCAGACATATTTTTTCATGGAAAACGTAGGAAAACCTCTCCTAGCTTGGAAAATAAAGAAAAAATAAGAAAAAATATTAAAGAAAATGCCTCTTGAGGGCATTAAGTGACAAAAACGTTCAACATTCCTCCATTGAAGCCCATTGTAATTTCAGGCAGATATTTCCTCATGGTAGCAGCCGCACACCTTTAGTTAAACTGCCAAAAAGGCCACATTATTAACCCAAAACTACACACAAATTACACTTCAGATACTCAACTTCCTTGACATGCTTCACGTTTTGAAATTTCACAGATATCTGTTACGGTTCTTCCACAAAACGTTCACATGTAAGAGGTTCATCTCTCATTCAGAACAATGGAAACCTGTGATCTCTACAGAGCTCGTTAGTTCAAATATAAACACCTGTGTAATGGAACACGATGATGTCATCACTCCAACTGACATGCAGCAGACTTCAATAGTCCAGCTGTGAAGACGATTCGGGACAGTCTTGAGATTTCTCCAAATGCCGTTGCCATGGCAACACAATGCTCGCCTTGAAACACGGTTTTCTCATAGCTTCAGTAAAAATACTCCAAACAGCCCAGAACTTCACAGGTTTGATAACGATGCAGCCATCAATGCATCTAAGCGTAGTATGGGGTGTCATCAAATGTCATCGCCATGGCGACAGACAGGGTCGGCGTCATGGGGGGTCATTCGCGGGCAACCTGATCTCACCAGAATGCGTGACTCCACCACGACTCCTTAACACCGCATTGCGTGGTGGAGTCACGCATTCTGCTACATTTACGTGTCGGCACCACGCAAAAAACCCCAATGTAAAGTGAATGAGGCTCTTTTGTCGTGGTGCACACACGCATTTCTACAACGTCCCGCAGTGAGCTTTTATTCTATAAAACGTTTTTAAAATCTACTTTATATCTTGTAGTAACTCACAGGAGGCTTCTTTTATTTTATTTGTATTCATAATAATTTTTATTTTTCGTCAGAATGTAAAAATTACATTAGTTACGAATTGTTGTTCTAAAAAAACAGTGCATTGTGTGTAATACAACTGTGATTTTTATTAAATTAGTTAGTTTTTAAGGAAGGCCAGAGCTTCAGCTGTATCAATAGATTGTTCCCTTTAGTTAACGTTATTTAAAAGATAATGATCATGTCCCCTTTATTGTATTACGAGCGTCCATTCCCATTGGATAACGGAGAATTTTACACCCGGAAGTGAGTATTCTCTTTACTGTCGATTGATTTTACAGTGATATCTGAACTACTCATCAACTCAAAAACACCAGATTATCCTTGTTAATTACACAACATTGATTGGTTTAAATTGTGTACAATGCTTTTGTATTTTTCCCCTTCGATTCGGAGAAACGAATATTTGTTCGGAGTTTTTGGATGGCAGAAGACACTACACTACCCAGAATCCTCAGCTATCGTTTGGGACTACACCATGTGCTTAGCTTGACAAACCCCGTGATCAGTCCCCAAGCTCTGTGATTGGATGTTGGAGTGGCAGTAGGGCTGTGCGATTATGGCAAAAATCATAATCACGATTATTTGGGTCAATAATTGATATCACGATTATTTTGACGATTATTCATTGACCATTTATTGAACTTTAAAACAAATAATATTTTACCAATAAACAAGATCAACAAATATGTTGGAGCGCACTTCCAAAACCATACTAAACATATATTATTAATATGATAAATAAAAATAAATTAGACCAAAATAAATGAAATCAAATATGTTGCAGTGCACTGTCACAACCTACTGAAAACTCCTTAACATATAGCCAACATTTTGGTTCAACATATTCAACATATTCCACTCAGTTAAACGTTGAAGGCTGGCCAACCGTCATGGTCCAGAAGTAACCATGACGTAAGTAAGGAAATAAATGTTGAACTACAATTTAAGACCAAATAAAAATGTTTAGGCCACCATGGCAAATGCTGGTAGGGCTGCTCATGTCATCTCTTAAAGATGTTTTGCAAGAAACACCAGGCTGTTTACATGGTCTGGTTTCAGAGATGAGCGCAGGCAGGTGACAATATTGCCACCTGTACTGAAGACCCTCAGCCACGCCCCGACACAGCGGTGACGCCGGCCAATCACAAAGCTTTGATGCGTTCAAGTGCATTATTCTGGCACAGGAAGATTATGTTACAGGACATTAACGATAAAACAGAATATTGTTGTTCTATTTTTAGACACATCTCGCGATCGACTGGTTGGGCACCCCTGGGCTAGACCATAGGTCTGTTGTGGTAGCAAAGTAGTCAGCTGAAGCCACATCTCTCTCAACTTCCCCACGGCATTTGTCATATAGCGCAGCCGCAGACCTGCTGAAATAATACCGAGACGGCATCGCGTAACGCTTGTCCAACGTGTTGACAAGTTGCTTAAAGCCCTGGTTGCTAACAGTGCTAACTGGGCACATATCTTTAGCGATGTGAAATGTAATGGCACCTGTAATATCTCTGTGTGTCTGCGAGCTCGTCGCGTTGGCCGTTGCTCTGTACAATGCGTCCTGAATCGATGACTGTGATGATGTTGTGGATGAAGTCGAGCGGGCATCTGCTTTTTGTTGTATTACTGCCCGGTCGTATTGCACTTTGTGGTTGTATTTCAGATGATTAAAGAGATTGGTTGTGTTAGCGTGTGGTGCCAACACAACCTGGTAACAAATCCTGCACTATACTTTGTTTTGCTCCACGTCGGACTCCTGAAAGCCAAAGTACTTCCAAATAGTGGAAATAGTTGTACCCTTCCTTTTAACGAGTTGCTGCTCTTGATCTGACATATTCGCTCGCGCTGAACACTCACAACACATGTCACTCCCACGTGGCCGAGTGGGCATTTAGGGAGGGGCGAAAGCGCACCCAGCAAAAATAATCGTATTTTGTCAATTATGCTGTTTTCATAATCGTCGCAAACCATAATCGTAATCGCGATTAAAATACGATTAATTGCACAGCCCTAAGTGGCAGTGCGCGAAGTTTACACGGAGCGTCAAAAAGCACCTTGAAATGGAATGAAACCCATCGACGGCACACTATTCAAAACAGGAATCCAACGTGTCCTATCCCCCCCTTAGGTCGCAGGCTCCTCCAACAGTGCAACACAATAAAACAGATATACAGAAAAAATAGTGAAATAGTGCAATAAGAGTCTACATACAAGTGATTGGTATCTTTTTTATTTTTTATTTAACCTTTATTTAACCAGATAAAAGCATTGAGATACAATCTCATTTTCAATGCTGACCTGGCCAAGAAGGCAGCAACGTTACACATAACACATAACACACACATATAAAAGAGAACATAACTAAGAAAACAAAAGCCAAAAAGCAGTCACTACATTGTGAATATGATATATTAGATACATAATTTCTAGGTAGCAGCCAGATGAATGTTATGGATGTTGTTTCTAAGTTCAGGTGTTTAATAATCTTATAGCCTGTGGGATGAAGCTGTCCCTGAGTCTGGTGGTTTTAGTCCGGATGCTGCGGTACCGCCTGCCAGACGGCAGCAGACAGAACAGTTTGTGGCTGGGGTGATGGGGGTCTTTTATAATCCTGAGGGCTTTCTTTAAGGTTAACGTGGTGTTTTTACTCCACTACATTTATTTTAGTTACTTTACAGATTTGGATTAATGATGTGAAATATAAACAACCCTTAAATCAGACTTTAGTTACACCTGAGTAAAATTCAGTGAAGGTGATTGTCAAGTGCCAACAATCAGGCGAGATATTTGATAGTTGGTGCTCGAGAAGACTAAACATTTATCTGCAGATCCGTATAAAGCATATTCATTACTCGTTATTCTCTAATCGTTCATTAAAGACTGTATATTATGGCTATTTTGCACATCCCTTTCAAGATTTTCAAAGGTTTATTGACATATCATATACACAGCTACGGTGTAGTTATGCAATGAATGCAAAACTTGGGTCACAGGTTCCTCAACAGTGCATTACAAGACATCTATCAATATGTGTGTACCTCCACCATTAAACTGTCACATTTTGCACATTTATTATTCTATCTAACATCTTATAAGAGTATAATAAATATGTATAATATCGGTTAAAATAAGTGCTTCAACATAGTTAACATTGCAGGAAAGTTGATTGTCAAGTTCCAAAACAAACCATGCAATATATATTAGACGTTAAGTCTTTTGTCAGGCTTAATAAGTATCTGTAGATAGATACCCCCACAGCTTTTTTCTTATTTAAAAGAAGACCTTAGCCTAAAGTATTCTTTAATGTTTAAATAAAGCCTTATTAGTTTGTTTGTTTTGCACATCCTCCTATCAGGCACTAAACTGTTTTTATTGTAGATATTATTTACAGTATCTTCTTGATATTTTCTATTCTATATGTATATCATTGACCTTCTACTTTCCCACTATTGTGTATGTACTCTTAATATTTAAATGTTTTCATCAAATATAACACATTCAAAAGTGCTTTACAAAAATGAAAGACATTAAGAAAAAGGCATTTTAAACAGTCATTAAAAAGCAACACAATCTTCCTGCATTGCAATTACTCCAAACGTGTAATAACGTGCTTTAACCAGTAGGAGGTGCGGGTTAAAAAACGGTCAAGTTTAAAGTGTTAACAAAATAAAATATACTGCTGTTTCTGGTTTAGTTTACGACGGATATATTTTGTTATTGTTTTGATATTTGTAACACAAAAGCGATGGAAAAACCCCACAGCAACACAGAAAATATGGTCTTAACATGACCCAGCGGTCTAGTAGTTAATACAAAACAATAATATCAAAACAGATTATTACTACTAACTTTATTGTGAAATTAAAACAGAACGTGGTGTTTTTGAGCTGATGAGTAGTGCAGAAAATCACTCGACAGTCGGGTGTAAAATTCTCCATTATCCAATGGGAATGGACGCTCGTAATACAATAAAGGGGACATGATCATTATCTTTTAAATAACGTGAACTAAAGGGAACAATCTATTTGACACAGCTGAAGCTCTGGCCTTCCTTAAAAACTAACTAATTTAATAAAAATCACAGTTGCATTACACACAATGCACTGTTTTTTGAGAACAACAATTCGTAACTAATGTAATTTTTACATTCTGACGAAAAATGAAAATTATTATGAATACAAATAAAATAAAAGAAGCCTCCTGTGAGTTACTACAAGATATAAAGTAGATTTTAAAAACGTTTTATAGAATAAAAGCTCACTGCGGGACGTTGTAGAAATGCGTGTGTGCACCACGACAAAAGAGCCTCATTCACTTTACATTGGGGTTTTTTGCGTGGTGCCGACACGTAAATGTAGCAGAATGCGTGACTCCACCACGCAATGCGGTGTTAAGGAGTCGTGGTGGAGTCACGCATTCTGGTGAGATCAGGTTGTTCGCGGGCCATGCCCCCCCCAAATGAGTCACTGTGCCCCCCCCAACGCAGGGTTGGCAAGCCTTGCCACTTTGCCGTTTTTTTCTTTTTGTAATCATAAGTGAAAACGTTTCCACTAAAGGTTTTTTGTGTGAAATACATCAGAAATAAAGAATACAAATATAAAACACAGCCTGAGGTGTGCTCACTGCTGCTCTCTGATTGGTGTGTTGCTTGACCAATGACCCCCGACCTTTTTTTTGTTATCATTACGTGGCTGTGTGTTTAGATGAAAGCCCAGTGGCGATCTGTTCATCTGTTATACTGATTATACAGAGTAAAGCCATCGAAAATAATATGATATACAGTACAGTACAAGTACATGGGTCTCTGTGTTTCATTCAAGCTCGGCTCTGTGTGTGTGTGTGGCACGAGCGCATTTTGTGAGTTCGCGAGCGGTAACGTGGAATGTTGTTAGCATCTGGTTAGCTAGCTATGCTAACGGATATAAAGGGCTGTTTCTACACCAAGGTGGAGGAGAGTCCTCTCCTGTCAGACTGTGAGGATCTTATAACGTCAGCTCAGTGAGGTAAGGACTCTCTCAGTGTTTAGATAGTTCACTTTAGTGTAAGTTATCTCAGTGGGTCTCACACGGTTTGGTCACCATTTATGTAAGTATTTTCGAGGAATACCTTTATATGATCATTATAGTTATTAAAGAGAGAATAAATGAAAAACGGGTATGAAATACTATAGGACAGTAACACAAGAATACAGTTTAAAAGGGGAATGATTAGTAAAATATCCATAAAGAAAAAGTAAATCTGTGTACAGTTCTGTTTCATATGGATGCTGAGTGTAGGCTATCCATAGATCTCTTCATTTTGCTGTCAAAGTGCACCAGATTGATGCTTTTAACTTCAATATTTTAAAAAATAATCTTCCCGGGGCAGCATGCCCCCAGACCCTCCTAGAGGAGGTTAGGTCCACCCCCACCTAAAACATGTTCACATGGATAGGATACTAAATACATTTGCACACTTTTTATATGGTGGCCTATGTCCATATCAAATCAAGTTTTATTTATATAGCACATTTTTCAACGATTTTTGGTCGAGCCAAAGTGCTGTACATATAATAAAAAAATAACCTACAGTAAAGACACTTTACAGCAAATACAACAGCACAGTTTGTGCAGAATATCAGTATGAGAAAACGACACCCTCTGTCCTTATATGTTTCTGTTTTGGTGGTCGTGCCAGCCACAACCGTGCATGTATGCACAAGTCATAGGTGCGCTATACAATAGCACTACACCCCTGCAATGTGTGTGAAAGACAATAGACTTTACAGCATGTTTTTTTAAATTGAAGTTGCGTTGGTGTTTGTGTGTTGGTTGTTGACGGCAGTGTGTGCCCCCCCTTGGTAAATGATTGCCCCCCCATTCGATTTGTTCTAGAGCCGACCCTGGCGACAGACCACTCGCCATGAAACACGATGAGGCTGTAAGTCAAATCGACACTGTCCAATCGTCCCCCAATCTTCACTTGTATATCACCGGTCCATGCCTCAAGAGCTCTACGCCAAATCTGAGATCTCACCATATGCCGTTTCCATGGAAACGCATCCCTCGCCATACAACTTGATGTCGCTATAAGTCCAATGGACACGGTCCAATCGTCCCCCAATCTTCACTTGTATATTACCGGTCCATGCCTCCACAGCTCTACGCCAAATCTGAGATCTCACCATATGCCGTTTCCATGGAAACGCATCCCTCGCCATAAAATATGATGTCACTATAACTCCTATGCAAATGTTCAAAGAGTGCGCAAACTTCACATGTGTGCTAACAGTCCAGCCGTGAAGACATCTACGTGACAGTTTTGAGATTTCTTCAAATGCCGTTGCCATGGCAACACAATGCTCACCATGAAACACGGTTTTCTCATAACTTCAGTGAAAATACTCGAAATGGCCCAAAACTTCACAGGTTTGGTAACAATGCAGCCATCAACACATCTAAGAGTATTATGGGATGTCATCAAATGCCATTGCCATGGCGACAGATCATTCACCATCAAGTTAGTTCAAAAGTTTCCCAAGCCTTTTTACTTTCTTTTCTCATCTTAATACAAATTCATTCACTACTACTTACATCTGATATTTAACTCCTTCAGCCTATTTTCAGCTGCATAACCCATTAAACTATTACATTATTCAGCTATTTCAGGACATCAAGGCTATACATGTTGTTGTTTATACCTTTTTTAAACCTTTTCTTTTAAATATTCAGCTTTTTCTGCATTTTTTTAGCTAAAAGCAGCTACCATTCAGCTAATAACATATTCAGCTTTTTCTGCATTTTCAGCTAAATTCAGCCATAAATGTTCACAGTTTACAGCATTCGCACGCATTTTCTGCAAGAAATGCATTTTCTAGTTGCTGTTTCTTTGCCTATTTACTATAACTTTTCTCTGCTTTTCAATCAATATGGTAATCGCTTAAATATGGAAGTTAGTCCACGTACTGTGACTTAATTCACTACTTAGATAATCAATACTCCTATATCTTTACATAGAAAGTAGTTTCATAGCAACCATGTTGCTCAGGAGGAAGAGCGCCATCCACCAGTTGTCGGGTCAATGGTTTCAATAGTGTCCTCGGACAAGATTTTGATCCCTAAATTGCTCCCGATGGAATGGCCAATTGGGGTGTAAATTAGTCTCCCCTAATTAGTGTGTGGATGGATCAATGCTGGCATGAGAGTAAAAGCGCTTTGATTGGTTCCAAAGACTGGAAAAGCGCTATATATATAGATGTATTGCATTTATATAGAACCTTTAAGGGGAAATATACATTTTCATTGAAGCCCATGTCAGACCAAAGGGTTCACTTTAGAGCAGCAGCCCCACGTTCCTTTGTCTTTTATACATCAATGCTTTTGTGTCTTGTAAAAAAAGTTGATCCGACTCAACTACTCCTGCCTGGCTCTGGCTCAGGCAGGAATAAATAAACGTATAGGCCGACTTCTTCTGCAGTTTGAATGGTATGTTGAATCAATGATAGTTAATCAATGCATAGATCTTTTATGTTAGCTACTTGAGTGCAAATCTTACCTGAATAGCAACTGGCTTCAGCTTGTCATCAGGTGTTTTGTGGAGCAGGACGAGGGGAGCCATCATGTACTGCTGCTTCCCATCAATGATGTTTGCTTTCAGTCCATGCAGAAGCTTGTAGTCACACAGGAATATGTTGCCTTTCTGTTTTAGAGAGGATGAATAACAATTTGAATCACATCAACACAGTATATATATTACACATACTAAATGAACATGTAATTGTGACAGACAATTCTTAATTCATCATGTCATTGGGCAAAACACTACTGAGAGTATCAAGACACTCACCTTCATTTCCTCTGCCAAGGTATACAGACCTCTGGGGAAGACCATCTCATCAGTGACAGGAACGTTTTTGGGCAGAGCTGAACAACGTCGGATCAACATGGGGTTGACACCATTTAGGTACTGGTAGCCAAAGAAAGCATCCTCTGTCCAATGTTTCCGGACATGGTCTGGACAAAAGAGCTGCACTTAGTTGAGTTTATGATTTTCTTTTATAAAAATCTTCCGCATGATTTACCATTTTCGGTTACAAAATAAATTAATAATTTGAAAATCTATGATTGTACACCTGCTAAGGAGTTCTTGGTCCATAATATTGCCCTGATATCATCAAGATCAGTCCAGTTCTCTTTGGAATCAGCAAGTCCCTTCACCTTCATCTCTACCAGCCTAGAAAAAAACCTTTATTAAAATACAATCACTGTATTTGTAGGTAGGTAGGTAGGTGTTTTGTAGACTTCACCCTGTCGAGAGATTATATGCTAACTCCGCATCCTTGGTCAAGGAGAACCTGACCTCCGAAGGCAGAGACCAAATCGATTCTGCCTTCATGCAATAGGGCATTCCTTCTCCATACAAATGCCACCTGTGATAAATAGAAAAAAGCAAAGTGGTGAGGCCGTTATTAGCTGTTAAAACGACCACTCTAATGCTTAACAAGGGGGAAACTGCACCTACAATTTTTTTTTTATACTCATAACCCCTGGTACAACAATGTCACATTGTGATTCATTTGTCATTACATATCATGAATATATTTACCCAAAGGTGGAGGAGGTTTGGATACATGTTATCTTTGGAATAAATACAATTAAAATGTGAATACGCTCTGAGCTCTTACTTGTATTCCTTTTCCCAATCCCGGTGCACAAGGTGCCGACTGCGTTTTGCATTAGAACGCATAGTCGGAGCTTAAAAAAAGAATCAAAAAAAGATTGAACATACAGAATTGTCTCTGGACTCCTTATAGACCAGCTTGAATAACTTGTTGTAACTTAATGTCTTCTGGTAAATGAACATCGTACAGTACAACAAACATTTTCACAAACCTTTTATTTTTTTTTCCTCATCAAAGTTTTGTACATCAGTGGTAGGGATGGAGCGGAAAATAGGAAACGTGTAGGTGACTCCCTCGGGGGATTTGACTACCACCTTGACAGGGAACCAATCATCTTCTATTTCTGGTGGCTTTTTGTCTAGCTCTATCCCATGTAGATCTCCAATGGAGACAGGGCAGGAAACAGTGAAAGAAGACACCTGGTTTAATGACAGGAATTGTTTGGAAACATTGATACAAGAGATAAAGTGTATTTGATAACCAATAAGCTTCGACATCGAAATGATTATCACAAAATGAGTGAATGTATAAGGTTTGAGAAAATAATAAAATGTGCGTAATACGGAAGATGTTCACTGTCCTTGCTTCCTCTTCCCAGAGAGCAACTAGATGTCAAGGCTGCAGAGTGTTCCTTGTGTGAACACTTACCTGTGCTATCCTGTATTTCAATCTTATTCATGTTGCTTAATAAACACCTGAATTACCCTACAGGGATAATTAAAGGTTTATATTATTTGAGTTTCTGTAAATTAGAACAAGTGTGTGTGTTATCTCTTGTTCAGTTTATGGAACCATGTTAAAGCCTTTGTTTAAAAATAGAAAGGCATATTTAAGACTTACAGCTCCTGGGATGAAAGAGGAATCTCCTTTAAGCCAGGTGCGTTCGCTATCCCCATCTCTTCCCTTCAGCTTAATGTGGACCCTGCTTGAAGTGCCGGCATCATCGAAGCAGGCAGTGGATACTGTCACTTTATAGTCCACCATTTTCACTCTGGAAAGCAGAAGAATCCTGGTTGTGAGAGAACTATAATAACCATTCAGTACTAATACGAGTAACTGTGATTACATCGACCTCAGTGCAAAGAAACCCTTCAAATTCGGTATCATAATTAAAATGACTTAAGCAAAAAGTATTATACAACTAATATAAAATGTCCCACTGAATGTGTTACTGTCCAGTCATTGCTTAACTGATCAACAATCACAAAGCATCTCTCTTACCTTTTAATGAGCGAGAAGTTTCTCTGAAGAAAGGATCTTTCGATAAAGGTAATCCCCACTGATTCTGCTATTTATACAAACAGTTTGTGGGAGTGTCCAGAAAGAAGTAGTAGAACTAGAAAATGCATACGGAACCGACTAACTCCCCTTTTGTGTATATACAGCTCTCAACATGCCCAGACTTGTAGTGACTTTCTCCTCGTTTAATACTTTTTGCCTCATTCTGAAAGAAAGAGGTGAAATGTGCCAACGTGACGGCCGTCTTGGTGGTGGTAACGTGTGTTGTGCGAGACCAGAGATGGAGTTCATTGAGCGGTTTCACACAAACAAAAAAAGTGTTACTTCACAGTTGTACGACCATTTTTTTTTTTAACTTGCAAAATTATCTTTTAAATTGAAAAACATCTGTGTAATTCGTGGCACAATTCAAACGGGATCGAAAGATGATTTTTCTCTCCCCATTGACTTCAATACTTACATTTTAACTGCTTTTTAACTTGACATGTTTTGGAACATGTGTCTGAACCTCTCTTTAGGGGTTCATTAATAAAACAGATATTTCAACGTGTGCCTACTTTCTTCATGTACTGTTGAGGTTCATTTCAGTAGTTTTGTGCTATAATGTATTTACAAAGTGTGAAGAGGAGGCAACTTTAGAATAGGGAACCTGTTCAGATCTATTAGAGTGAAATTACTAGCTTATTGGTTATGAACAAGACTTCACTTTAAAATAGGGAACATTCTTAGATAGAATACCTACTTTTGAGTTATTTAGACTTGATTAACACCTATATTTTCATGTCTTGTTAAATAAGAATATATTATATTTATTAAGTGTTATTATGAGAGAATTACTATTCTTCTGGTACTACTGCCTTATTAGGCCCATATTGAGCAGCGCATATTAAGACCAAAACTCATGTACAACAACGTCCTTTTTTGCAATAAAGACCAGGCTTTTTTTAAGCAGGAAATGTGAAAATAATATGAGAATGCTGACACTTTTTTCCGGCAAAACAACAACAAATGCATTGTCATAGTGTGCAGACATTAGGCAGTCGTGTACTTATATTTATTGACATGGAAGTCAATGAGGAAAAATACTTACATGATTGTGTATAAAATTCAGCACGCCAGATCAACACAAGCTTCCTCGCTCATTAAAAATATCAGTGTAGCTCACTGTGTTCAAGTAGATTCTGACTGAAAAGCTGCTGTGAGTTTATTTTGTACTGGCTAAAACACTTTTCACATGAAACATTAAAAACATGTTGAACATTATCTTATAATGAAGCGATATGTTCAAAACCTTTTCTGGACCGTCAAGGTTATCTTGTCTGAGTGAAACATCCCTTTAGTCAGCTGAGCTGAACAGTTGCTGCAACTGAGAAACCACAGGAAAATAAACAAATAATGTTTTTTAAGGCAACGGTATGTGATCTGATAAAGATAAATATGTGTTTTCTCTCTACCTATGAATTCAAAACAAAAACAAATATGAACTAATAATAATAACAAAAGATAATCACTTCGAAGTGGACCCAGGTACAGCTAAAAAAAGACATGCATTTTTGCTTCACGTATAGAAAGCAGAGAGTCTAGCATCTTGCGTTGTAAACTGAAAACCCACCTGTTTCACTTGTACCTTGGCTGATAAAAAATAAAAAAGTACTTAAGAGTCTTTCTTATGCAACAGCACTTTCAATGGTCCGGCTCGTTTGAAGTGAATGTGTCAGCAGTTTTCTTGTTGTCCTTAGTATGAATCCTTATGGCTTACTGCCCTTATTGTAAGTCGTCTTGGATTACAGAGTCAGCTGAATGCAATCTTATTTAATGAGAGCATTAAATGGACACTGTATGTGTCCACTTTAATGTACAGTACATTTTGTATTGTAATTTATATTACATACATTCTCAGCAACCAAAATGCAAACTAAACCAGCCGAAGCTTGTACTGTATGTTGTTTGCTGTCAGTGTTCTCGTTGTGCAACCTAAGATTTTATTAGTCAGTCGTTTTTCTCTGGCATTTTGTAGGAATAAAAGATAAGGTGGGAGGGCAATTTTGTGGATCTCAATGCGTGAGAATTTGTGTACTTGAAAGGAATATGTTGTCTGAATCATGCACTTACTTGCCTTTCATCGGAAACCAAGTTGATTAACGATCCTTAAAGTAGTTTAATACAATTTGACGAACTGTCACTGCCACCGCCTCCTTCAGTTATGTGGTAACAATGAAAAGGATCACTTGTCACTTTTGCTTTGTTGGACAATATCCAAGGTTGTTCAAACAGGTTCCAGATTTCCTGAGAATCATTGAGCATTGTTTACCATATTAAAACGAATCAACACAGTTAGCAATAGCTATCAGCTGAGTGCCTGACAGGGGAATTTCCTAGATACAAAGAAATATGAATTAAGCTACTCTACATTGCAGTTATCGATAGCAACATTTTGGGCTTGACAGCTCTGGTTTGGCTCAGAGTGGTGAATTAGTGGCTTTCTTTCTGCTTTGGTCAAACAGAGCCAAAGGGCTATTCTCTACACTGCAGATGTGGATAGCAACATCTTGGGCTTGCCGGCTCTGGATCTTCTGGTTGGTCCTGCCAACCACGGCTCAGATTGTTCAATTAGCCGCTTACTTCTCTGCTCCGATTTAGTAAGTTTACCCACTTACAAATAAATGAACAGTCTATCATTTTAAGGTTACTTTACTGAGGGGAGACAGAATATCAAAAAGAATATCCAGAGATATGTATTATATAAGAGATATAAATGGATTTGTATTTAATTGTGTGAAATAAGTATTTGATCCCCTTGCAACCAACAAGAATTCTGGCTCCCAGAGACCGATTACACAAGTCCTCTTCCTTTAAAAAAGTACTCATATCAACTTGTTACCTGTATAAAAGACACCTGTCCACAGAATCAATCTATCAGATTCCAACCTCCTCACCATGGGCGAGACTAAAGAGCTGTCTGAGGACCTCAGGGGTAAGATTGTAGACCTGCACAAGGCTGGGATTGGCTACAAGACCATCAGAAAGCAGCTTGGTGAGAAGGAGACGACTGTTGGTGCGATCATTCTGAAATGGATGTAACACAAAATGAGCATCAGTCGCCCTCGGTCTGGGGCTCCACACAAGATCTCGCCCCGTGGGGTATTGATGAGAAAGGTGAAGTATCAGCCAAGAACTACACAGGAGGAACTTGTTAATGATCTCAAGGCAGCTGGGACCACAGTCACCAAGAAAACTATTGGTAACACACTACACCATAATGGATCAAATCCTGCAGCGCCTGCAAAGTCCCCTGCTCAAAAAGAACATGAAAGGCCCGTCTGAAGTTTGACACTGAACCTCTGAATGATTCAGAGACGGCTTGGGAGAAGATGAAGTGGGCAGATGAGACCAAAATGTAGATATTTGGCATAAACTGGACACGCCGTGTTTGGAGGAAGAGAGACGCTCACTATAACCCCCAGAACACCATCCCCACCATCAAGCATGGAGGTGGAAACATTATGCTTTTGGGGGTGTTTCTCTGCTAAGGGGACAGGACGACTTCCCTGCATCGAGGAGAGGATGTACGGGGACATGTACCGTAAAATATTGGCCGATAGCCTCCTTCCCTCAGCCAGGACACTGAAAATGGGTCATGGATGGGTCTTCCAGCAGGACAATAAAGCTGAACATACGGCCAAGGCAACACAGGAGTGGCTAAAGAAGAAGCACATTAAGGTGAGGGAGGGGTCTAACCAGTCTCCGGACCCTAATCCCATAGACAATCTGTGGAGGGAGCTCAAGCTTCGAGATGCCAAGCATCAGCCTCAAAACCTGAAGGATTTGGAGAGGATCTTCAGAGAAGAGTGGAAGCTATATGCTATGTAATATAATGAGAACATTTAAATAGACACTTTATTTAATTTACCTGTACAATATCATGTAAGCAATGCCATGAATTCTGCCATTTCAAAGTGTGTAATGTTCAAGTGTAGTTGTCACTGTCAGACATTGTTTTATTTAATTTGTGAGTGTTTAAAAAGGAGGACGGGTCCAAAGTGTTACAATATCCTTTGAGCTGACCTACCCAACACACTAATGTACAGTAAAAACATGTTATTGCCATTTACATGACATATGTTCTCAGCAAACCAAATATGCAAATTTCAGTCGAGGCTTGTGTGTTGTGTGCTGTCAGTGATCTCTTTATGCAACCTGGCATGATATCAGTTGTAGATTTGTTAAAATGGAAAACCTTACCATAATCCACCCTTACTTTCATTGGACACCATCCATTGTTCACATAAATTCCTGAGAATCAATTACCGATTCATTATTAATTAAAACAGTAGGTATAGGTGGTACCAGTTAAGTAAATATCCTAGCTCCACAGACATATGAATAATAAGATCTCTATACTCCGGATGTCCAAAGCAACATTTTGGGCTTGCCAGTTGGTCCTGCCAACCACGGCTCAGATTGTTCAATTAGTTGCTTACTTCTCTGCTTTAAGGTCACACAGCGCCAGAGGCTATTGAGACTACTAGAAATACGTGATGAGAGATCAGATGAAGATGGAGAAAATTGTAATGCAGGTTTTCAGAGAATTACTAAATATAATTTGTATGATGCAATATGGATAAGTAATCATTGTAAAATGACACAAGAAAGACGGAAACATTAGTGACAGGTTTGATATCGTTGTTTCTTTAAAACTAGGAAACCAGTTTTTTATGAAAACAACATCTCTAATCTAAAGCTCTGAGCCAGAGGCATGGCTTCAGTGGGCTGAACACTGCAGCTCTTCAATGGAGAGCAAGTCTATCATTTGCAGAAGACCAGGCTTTTTTTAAGCAGGAAATGTGAAAATAATATGAGAATGCTGACACTTTTTTCCGGCAAAAACAACAACAAATGCATTGTCATAGTGTGCAGACATTAGGCAGTCTTGTACTAATATTTATTGTCATGGAAGTCAATGAGGAAAAATACTTACATGATTGTGTATAAAATGCAGCACACCAGATCAACACAAGCTTCCTCGCTCATTCAAAATATCAGTGTAGCTCACTGTGTTCAAGTACATTCTGACTTAAAAGCTGCTGTGAGTTTATTTTGTACTGGCTAAAACACTTTTCACATGAAACATTAAAAACATGTTGAACATTATCTTATAAAGAAGCGATATGTTCAAAACCTTTTCTGGACCGTCAAGGTTATCTTGTCTGAGTGAAACATCCCTTTAGTCAGCTGAGCTGAACAGTTGCTGCAACTGAGAAACCACAGGAAAATAAACAAATAATGTTTTTTAAGGCAACGGTATGTGATCTGAAAAAGATAAATATGTGTTTTCTCTCTACCCATGAATTCAAAACAAAAACAAAAATGAACTAATAACTAAATATAATAACTTCGAAGTGGACCCAGGGACAGCTGAAAAAAGACATGCATTTTTGCGTCACGTATAGACAGCAGAGAGTGATACATTTTGCATTGTAAACTGAAAACCCACCTGTTTTGCTTGTACCTTGGCTGATAAAAAGGAAAAAGGTACTTGAGTTTTACTTATGCATCAGCACTTTCAATGGTCTTGCTCGTTTGAAGTGAATGTGTCAGCAGTTTTCTTGTTGTCCTCGTTACGTTCCCTTGTAGAGCTAGGGGTACCAAGGGAAGTAGCGACACACAAGATAGCCGGACGAGAGAAAAAGGAGAGGAAACTGAATGCTGAAGGAGTTTAAGTGAGGTTTTAATTGGTAAATAAGTAAGGCGGCTCACCAGCCAAATTACAAAACACTCTTACAATAAACACACAACTATGCTGGGTCTCACACAGAGACATGCTGCACACATGCAGCCAGATGAGAAGGCGAGAAAAGGAGTCTCACTGCCGTCCTCCTCCGGTCCTATATGGAAGCCCTGATTGAGGATTGGGAGCACCTGGGGAGAGGCTGCACCTGGGGACAATCAGGCTGCACCTGGGGAGTCAGAGGGAGAGAGAGAAAAAACACACCCACGACCACACAAACACTACGGCACGTAACACTTCCCCCCATAAAACCAAACAAGTGTTTGGTCACAGTTACCAACAACACCCACCACCCAGTTCACCAGCATACCATTGGATGCTTGGAAACTGCCACCTGCTGCTTCCAAGCATCACACTCCGCCGCCAAATGACCAGGGTCAAGACAAAAGAAACACAATCTCTTAGTGTCGGGACCTGGGAGAGAAACGGACTGAGCACGTGTGACACGTCTGTTACGAGCCCTACAGTGAGGATAACTGCCCTGAGGATACACTTTAGGTTTCCAGCACTCATCAGGCCCTTTGTTAACAGTGGCCCGTCCACTAGGACACACTGCTGTAACCAAACCCACCCCTTCTGGGCGCCTGCCATCCACTGTCTGCTTTCTCTTCCAAGCTGCACAGTCGGCTATCATATGACCTGGGTCCAGACAAAAATAACAAGCTCTGTTTATCCTGGGACCTAACAATGGAACACTGGCACAGGGAACATAATTGTCAGGAGCTCTACGATAAGTGTCCCGCTGAGGAGGATCACGCTGAAAGAAAACGCTCTTGTGTATCAGCGCAAACTCGTCTTCCATAATGGCAGCCTGCTGAAGAGTAGTCACTTTCTGCTCATTCAAATAGACTACCGTACGCTCCGGTACAGAGTGTTTAAACTCCTCTAACATCATTAGCTCGCACACTGAAGCAATGTCATCAGCTCGACACGCTCTACACCACCTGTCAAAGAGCGCTTTCTTCTCCCTCGCGAAGTCCACGTACGTTTGACCAGAAGCTTTCTTCATGCCGCGAAAACGCTGCCTGTAGGCCTCAGGCACAAGCTCATATGCCCTGAGAACAGCACCTTTCACCTTCTCATACACCAAACTATCCTCGACAGAAAGAGAAGAGCAAGCCGCTTGAGCCTTGCCGACTAGCTTGCACTGTAAAAGAATAGCCCACACGTCTTCTGGCCAGTGCAGGGCAGCAGCAATGCGCTCAAATGCACCAAAATAGACATCGACCTCTGATTCCTGAAACACAGGGACCAAAGAAATATGCCTGCTCACGTCAAAGGAGGCAGCAGGACCAGAAGGTGTAACTGCAGAATCACCCATCCCAGCTGCTTGGAGCTCTAGCTGACGCATCCGGACAGCAGTGTCTGCCTCCAGCTCCTGCTTCCTGATCTCCAGCTCCAGCTCCTGCTTCCTGATCTCCAGCTCCCTCCTGAGCTGAAACTCTCGCTCACGCTCCTCCCTCTCACACTGGAGACCAGCCATACGCACTTTTACCCTGGCATCTAATTTAGACCCCGTAGGTGAGGATCCTGCCGAAAACGAGTCAAACTGAGGTGTGGTGAAAATGTTTGCCTGTTCCGTAGCACTCTGAACCACCGTGTCAGGAGATTCCACTAAAGCAGGCCGCCTCAAAACCCCCTGTTCAACTAGTCCAGTTATCAAAGTAGCCTTGAGTTCACTTTTTACCAGAGCCGAGGAGACAGAAACATGATAATGGTCAGCAACTAACCGCAAATCAACCTTCCTGCACCCGTCTAGCTGACCCACAGTAGGACTGGCCACAAACTGCTCCAACACAAAAACCATCCTCAGCAACGGCTACTTACAATATTATTATTTATTTATTTACAAACTTCCCCAGATCCTGCCTACCAAACTTACCTAACTATCTTCTGGGGCGTGCCGGGCTCGAGGCCACTTTAAAAAGGCAAACATCAGTGGCCGAAACCCTGAATCGCCTGCCCCCAACAGGGAATAAATCCCCACCCAGGATTACCCCGAAAATAAAAAAGGCAAAATAAAAAATGAGTGCCTGAAGGAAGGACTGATTCAGTCCAGCTAGACACTCCCCTGTCTAAACTGAGGAAGATGTTCAACAGTAAATACTTTCACAGCCAATTCTACACTTATATACACTACTGCTCACCACAAAACACAATATCAACACTAACCAACAACCAAATACTCACTCTTTGTCTCAAAGATTGGACGAGCCCCCATGTTACGTTCCCTTGTAGAGCTAGGGGTACCAAGGGAAGTAGCGACACACAAGATAGCCGGACGAGAGAAAAAGGAGAGGAATCTGAATGCTGAAGGAGTTTAAGTGAGGTTTTAATTGGTAAATAAGTAAGGCGGCTCACCAGCCAAATTACAAAACACTCTTACAATAAACACACAACTATGCTGGGTCTCACACAGAGACATGCTGCACACATGCAGCCAGATGAGAAGGCGAGAAAAGGCGTCTCACTGCCGTCCTCCTCCGGTCCTATATGGAAGCCCTGATTGAGGATTGGGAGCACCTGGGGAGAGGCTGCACCTGGGGACAATCAGGCTGCACCTGGGGAGTCAGAGGGAGAGAGAGAAAAAACACACCCACGACCACACAAACACTACGGCACGTAACAGTCCTTATGAATCCTTATGGCTTACTGCCCTTATTGTAAATCGTCTTGGATTACAGAGTCAGCTGAATGCAATCTTATTTAATGAGAGCATTACATGGACACTGTATGTGTCCACTTAAATGTACAGTACATTTTTTATTGTAATTTATATTACATACATTCTCAGCAACCAAAATGCAAACTAAACCAGCCGAAGCTTGTATGTTGTTTGCTGTCAGTGTTCTCGTTGTGCAACCTAAGGTTTTATTAGTCAGTCGTTTTTCTCTGGCATTTTGTAGGAATAAAAGATAAGGTGGGAGGGCAATTTTGTGGATCTCAATGCGTGAGAATTTGTGTACTTGAAAGGAATATGTTGTCTGAATCATGCACTTACTTGCCTTTCATCGGAAACCAAGTTGATTACCGATCCTTAAAGTGGTTTAATACAATTTGACGAACTGTCACTGCCACCGCCTCCTTCAGTTATGTGGTAACAATGAAAAGGATCACTTGTCACTTTTGCTTTGTTGGACAATATCCAAGGTTGTTCAAACAGGTTCCAGATTTCCTGAGAATCATTGAGCATTGTTTACCATATTAAAACGAATCAACACAGTTAGCAATAGCTATCAGCTGAGTGCCTGACAGGGGAATTTCCTAGATACAAAGAAATATGAATTAAGCTACTCTATATTGCAGTTATCGATAGCAACATTTTGGGCTTGACAGCTCTGGTTTGGCTCAGAGTGGTGAATTAGTGGCTTTCTTTCTGCTTTGGTCAAACAGAGCCAAAGGGCTATTCTCTACACTGCAGATGTGGATAGCAACATCTTGGGTTTGCCGGCTCTGGATCTTCTGGTTGGTCCTGCCAACCACGGCTCAGATTGTTCAAGTAGCCGCTTACTTCTCTGCTCCGATTTAGTAAGTTTACCCACTTACAAATAAATGAACAGTCTATCATTTTAAGGTTACTTTACTAAGGGGAGACAGAATATCAAAAAGAATATCCAGAGATATGTATTATATAAGAGATATAAATGGATTTGTATTTAATTGTGTGAAATAAGTATTTGATCCCCTTGCAACCAACAAGAATTCTGGCTCCCAGAGACCGATTACACAAGTCCTCTTCCTTTAAAAAAGTACTCATATCAACTTGTTACCTGTAAAAAAGACACCTGTCCACAGAATCAATCTATCAGATTCCAACCTCCTCACCATGGGCAAGACTAAAGAGCTAGACAATAAACCTGAACATACGGCCAAGGCAACACAGAAGTGGCTAAAGAAGAAGCACATTAAGGTGAGGGAGGGGTCTAACCAGTCTCCGGTCCTTAATCCCATAGACAATCTGTGGAGGGAGCGCAAGCTTCGAGATGCCAAGCATCAGCCTCAAAACCTGAAGGATTTGGAGAGGATCTTCAGAGAGGAGTGGAAGCTATATGCTATGTAATATAATGAGAACATTTAAATAGACACTTTATTTAATTTACCTGTACAATATCATGTAAGCAATGCCATGAATTCTGCCATTGCAAAGTGTGTAATGTTCAAGTGTAGTTGTCACTGTCAGACATTGTTTTATTTAATTTGTGAGTGTTTAAAAAGGAGGACGGGTCCAAAGTGTTACAATATCCTTTGAGCTGACCTACCCAACACTCTAATGTACAGTAAAAACATGTTATTGCCATTTACATGACATATGTTCTCAGCAAACCAAATATGCAAATATCAGTCGAGGCTTGTATGTTGTGTGCTGTCAGTGATCTCTTTATGCAACCTGGCATGATATCAGTTGTAGATTTGTTAAAATGGAAAACCTTACCATAATCCACCCTTACTTTCATTGGACACCATTGTTCACAAATTCCTGAGAATCAATTACCGATTCATTATTAATTAAAACAGTAGGTATAGGTGGTACCAGTTAAGTAAATATCCTAGCTCCACAGACATATGAATAATAAGATCTCTATACTCCGGATGTCCAAAGCAACATTTTGGGCTTGCCAGTTGGTCCTGCCAACCACGGCTCAGATTGTTCAATTAGTTGCTTACTTCTCTGCTTTAAGGTCACACAGCGCCAGAGGCTATTGAGACTACTAGAAATATGTGATGAGAGATCAGATGAAGATGGAGAAAATTGTAATGCAGGTTTTCAGAGAATTACTAAATATAATTTGCATGATGCAATATGGATAAGTAATCATTGTAAAATGACACAAGAAAGACGGAAACATTAGTGACAGGTTTGATATTGTTGTTTCTTTAAAACTAGGAAAACAGTTTTTTATGAAAACATCTCTAATCTAAAGCTCTGAGCCAGAGGCATGGCTTCAGTGGGCTGAACACTGAAGCTCTTCAATGGAGAGCAAGTCTATCATTTGCAGAAGACCAGGCTTTTTTTAAGCAGGAAATGTGAAAATAATATGAGAATGCTGACACTTTTTCATGGCAAAAAAAAGAACAAATGCATTGTCATAGTGTGCAGACATTAGGCAGTCTTGTACTTATATTTATTGACATGGAAGTCAATGAGGAAAAATACTTACATGATTGTGTATAAAATGCAGCACGCCAGATCAACACAAGCTTCCTCGCTCATTCAAAATATCCGTGTAGCTCACTGTGTTCAAGTAGATTCTGACTGAAAAGCTGCTGTGAGTTTATTTTGTACTGGCTAAAACACTTTTCACATGAAACATTAAAAACATGTTGAACATTATCTTATAATGAAGCGATATGTTCAAAACCTTTTCTGGACCGTCAAGGTTATCTTGTCTGAGTGAAACATCCCTTTAGTCAGCTGAGCTGAACAGTTGCTGCAACTGAGAAACCACAGGAAAATAAACAAATAATGTTTTTTAAGGCAACGGTATGTGATCTGAAAAAGATAAATATGTGTTTTCTCTCTACCCATGAATTCAAAACAAAAACAAATGAACTAATAATAATAACAAAAGATAATCACTTTGAAGTGGACCCAGGTACAGCTGAAAAAATACATGCATTTTAGCTTCACGTATAGAAAGCAGAGAGTCTAGCATCTTGCGTTGTAAACTGAAAACCCACCTGTTTCACTTGTACCTTGGCTGATAAAAAATAAAAAGGTACTTAAGAGTCTTTCTTATGCAACAGCACTTTCAATGGTCTTGCTCGTTTGAAGTGAATGTGTCAGCAGTTTTCTTGTGGTCCTTAGTATGAATCCTTATGGCTTACTGCCCTTATTGTAAATCGTCTTGGATTAAAGAGTCACCTGAATGCAATCTAATTTAATGAGAGCATTTAAATGGACACTGTATGTGTCCACTTTAATGAACAGTACATTTTTTGTTGTAATTTATATTACTGTACATACATTCTCAGCAACCAAAATGCAAACTAAACCAGCCGAAACTATAGGTTACTTACGTAACCCCAGTTCTCAGAGTAACATGAAGTGAGATGTCTCACTATGGGATGCGCCTCATCGCGGAGCAAACAGAAGCATCAATCTCATTACGCCAATCCTGATTGGCTGGTGATCTTGACGTCAGCGTCAGGGAATTCACCCCCTATAAGTAGCTTGCGCCACGACGCATGCATCATTCAAAATAAGCACCTCTTCTCGCTTCACCATAGCAAGGAGGGCCGTCTGGTGAGACATCTCACTTCATGTTACTCTAAGAACTGGGGTTACGTAAGTAACCTATAGTTCTCATTCATAACACTCCGTTCGATGTCTCACTATGGGAAATTGTAGCTCCCGTATTGTCAGACGAGCTTATCTCGAAAATCACCAAACCAACCAGAACTTAACAGGTAGAGCTCTGACTCAACCAGGTGCCCAGCACTGCTTGAGTCACACTGGGAGCAGAACGTCCAGCCTGTTAAGAGGCGGACAAAAGTGAGCGGCGAGGACCAGCTCGCCGCTGCACCAATGTCTTGGATGGGAGACATCCTGGACAGAGCCCAGGATGCAGCCAGACCCTGAGTCGAAAGAGCTCGCGGACCCGAGGGTGCCTGCAAACTCTGACTCATATGGGCCCCAAAGCAATTGCTTCCACAAACCAGTGGGAGAGCCATTGCTTAGTAACAGGCTTGCCCTTATAAGGGTTAGCCCAGGACACAAGGGGTTGGTCATTATGACGAAGCACCCTTGATCTGTCCCTGTACGTGCGTAAAGCACGGGCTGGACACGGCAAATCCGGCCGCTGTTCCCCGGAGGAATACAGTGGCGGGGAGGATGCCTCAATGTCAAATGTGGTACCTGAACCAACCGCCTTAAGATAAAGGTAGGGTTGGGCTTCAACCACACTCTGTTTGCCCTGGGGCAAACTGAGTGCATGAAGACTGTACAGATAGCGCATGAGTGCCACTGGCTCGCTTGGCAGCTGCCAGGGTCAGCTTCATGTCACACTATATTCAGATTGTACCACTCACGGGCCAGGCCCATAGAGCCAAGCGCTCTGGGTGTGGGTGAAAGATCGCCCCCCCCGCTTGGGACAGTATGTCCCTGCGTAGTGGGAGCTGCCATGGCTGCCCGCACAGCAGCTTATATATCTCCGCTGGCCAGTACATAGCTGGCCAGTGCGGAGCTATCAGGATAAGTGTGTGGCGTTGCTCTCTCACTCTGGCCAGAGTTGGGGGTATCAGAGCCAGGGGTGGGAATGCGTACAGAAGGCCCGGGGGCCAATCGTGTGCGAGTGCATCCACGCCTAACGGTGCATTTAGATCACGCATCGAAAAGAACAGCTGACACTGAGCGTTGTCTTTCGATGCGAACAGATCCACCGCGGCTCTGCCGTAACGCACCCACAGCTGGCTCACAATCCTTGGATGTAGAGTCCAGTCTGCATAAAGTGGTATACCTCTGGACAGTAGATCTGCCCCGAGGTTCATCACTCCCGGTACGTGCGTCGCTCTCAGAGAGAGGAGACGTCTACCGCTCCATAGGATCAGTTTGCGCGCCAGTGTGTGTAACTGGAGAGAACGCAAACCCCCTTGGCGGTTAATATACGATATTGTGGTCATATTGTCTGTCCTCACGAGGACGTGATGTCCCCTGAGGAAAGGCAGAAAGCGTTTTAGGGTGAGAAACACCGCTAAAAGCTCCAGGTAATTGATGTGCGCCCGCTGGAGGTCTCTGCTCCAGAGACCCCTCACCGGGCGACCTTCATAAATACCTCCCCAACCTGTCAGACATGCGTCCGTGGTGACCACTTTCCGTGAAAGGACAGCACCCATAGGCACACCTCGTACTGGAAAAGTCGGGTGCAGCCAGTGGCGCAGTGCCATTACGCATTTCACAGTAACCATAACTCTCCGCGCGCCATGGGTTTAGTTTTAGGGCGGCCACCCAGCGCTGAAACTCCCTCATGTGTAAGCGTCCCAGTCGTACGACCAGGATGGCTGACGCCATGAGCCCCAGCAATCGTAGGCATGATCTGAAGAGAACATGTTTGCGCAGCTGGAAAAGAGCGAGACAAGCTCTGAAAGCTTTCACTCTTTCCGCTGACAAGCGAGCTGAAAAGGGCACCGAGTTCAGGCGTAAACCCAGGAAGAGTATAGTCTGCGCGGGGCACAACATGCTCTTCTCTGTGTTTATTATGAAACCCAGGTTGAGCAGGTGCTTTACGAGGACATTTGTCTGCGTAACAGCCTCCTGCTCCGACTGTGCGAGAAGCAGCCAGTCGTCCAGGTAGGTCGCCAGGCGAATACCCTGTTGTCTTAACGGGGCTATCGCGGCTTCCGTACATCGTACAAACACCCTTGGACTGAGAGACAGACCGAAGGGGAGTGCTCTGTATTCATAACAGATCCCCTGAAATGCGAATCCCAGATATTTCCTGTGTGGGTAATATACTGGGATGTACGCATCTTTCAGGTCGACTGATGTAAACCAGTCGTCTTGTCGCACGAGCCGCAGCAGAGATGTGTGAGTGAGCATTCTGAACCTATATATTTTTAGATATTTGTTCAGAGCCCTCAAATCAAGTATTGGCCGAATTCCGTTCCCTCCCCGTTTGGGAACGAGGAAGTACTTGGAATAGAAGCCGCCCTGACTCTGCTCGGCGGGTACAATAGATATAGCCCTCTTTTCTAGGAGTGAGAGAATCTCTCTCTCCAGAATATGGGCTGACTCTCCTCGGGCCTGCGAATGCAGAATGCCCGAGAAGCGAGGGGGGGGTGACGGTGACTTGGAGTCTGTAGCTCCGTGTAACTGTCTTGAGAAACCCAAGCAGATGTCGTGAGCATCTCCCGCTGTATGCTCCTTAGAGCCAGCTGAGATGTCACGTCTCTTCCCCTCTGAGTCTCTATTTGTTGTGTTATGGGGCCCTCCAGTGTCTGAGCACTGTGGTGCCCCATTTCGACAATCCCCACCGACACAGCGCATGCGCGTGGCGGTGGTGCCTTCACAACACCAGCCGGCACTGCGCATGCGCGTGACGGTGGTGCCTTTACAGCTCCAGCCGGCACTGCGCATGCACGTGACGGTGGTGCCTTTACAGCTCCAGCCGACACTGCGCATGTGCGTGGCGGTGGTGCCCTTACGGCTCCAGCCGGCACTGCGCATGCGCGTGACGGTGGTGCCTTCACAACACCAGCCGGCACTGCGCATGCGCGTGACGGTGGTGCCTTTAAAGCTCCAGCCGGCACTGCGCATGCACATGACGGTGGTGCCTTTACAGCTCCAGCCGACACTGCGCATGCGCGTGACGGTGGTGCCTTCACGACCCCAGTCGGCACTGCGCATGCTGTAGTGTAATATTTGTATGTATTCATATTAGCAAACTATGGATAAGCTTAAAATGGGAATAATTTGGGTAAAACTGTGAGCTGGATATGGGGCCTGTTGACATGTGTTTTTGAGGACAAAGGAAGATGGGGGAAGGTGAGAGCATGTCTTGATTTGCATTCAACTTAGATCTAGCTACAGTGTTTGTGATATTAAGAGAGGTCCCTTGGGTTTCTCTGGTGGTTATCAATAGTAGCAGTTAAGTGAATACTGTTCAAACAATACCTGTGTTTGTGTTTTATATTGATTTCTCTGTTTTGTCCTTTCATAAATGTAAGGACTAAAAATGGCTATAAACATTCTGGGCTGGTTGGAGTAAACAGGGTTTTATTGCTCTGTGGGGGAGGTGTAGGTATGCAGGCCTTGAGACCTTTGGTTGGAAAGTGAGCCTGTTTGGTTTCCTGCTGGCCAGCGTTGCGTCTCCCAATGAGATGACCTGAAAAGATGACCAGCTGACCTAACCCCTAACCCCTCCTTCTTACTCTGGTATATATCCGGTGGATCCCTGGCGTTCGGTCTCTCTTCACATGCTGCCCCGAGCGAAAGGATCTCCGCAGCACGCGAACCAGGGCAGGAGTGAGCCGGCATACTCCTTAACCATTATGTTGTATTGTAATGATTGTATTGCATTGTCGTATTACCATTAAAGTTAACGGTTACTTGGTAGGTATGGATTCCTTCCTGTATTATAACCAGCTTGATAGGGACACGCGGAGATTTGAAAAGCGGATCAGTTTTCCCTTTAAATCTCTAACAATGCGCGTGACGGTGGTGCCTTTACAGCTCCAGCCGGCACTGCGCATGTGCGTGACGGTGGTGCCTTCACGACCCCAGCCGGCACTGCGCATGCGCGTGACGGTGGTGCCTTTACAGCTCCAGCCGGCACTGCGCATGTGCGTGACGGTGGTGCCTTCACGACCCCAGCCGGCACTGCGCATGCGCGTGACGGTGGTGCCTTTACAGCCCCAGCCGGCACTGCGCATGCGCGTGACGGTGGTGCCTTCACAGACCAGTCAATTGTCCGCCCTTTGAGAGAGGCCGTAGCTGCTCTCAGAAGGGGAACAGTAGACGGACTGTTTATTGTTTTTCTTTTCATTTTCGAGCTGCGCCCTTGGCTCGAAGCCTGGATGCGTCTGCGGAAAATGTTTTATGACAGAAAAATCAATAAGTGTGTGACATGTGTTTACGCGGACTTGAGGATGGTGTTGAGGCATCTCTCGAGGCGGCGGGAACACATTTAGAGTGTAGACTTCCAGCTCTGTCACAGAGGGGAGAAGGAGGGGCTGTCACGCCGCTCGCTTCTTCTTCCTCGACTGCTGGCCGAAATTCTGGGTTGGCTGCGCCTGGGCTGCAGCCGGAACCGGAGATTTTCTAGGCCAGCTCGCCCTCGTCCCCTGCCTGGGCTGGGGACTCGGGGCGGACTGCGACCTCTGCGTTTTCAGTATTTTGAACCGAGCAGGGTTCGGAGCAGCTTGGACGAAGGGCTGCCGCTGCGAAGACAGCGGCTGGGCCCTTCGAGGGAGGCAGAGGTGGAGGGCCTCGTCCTCCTTCTTTTTCGACTCGCATCTCCTCTGCATGGAGGCAAGAGCGGAGCCGAAAATCCCCTCGGGAACGATGGGCATGTCAAGCACATCCTCCTTTTCCCGGTCTGGGAGGTTGGTGAGGTTGAGCCATCTAGCTCTTTCCTGCACCACCATGATCCCCATTGTTTTGCCCGTGGCCTGGACGGCGCAGCGTTGGACACGGAGACAAATGTCTGTGACCGCGGCCAACTCATCCAGAACGGCCGGTCCAGGATTACTCAACATATCCTCACAGAGCTCCGCTTGGTATGCGGTTAGCAGTGAGGAAACGTTCAGAGCCCTGGCGGACAACGCTGCGGCTCTGTAGGACCGTTTAGTCATGGTCGACTGGAAACGGTCCACCTTCGCTGGCAGCGTGGGGTTCCTGCTTGGTGACGGGCCCATCCTCGGTAGGAGGTGGGCTGCCACCAGCAGTTCCATCAGTGGTATGCGGAGCAGGCCGAGCCTCTGCGGGCGAGACCATGGTGAGGCGTGGGGCTCCGTTCCCGCGTCTCTTGCCGCCACCGGGTCCCGGCCTGACACGGCGTGGGATCCCGGTTCCGCAGCTGCCGCTGTTAGTGAGCCCCAGACCGACACAGTGAGGGGCTCAGTCTCTGCGGCGGAAGCCCCCGTGTCTTGATTGCCAAACGGCGAATCAGTGGACATGAGGGAGTCCTGTTCCAACAAGCTAGCTTGGTGTGCTAGCCGTCGGTGGAGGCTCTTTCGGGTGAAAAGGGCACAATACCCGCACGAGCCGGGGTTGTCGATAGCCTCCTGGGCGTGTTCCAGCCCGAGTTAGGACGAGCAGACCTGGTGTGAGTCTGTGCCTGCTATCTTCAACCCGCAGCCGCATGACCGAGCCTCCGAGTCCCTGACTCCTCTGGTGTGAGGGGGAGAGGCGTCCATCTTGTTCGCCTCGTGGCGTGGAGAGGACCCGCTCGTAACAGGTACGTCGTTGAGAGAAAAAGTGTTACCAACCCGTCCTTAATCTGGAGAAAAAGGGACGGTGTGGGTCCTTTGTTCTCAAAGAATATTGACTGGTGTGTCAATATACTTCTAATCCTTTTCTCCTCCGTGAGAGAGAAAAAGAAAAGCGTCCTCGCTACCGTGGTGTCGGTAGTAAGGGGAAGCTAGCTAGCAACAGGTGTGTAGCTAGCTTGAGAAAAATCAAAACCGTACCTTACTTTCCGGGGAAAGAAACGGCGAGGTCGATTTTAATACTAACTGGCGTTAGTATTACCGTCTTCTTGTGAAGCAGAAGGAGTAGCCGGCGAGCGCCCGTCGACCGAAATGGTTATATTTGGGTTCAGTCTGTGGACCGTTAAGCTTGTCCGGCTACTATAGAGATGTGCTCTGAAGCGAGAAGAGGTGTTTGAATGATGCATGCGTCGTGGCGCAAGCTACTTATAGGGGGTGAATTCCCTGACGCTGACGTCAAGATCACCAGCCAATCAGGATTGGCGTAATGAGATTGATGCTTCTGTTTGCTCCGCGATGAGGCGCATCCCATAGTGAGACATCGAACGGAGTGTTATGAATGAGAACTTGTATGTTGTTTGCTGTCAGTGTTCTCGTTGTGCAACCTGAGGTTTTATTTGTCAGTCGTTTTTCTCTGGCCTTTTTTTAGGAATAAAAGATAAGGTGGGAGGGCAATTTTGTGGATCTCAATGCATGAGAATTTGTATACTTGAAAAGGAATATGTTGCCTGAATCATGCACTTACTAGCGCTGAGCTTCAGTCTGCAATGTTCAAAACAACAGATAAAGCCAGAAATCTAGGTGTAGTCATGGACTCTGACCTGAGTTTCAACAGTCACATTAAAACTGTTACTAAATCAGCCTACTATCACCTAAAGAATATATCTAGGATTAAAAGACTAATGTCACAGCAGGATTTGGAAAAACTTGTCCATGCTTTTATCTTCAGTAGACTCGACTACTGCAATGGTGTCTTCACAGGTCTCACTAAAAAATCTATTAGGAAGCTGCAGCTGATTCAGAACGCCGCTGCTCGAGTCCTCACTAACACTAAGAAAGTGGATCACATCACTCCTGTTCTGAAGTCTTTACACTGGCTTCCTGTGTGTCAAAGAATAGATTTCAAAAATACTGCTGCTGGTTTATAAAGCACTGAATGGTTTAGGCCCAAAAGACATTTCTGACCTCCTGCTAAATTATGAACCATCCAGATCTCTCAGGTCTTCAGGGACTGGTCAGCTTTCTGTCCCCAGAGTCAGAACTAAACATGGAAAAGCAGCGCTCAGTTATTATGCTCCAAATATCTGGAACAAACTCCCAGAAACCTGCAGGTCCGCTGCAACTCTGAATACTTTTAAATCCAGGCTGAAGACTTTTCTTTTTGTCGCTGCTTTTAATTGAACTATTCACATCTTAAACTGCACTGTAACTTTTAACTTGTATTTTTTCTTTTAATGTTTAATTGAACTATTCATATCTTAGCCTGCACTGTAACTTTTATCCATGTATTTTTTCTTTTAATGTTTAATGTTTAATGTTTAATGTTTAATGTTTAATGTTTAATGTTTAATGTTTAATGCCTTGCCTTGCCTTGCCTTGCCTTGCCTTGCCTTGCCTTGCCTTGCCTTGCCTTGCCTTGCCTTGCCTTGCCTTGCCTTGCCTTGCTGCCTTGCCTTGCCTTGCCTTGCCTTGCTTTCCTTGCCTTGCCTTGCCTTGCCTTGCCTTGCCTTGCCTTGCCTTGCTTGCCTTGCCTTGCCTTGCTGCCTTGCCTTGCCTTGCCTGCCTTGCCTTGCCTTGCCTTGCCTTGCCTTGCCTTGCCTGTTGCCTTGCCTTGCCTTGGCCTTGCCTTGCCTTGCCTGCTTGCCTTGCCTTGCGCCTTGCCTTGCCTTGTGCCTTGCCTTGCCTGCTGCCTTGCCTTGCTCCTTGCCTTGCCTTCCTGCTTGCCTTGCCTTTGCCTTGTGCCTTGCCTTGGCCTTGCCTTGCCTTGCCTTGCCTGTGCCTTGTGCCTTGCCTTGTGCGCGGTTGCCTTGCCTTGGCCTTGCCTTGCCTTGCCTTGCCTTGCCTTGCCTTGCCTTGCCTTGCCTTGCCTTGCTCTTGCCTTGCCTTGCCTTGCCTTGCCTTGCCTTGCCTTGCCTTGCCTTGCCTTGCCTTGCTTTGCCTTGCCTTGCCTTGCCTTGCCTGCTTGCCTTGCCTTGCCTTGCCTTGCCTTGCCTTGCCTTGCCTTGCCTTGCCTTGCCTTGCCTTGCCTTGTCTTGCTTGCCTTGGCGCTTGCCTTGCCTTGCCTTGCCTTGCCTTGCCTTGCCTTGCCTTGCCTTGCCTTGCCTTGCCTTGCCTGCCTTGCCTTGCCTTGCCTTGCCTTGCCTTGCCTGCCTTGCCTTGCCTTGCCTTGCCTTGCCTTGCCTTGCCTTGCCTTGCCTTGCCTTGCCTTGCCTTGCCTTGCCTTGCTGCCTTGCCTTGCCTGCCTTGCCTTGCCTTGCCTTGCCTTGCCTTGCCTTGCCTTGCCTTGCCTTGCCTTGCCTTGCCTTGCCTTGCCTTGCCTTGCCTTGCCTTGCCTTGCCTTGCCTTGCCTTGCCTTGCCTTGCCTTGCCTTGCCTTGCCTTGCCTTGCCTTGCCTTGCCTTGCCTTGCCTTGCCTTGCCTTGCCTTGCCTTGCCTTGCCTTGCCTTGCCTTGCCTTGCCTTGCCTTGCCTTGCCTTGCCTGCCTTGCCTTGCCTTGCCTTGCCTTGCCTTGCCTTGCCTTGCTTGCCTTGCCTTGCCTTGCCTTGCCTGCTGCCTTGCCTTGCTTGCCTGCCTTGCCTTGCCTTGCCTGCCTTGCCTTGCCTTGCCTTGCCCTTGGCCCTTGCCTTGCTTGCCTTGCCTTGCCTTGCCTTTGCCTTGCCTTGCCTTGCCTTGCCTTGCCTTGCCTTGCCTTGCCTTGCCTTGCCTTGCCTTGCCTTGCCTTGCCTTGCCTTGCCTTGCCTTGGCCTTGCCTTGCCTTGCCTTGCCTTCCTTGCCTTGCCTTGCCTTGCCTTGGCCTTGCCTTGCCTTGCCTTGCCTTGCCTTGCCTTGCCTTGCCTTGCCTTGCCTTGCCTTGCCTTGCCTTGCCTTGCCTTGCCTTGCCTTGCCTTGCATTGCCTTGCCTTGCCTTGCCTTCCTTGCCTTGCCTGCCTTGCCTTGCCTTGCCGTTGCCTTGCCTTTGCCTTGCCTTGCCTTGCCTTGCCTTGCCTTGCCTTGCCTTGCCTTGCCTTGCCTTGCCTTGCCTTGCCTTGCTTGCCTTGCCTTGCCTTGCCTTGCCTTGCCTTGCCTTGCCTTGCCTTGCCCTTGCCTTGCCTTGCCTTGCCTTGCCTTGCCTTGCCTGCTTGCCTTGCCTTGCCTGCTTGCCTTGCCTTGCCTTGCCTTGCCTTGCCTTGCCTTGCCTTGCCTTGCCTTGCCTTGCCTTGCCTTGCCTTGCCTTGCCTTGCCTTGCCTTGCCTTGCCTTGCCTTGCCTTGCCTTGCCTTGCCTTGCCTTGCCTTGCCTTGCCTTGCCTTGCCTTGCCTTGCCTTGCCTGCCTTGCCTTGCCTTGCCTTGCCTTGCCTTGCCTTGCCTTGCCTGCCTTGCCTTGCTTGCCTTGCCTTGCCTTTGCCTTGCCTTGCCCTTGCCTTGCCTTGCCTTGCCTTGCCTTGCCTTGCCTTGCCTTGCCTTGCCTTGCCTTGCCTTGCCTTGCCTTGCCTTGCCTTGCCTTGCCTTGACTTGCCTTGCCTTGCCTTGCCTTGCCTTGCCTTGCCTTGCCTTGCCTTGCCTTGCCTTGCCTTGCCTTGCCTTGCCTTGCCCTTGCCTTGCCTTGCCTTGCCTTGCCTTGCCTTGCCTTGCCTTGCCTTGCCCTTGCCTTGCCTTGCCTTGCCTTGCCTTGCCCTTGCCTTGCCTTGCCTTGCCTTGCCTTGCCTTGCCTTGCCTTGCCTTTGCCTTGCCTTGCCTTGCCCTTGCCTTGCTTGCCTTGCCTTGCCTTGCCTTGCCTTGCCTTGGCTTGCACTTGCCTTTGCCTCTTCCTGGCCTTGCCTTGCCTTGCCTTGCCTTGCCTTTGCATTGCCTGCCTGCCTGCCTTGCCTTGCCTTGCCTTGCCTTGCCTTGCCTTGCCTTGCTTGCCTTGCCTTGCCTTGCCTTGCCTTGCCTTGCCTGCCTTGCCTTGCCTTGCCTTGCCTTGCCTTGCCTTGCCTTGCCTTGCCTGCCTTGCCTTGCCTTGCCTTGCCTTGCCTTGCCTTGCCTTGCCTTGCCTTGCCTTGCCTTGCCTTGCCTTGCCTGCCTTGCCTTGCCTTGCCTTGCCTTGCCTGCCTTGCCTTGCCTTGCCTTGCCTTGCCTTGCCTTGCCTTGCCTGCCTTTGCTTGCCTTGCCTTGCCTTGCCTTGCCTTGCCTTGCCTTGCCTTGCTGCCTTGCTTGCCTTGCCTTGCTTGCCTTGCCTTGCCTTGCCTTGCCTTGCCTTGCCTTGCCTTGCCTGCCTTGGCCTTGCCTTGCCTTGCCTTTGCCTTGCCTTGCCTTGCCTTGCCTTGCCTTGCCTTGCCTTGCCTTGCCTTGCCTTGCCTTGCCTTGCCTTGCCTTGCCTTGCCTTGCCTTGCCTTGCCTTGCCTTGCTTGGCTTGCCTTGCCTTGCCTTGCCTTGCCTTGCCTTGCCTTGCCTTGCCTTGCCTTGCCTTGCCTTGCCTGCCTTGCCTTGCCTTGCCTTGCCTTGCCTTGCCTTGCCTTGCCTTGCCTTGCCTTGCCTTGCCTTGCCTTGCCTTGCCTTGCCTTGCCTTGCCTTGCCTTGCCTTGCCTTGCCTTGCCTTGCCTTGCCTTGCCTTGCCTTGCCTTGCCTGCCTTGCTTGCCTTGCCTTGCCTTGCCTTGCCTTGCCTTGCCTTGCCTTGCCTTGCCTTGCCTTGCTTGCCTGCCTTGCCTTGCCTTGCCTTGCCTTGCCTTGCCTTGCCTTGCCTTGCCTTGCCTTGCCTTGCCTTGCCTTGCCTTGCCTTGCCTTGCCTTGCCTTGCCTTGCCTTGCCTTGCCTTGCCTTGCCTCTGCCTTTGCCTTGCCTTGCCTTGCCTTGCCTTGCCTTGCCTTGCCTTGCCTTGCCTTGCCTTGCCTTGCCTTGCCTTGCCTTGCCTTGCCTTGCCTTGCTTGCCTTGCCTTTTGCCTTGCCTTGCCTTGCCTTGCCTTGCCTTGCCTTGCCTTGCCTTGCCTTGCCTTGCCTTGCCTTGCCTGCCTTGCCTTGCCTTGCCTTGCCTTGCCTTGCCTTGCCTTGCCTTGCCTTGCCTTGCCTTGCCTTGCCTTGCCTTGCCTTGCCTTGCCTTGCCTTGCCTTGCCTTGCCTTGCCTTGCCTTGCCTTGCCTTGCCTTGCCTTGCCTTGCCTTGCCTTGCCTTGCCTTGCCTTCCTTGCCTTGCCTTGCCTTGCCTTGCCTTGCCTTGCCTTGCCTTGCCTTGCCTTGCCTTGCCTGCCTTGCTTGCCTTGCCTTGCCTTGCCTTGCCTTGCCTTGCCTTGCCTTGCCTTGCCTTGCCTTGCCTTGCCTTGCCTTGCCTTGCCTTGCCAATTTGGCAGGACTGTAACTGTCACCGCCTCCTTCAGTTATGTGGTAACGATGAAAAGGATAATTTGTCACTTTTGCTTTGTTGGACAATATCCAAGGTTGTTCAACAAATTCCAGATTTCCTGAGAATCATTGAGCATTGTTTACCATATTAAAACGAATCAACACAGTTAGCGATAGCTATCAGTTGAGTGCCTGACAGAAATATGAATTAAGCTACATTGCAGTTATCAATAGCAACATTTTGGGCTTGACAGCTCTGGTTTGGCTCAGAGTGGTCAATGAGTGGCTTTCTTTCTGCTTTGGTCAAACAGAGCCAAAGGGCTATTCTCTACACTGCAGATGTGGATAGCAACATCTTGGGTTTGCCGGCTCTGGATCTTCTGGTTGGTCCTGCCAACCACGGCTCAGATTGTTCAATTAGCCGCTTACTTCTCTGCTCCGATTTAGTAAGTTTACCCACTTACAAATAAATGAACAGTCTATCATTTTAAGGTTACTTTACTAAGGGGAGACAGAATATCAAAAAGAATATCCAGAGATATGTATTATATAAGAGATATAAATGGATTTGTATTTAATTGTGTGAAATAAGTATTTGATCCCCTTGCAACCAACAAGAATTCTGGCTCCCAGAGACCGATTACACAAGTCCTCTTCCTTTAAAAAAGTACTCATATCAACTTGTTACCTGTATAAAAGACACTTGTCCACAGAATCAATCTATCAGATTCCAACCTCCTCACCATGGGAAAGACTAAAGAGCTGTCTGAGGACCTCAGGGGTAAGATTGTAGACCTGCACTGTAAGAGAATATTTTAATCTGATCTGTTTATAGAGTACCGGCGAGGGACCTCGCCCGTCTGAGGGAGAAAATAAGGTGCTCTTATCTAAGAGCGCAGACGACTTGACCACTCAGGGTCCAGACCCTGAGGGCAAAACAACACCAACGGGCAAAGCAGTGCCTAGCGACAGGACAGGTTGTATCCAAACACCACACAGACATTCAGTATGGTGCAAGAGACACAAAGAGAGAGAAAAGGAGGGAGAATAAGGAGGATTGTCTCCCTCCCTGATCATAAGTCAGAGACTATTGCCTTTAACTGCCCAATTTCAATATGTGACTCATCTAACTGTATTATTGTGTTTCCTGTGTCCTCAGTTTACCCAACATGGGAGATATATCCAAAAAGCCAGTACTCTTGGTTCAGAGTCGCACCAGAGGGGGTAAGGATGGCTCTTAACACCATCGAAGAAATGCCCCCAGAACTGTGGTGTAGCACTATAGAACAGTTCGAGACACTGATAAGGGAGGAGGTAAAATGTACAGTGCGGAAGCCAGATTACCGGGTTCCCAATCCAGGTGATACTGCATGCACATTTACTGGACCAAATAGCAAAACAAATGTTCCATCTACTCCACTTAAACAACAGGAGGCGAGGTAGATTCTTCAAAAAAGGCCTTAATTACTCCTTTTAAACAAACCAAAACTAATTCTGCAGTAAGTTTAATGTTAGACTACGCACATGAACGTAATGTTAGCAACTGTTGGTTGTGCCAAAATATGCCAGAATCAATGCATTCTCCTATGTTTAGCCCAATTCCTTTCACAAAAGCTGATTACGGTTTAGTAAACTGGAATGACATAGCATCCATAATTAGCGATGAGGCTGAGGATTGTTACACTCCTTCCTACCCCATAGACTCTGAAAAACCTTTACAGTACAAGGGCTTAGTCTCTCTCATTGTTGATACAGTAAATACAGATTACCTGCCTGACGGTTTCAAACGTTTGATGTTTTTAAAACTAATATATATGAAGAAATACGTTAACCTAGCCTTTGAATATAGATTCCAGTTAGCTCTAGCTCAGACTAATTGTTCGGCTAACGTCACAAGTCCATGCATAATGCAACCACACACACCCGCTTTGTTAGTTGAAGCTTTGGTAACAGTTGTGCCCTGGTTTGGCTCTAGAACAGTGGACTCCGTTGAGGTTAAAATACATGACTGTACGCAGCCAATACCCTTAGGCAAGCCCCCTACACGTGACTGCTCAGTATATGTTCCCCCAATTGTTGTGCATGAATGGAAGAATGTGTCCATCTGCTTCCAGAATGCAGTAGGATCTCACACCTCTCCTGATGTGGGACACAGCGACTGTAACGCCATAGTGAGAGTACATTTAGCCAGAATTCCCCTCCCACAGAGAGTTTACTTAGTTTGTGGGGACCGGGCCTATGGCTGTGTGCCATATGACGTTTTTTATGGTACCTGTTATCTAGCCTACCTAATCCCTTTAATCCGTAAAGTAGAGGCTACTGAGATTGCAGCAATACTTCCCTCTCTACACAGGAACAGCAGGTCTATTACACAAGGACAACAGATAGCTAGCCTATTCTTGCCTTGGTACGGTATTTATGTTACTCAGCAGGAAATTGTCGCATTGTCTAAAGTTGTAGAACATCATCTAAATGTATCCAACACAGCGATGTTAGCTGAACACAAATAATTGCAGGAAGTTAGGACAGTAGCACTACAGAATCGTATGGCGCTTGACCTCCTCTTAGCTGCCCAAGGAGAAACATGCAAGGTGATAGGAAGTGAGTGCTGTTCTTTTATTTCTGATGCCACACCTGAAGTTATGGACATGGCTCATGATACTGCCAGGGGAATAAAAGAATTGCATGAAACTCATGGGTTTACATTTGGGGAATTAAGTGGAACTTTTGGATCTTGGGGAGCGGGGCTGGTTAAATTTGTTGTTACTGTTTCAGTGTTTATCTTGGTTGTGCTAATCCTAGTGATCTGTTTGATCACTGTGGTTAAATTAGCCATACGAAGGGTTGCCAAGACCGCCCTCCAAGCCCCACAGAGGCTAGTTGGGTATTCGACTGTAAAGGACACAATATTAATGTACAATGCCGAGCTTCCGGACCCCTGGGTCTCTATCGTGATCTCTGACCCGTGGGTACATCCATTCAGCGATTGAGATGTTGTTTAAAGTTGATATTCTGAATAAAGAACAGATGTTTTGATAATTGATTACAGTTGATACACTGGATTAAAGGACAAATGTCTGATTTTTCCTTTTCAGGTTGTTATACAAATAAAATGTCTGATTTTCCTTTTCAGATTTTGAACAAATGTATTTGAATGAAATAAATGTATTACTAAGTGCCTTACTCTTGAATAAAGCGTAATGAAGTAAACGTAAAGTAATGTTAAAGATTGAGGACACTGTAACTTTATAGATTACAGATTGATCGATTCATCACTGTGAATTTATACCTTAAACTAGGAACCTTAGCTGGATCTCTCATGATTCTGATTTATACCTCAATTGGATTTCTCATAATCCTAAATTATACCTCAATTGATTTCTTATAATCCTAAATTCTAATTGTGTTTTTAATAAGTAATTGCCTTAAAGTAAATCTTTGAGATGTAAGCTGATTTTAGAATTTGTGTTTGATGAATGAGATTAACTGAGTGATAAATGATAAAAGATCTTATTTTTGAAACATATATTTTGCTGTAATATTTTGTATCCCATGTGTTTATTATTGTGCCTTTTGACAAAAGATGCCAAGCACTGAAGAGAGATGATTTTTTATTATGATTGACTGTGTTCAATCATGGTGATTGAAGTGTTTTCAATCTTGTTCTACTTTTTAATGTAATGAATGTGTCTGAGCCCACCCAACTCTGAAGACGCTTATTGATTTTACGCATTGACTGAAATATTCTTAGACTAATGTTAATTGGTTATCAATAGATTGATAAAAAGAGTGAATCTGTAAGAGAATATTTTTAATCTGATCTGTTTATAGAGTTTCTTATAGTTTCTTAGACTCTGTGATACTGCAAACATGTCTTTGTAACTATCAGTCAAAGACTCCTCTGTAGGTTGAGGTCACAGGTCAAACGCTTCTCCTATATCCGTGGGGGAGGGTTGAGGCTTGTCTGCATCTCTTTGAGACAAGTAGGTTATTGTCTCCCATCTGCTATTGATTAGGTAAACGCGGGCTTCTGTGGGCCGCCTCTCCTCGTGTAGCTGCGATGTTTGGAGGCTTTTGGACAGAAATGATTTTGGTGGACCACGAGGAGGGTGGGAAACTAAAGTGATCTTCCCGGCCGTATTTGTCTGTACTGTGTTCAATAAAACTCTCAGTGCTTTGGCTAACGACGTTCCAGACTCCTTCATTCAACCTCAACATTGCAACAACAGAAGTTTATCTTCACATGCACAAGGCTGGGATTGGCTACAAGACCATCAGAAAGCAGCTTGGTGAGAAGAAGACGACTGTTGGTACGATCATTCTGAAATGGATGTAACACAAAATGAGCATCAGTCGCCCTCGGTCTGGGGCTCCACACAAGATCTCGCCCCGTGGGGTATTGATGAGAAAGGTGAAGTATCAGCCAATAACTACACAGGAGGATCTTGTTAATGATCTCAAGGCAGCTGGGACCACAGTCACCAAGAAAACTATTGGTAACACACTACACCATAATGGATCAAGGTCCCCTGCTCAAGAAGAACATGAAAGGCCCGTCTGAAGTTTGACACTGAACCTCTGAATGATTCAGAGACGGCTTGGGAGAAGATGAAGTGGGCAGATGAGACAAAAATGTAGATCTTTGGCATAAACTGGACACGCCGTGTTTGGAGGAAGAGAGACGCTCACTATAACCCCCAGAACACCATCCCCACCGTCAAGCATGGAGGTGGAAACATTATGCTTTTGGGGGTGTTTCTCTGCTAAGGGGACAGGACCACTTCCCTGCATCCAGGAGAGGATGTATGGGGCCATGTACCGTACAATATTGGCCGATAGCCTCCTTCCCTCAGCCAGGACCCTGAAAATGGGTCATGGATGGGTCTTCCAGCAGGACAATAAACCTGAACATACGGCCAAGGCAACACAGAAGTGGCTAAAGAAGAAGCACATTAAGGTGAGGGAGGGGTCTAACCAGTCTCCGGACCTTAATCCCATAGACAATCTGTGGAGGGAGCTGAAGCTTCGAGATGCATTAGCCTCAAAACCTGAAGGATTTGGAGAGGATCTTCAGAGAGGAGTGGAAGCTATATGCTATGTAATATAATGAGAACATTTAAATAGACACTTTATTTAATTTACCTGTACAATATCATGTAAGCAATGCCATGAATTCTGCCATTGCAAAGTGTGTAATGTTCAAGTTTAGTTGTCACTGTCAGACATTGTTTTATTTAATTTGTGAGTGTTTAAAAAGGAGGACGGGTCCAAAGTGTTACAATATCCTTTGAGCTGACCTACCCAACACACTAATGTACAGTAAAACATTTGTATTGCCATTTACATGACATTATGTTCTCAGCAAACCAAATATGCAAATATCAGTCGAGGCTTGTATGTTGTGTGCTGTCAGTGTTCTCTTTATGCAACCTGGCATGATATCAGTTGTAGATTTGTTAAAATGGAAAACCTTACCATAATCCACCCTTACTTTCATTGGACACCATCCATTGTTCACAAATTCCTGAGAATCAATTACCGATTCATTATTAATTAAAACATTAGGTATAGGTGGTACCAGTTAAGTAAATATCCTAGCTCCACAGACATATGAATAATAAGATCTCTATACTCCGGATGTCCAAAGCAACATTTTGGGCTTGCCAGTTGGTCCTGCCAACCACGGCTCAGATTGTTCAATTAGTTGCTTACTTCTCTGCTTTAAGGTCACACAGCGCCAGAGGCTATTGAGACTACTAGAAATATGTGATGAGAGATCAGATGAAGATGGAGAAAATTGTAATGCAGGTTTTCAGAGAATTACTAAATATAATTTGTATGATGCAATATGGATAAGTAATCATTGTAAAATGACACAAGAAAGACGGAAACATTAGTGACAGGTTTGATATCGTTGTTTCTTTAAAACTAGGAAACCAGTTTTTTATGAAAACAAAATCTCTAATCTAAAGCTCTGAGCCAGAGGCATGGCTTCAGTGGGCTGAACACTGCAGCTCTTCAATGGTGAGCAAGTCTATCATTTGCAGAAGACCAGGCTTTTTTTAAGCAGGAAATGTGAAAATAATATGAGAATGCTGACACTTTTTTCAGGCAATAAAAATAAATAAATTGCATTGTCATAGTGTGCAGACATTAGACACTCTTGTACTTATATTTATTGACATGGAAGTCACTGAGGAAAAATACTTACATTTGGAAATCAACCATTAATCAGAGGTTGTCGAAGTAATCAGATCTTGTACTTGAGTAAAAGTAGAAGTACTCAGATCTTGTACTTGAGTAAAAGTAGAAGTACTCAGATCTTGTACCTGAGTAAAAGTAGAAGTAATCAGATCTTGTTCTTGAGTAAAAGTAGAAGTAATCAGATCTTGTACTTGAGTAAAAGTAGAAGTACTCAGATCTTGTACTTGAGTAAAAGTAGAAGTAATCAGATCTTGTACTTGAGTAAAAGTAGAAGTACTCAGATCTTGTACTTGAGTAAAAGTAGAAGTACCAGAGTGTAGGAATACTCTGTTACAGTAAAAGTCCTGCATTCAAAATGTTCCTCAAGTGAAAGTAGAAAAGTATTCTCATCAAAATATAGTGAAAGTAGCGACAGTAAAAGTAGTGATTGTGCAGATTGGTCCATTTCAGAACAATATATGATATGTTTTTTAATGATTGATCATGAAAGTGTTCTCAAAGCTGGTAAAGGTGCAGCTGTTTGAATGACTTTGTATACTGCAGGGTAGCTTGTGGATTTACTCCAGGTGGAACTAAAGTCTGATTCAACACTTGATTATATTTCACATAATTCATCCACATCTGTAAAGTTACTAAAGGTTTTAAATACATGTAGTGGAGTAAAAGTGGCTATACGCTTTAAACTCTAAAATATTGTTACAGAAAGACAGACAGACAGACATCGAGATAGAAAGACATCGAGACAGACATATACATAAAAAGACAGACATACGGACAGGCTGTCTTCTGTACTTGTATGCAGTGGCGGTTCTAGAACATTTTACATGGGGGGGCAAAGGGGAGGCAAGAGGTCATGCCAGGGTGGCATAGGATGGCGGACAGTATGTGGTATTTTATACTCCTATTTATTGTTAATTCATGCCCTAACACAAGTGTTCTTAATGCACAAGAGAAACAAGGTGTTCAGCCAAACAATCGGGTGCCCTTTGAGTCCCCCAAGCTTACCTCAACCATTTTAAATGAAAGGAAACTACAAAATGTATTTTAAAGCAATGAATTAATGGAACAGGTTGTTTTGCATTACAATGTAAAATTAAATATATATTTTGTTTTAGACAGACACAAAAATTGGTTGTCTTAGACAGACATATTTGCATGTCCTCACTAAGCATTATTACATATTAATTTAATATTAAACAAATCAAAATGGCCAATTATCCCAAAATGTTGCTGCTAATATAATCACATGCTTGTCAACTTTAACTGATCAAAAATCAATTCTGAAAAAATACTTGAATTATCTATGAAATTGCAATATTGTCCCTCAGTTTGTTTCAACCCCGTCACGCCATACCATACCCTCCTATTAAAATAATGGATCAGTCCATGTGTGATCTGCATTGAGGGAATTACATCACAAAAGTGTCAGTTTCTTCTCTTACCTATATATATATATATTCAGTTTTTGTATTTTCAGATTAAGATTGACAAGCTCAACATTTCAACTATTTTGTATGAATTAATAATAGTAAATAATTGTTTATTACAAAAATAAACAATAGTTTTGCAAAATATTACAATTTTGTAATGTCCTTGATTTCCATGTGGTGCCATATCTTAGCTAAACAAGGTATCATGCCTACTTTTTGTCAAAAACGTCAACCCTGTTACATTTTTTCAAGGAAATTCCTAGTAATTATTTATATTTTGTGCCTGAGGTGGGAAAATGTAAGTAGTCCACTACCAGATGTTATGACCAAACATTTTGGTTTCATATTTCAAAGATATAAAGACCCAAAAGGCACCCGATTCAGAGAATACTCAGAATTCTGCATACTGTAAGTACTTAATTATAATTAAGTACACAAATGACATCACCCATCTCTTCAGAGAGCTACAGGTGACCTGTGCAGCAACACATTTAAATCAATATTTGTCAATACTAAGAGCTGCTAGATTGTGCTGCTGTAATGGAATATGTAACGAGAATAAGAACATACCATGTGGTCCAGCTGGAGTTTCATCTGCCTCCTGATCCCTGCCTCTGGCCCTCTTTCTGATACTTCATCTTTATTCCTCACATATATTTCTTCTTCTTCACTAATGTCTTCATCTCCTCCTCTTCCTCCTGCTCTGACCCTCCTGGTCTCTTCATCTCCTCCTCTTCCTCCCGCTCTGACCCTCCTGGTCTCTTCATCTCTCTTTTCCTTTTCCTCTTTCTGTTCGTCCTGATCACTTCTCATATGTATTTTTGTTGTTGTTGAATCACTCCTATACTCTGGCCTGCAAGAGTCTACTTGTGAAAAGCACTGGTACAAATGCTTGTATAACTTTACACGTTAGGGCCATGTAGCCTAGCTAATATGTAGTATATCATAAATATAACATCAGAAAGTATTGATCAAGCGCACACAGGCAGCTGTGTTTGGATCCAGTTTTTACGGTAAAGGATGTATCCTGGTTTCATTGATCTGGCCTCATTGCTGTGATGTGTAGTTTACGTGGATTTAATAGTAGGCTACCGCGTAGTTTAGCAAAGTGATCGATCTCCCAGCTAACGCTGTCTGCGTAGTATTTTGTAACGTAACGCCCGAAACAGCGCCCGTCTGTTAAACGCTATCGATTCAAACTAAAGCGTTTTATTAATATTTAGTTTCAAGCTCTTGTCCTTAGTAAAAACAAAACTAGTGGAAAGGGAAATGCTCCAAGGGGAAGCTGATCCATAGGTGCTGGGACAGCTCACTCCCTCTCTGCAGCGGTGTGAGCCGCGGGCTGTGTGAACGCCGCTCCGCAGTTTAATGCAGGGCCGTAGCTGCGTTTTTAACGGGCCTAAAATGATATTTAAAATGATTCACTTTTAACTAATGTAATGCTTGTTTTGTTGCTTGAGAAGCTTGTGGAAATAGTGTAGGTTTGTTTTAGTACAGTTTTAGGGAAACAAAAGTTAGGGGGGCAGCTGGGGGGGCAAGGCTCTACCGTGGGGGGGGGGGGGGGCAGCTGCCCCCCTTGCCCCCCCCCCCTAGATCCGCCCCTGGGTAGAGAGAATGAAATGAAGAAGTGATCGGATGTGTGGAGCGGGTTTACACAGAGGTTAGAAGTAGTGCAGTTCCTTGAGAATATGAGATCAAGGACATTGCCAGCTTTATGTGTTGGTGGGGACGGAGACAGTGAGAAAGCAAAGGCGGTTAACAGAGATGTTAGTTCGTCTATCTTCCCTGTCTGGAGGTTGAAGTCTCCGAGAAGTACATCGGGAGGGCCAGTTTCAGGGATGTGTGAGAGGAGATTATCTAATTCCTCCAAGAAGTCCCCCAAGGCGCCTGGACGGTAGAGAACAACAATGGTTAATTGTATAGGATGGGTTACTGTGACGGCATGGAATTCAAAGGTGGAAGGAGTGAAGTTAGGTAGCTTGAAGAGGGAAAAGCTCCATTTGGGAGAGAGCAGGAGACCAGTGCCACCTCCTCTGCCAGTGGGTCTGGATGTATGGGAGAAGCAATATGCTGTGGAGAGAGCTGCTGGGGTGGATGTGTTGAATCAACACATCCTCACTCCCAGGTCGGCCTATGTTGACGTTATGTCAAGTCCCCTGTCGGCTTTTTCCAACGCAAGGGGGGGGGGCCTTAGCGTCCATTTTCAACGCAAGGGGGGGGCCCTTAGCGTCCATTTTCAGCTTTCCGGGATGTCCATATGCTTCTATGGACGCTCATGGAAGCACGGCGTTCGTTTGTGTCGACTGCCCTTAAAGGCAATGTGAGCGTCCATTCTCATTGGATAACGGAGAATTGTACACCCGGAAGTAAGTATTCCCCTTACTGTCGATTGATTTTACAGTGATATCTGCACTACTCATCGACTAAAAAACACCAGATTATCCTTGTTAATTACACAACATTGATTGGTTTAAATTGTGTGCAATGCTTTTGTATTTTTCCCCTTCGATTCGGAGAAACAAATGTTTTTTCGGAGTAAAGGATGGCAGAAGACACTACACTACCCAGAATCCCCAGCTATCATTTGGACTACACCATGTGCTCTGTTTGACAAACCCCATGATAGTCCTCAAGCTCTGTGATTGGAGAGTGTGGTCCGAGGGTTACGCCGAGCCTCGAACAGCACTTGAAATGGGATGGAATCACGGCAGACTGTCCAAAACTGGATTTTAACGGGTCCACCGCGTCCCCCCTCCCCCACCCCGTCCCCAGAACTACAAATGCTGGCTATTCTGTTTCGCAACATGTTCTGTATCTATGGCACGTCTCTACTGGGAGTTGTAGTTTTAAAAGACGTTTTCGTATTTCCCATAATAAGAAGTTGCCAGTATTAAACTGTGTACATCCCTGGAGGTTTAGGGGATAGGAAACACTCACATTTAAAACATATAATTAATAAATGGGTGAAAATTGCTTGTGCCCATAATGGGCAGCATTAATATATATATATACACACATGCCAGCTAAGGTCAGAAGAGCTTTATTTAACAGCTGGTCTTATGTTTGTGACCCCTGTTGTTAATTGATAACATTACATTAATTGATAAGCCTGAAACATGCACTTGTTAAGGTTCAGAGGCACATTTTGCAAATATGGCAGTAGCCATCGATCAGCTTAAGATAAGATATACTTTATTGATCTCAAGTTGGAACATTTGCATTACATCAGCATGTGTAACAGTTAAATATGCAGTGGTGTTTATTTGTAAATCATTTAGTATAATCACACAAATTCTGTGTTTTATATTCAACAATTCTGTGTTCTTTATTTATTGATTGTTCAATACCTGACAAGGTCGGAGATGAAATATCTACATAGATCTTATAAGAGTATAATACATTATGTATAATATCAGTTAAAATAAGTGCTTCAACATAGTTAACATTGCTGGAGGTACGCACAAATATTGATAGATGTCTTGTAATGCACTATTGAGGAACCTGCGACCCAAGTTTTTCATTCAATGCATAACTACACCATAGTTGTGTAGGCCTATATGATATGTCAATAAACCTTAGAAAATCTTGAAAGGGATGTGCAAAATAGTCATTATATACAGTCTTTAATGAACTATTAGTAGAGAATAACGAGTAATTAATATACTTTATAGGGATCCTATTAATATCTAATAATAAAAATAATGAAATTCAATAACATGCTTTAACCACTAGGTGTCCCTTTATATCAGCTGTGCACCTTTATGGCGTAAATACAGCCTATCTACCAATTGGATCAAATATAAAAGTCAGCCGAATTAGTGTTGATACTGCAAGGAGACGTATTGTGTGAAAAGAAATGTAAGATGTTGTTTAATGGCTGATATATTTATGATCCACGTCACGTTTTCAGTTCCTCATGTTTGTCTATAAGTCTTCTCATCAGGGCAATATAAATACAGAACTACGGCAGATATGTAATATTTAATGCAGCCGAACCGTGTATTACCATGCCGTTATGTGATGACTTCCAAAGAGAAAAGCAAGCACACTCGGAATAAAGTATTATTGTATTTTTTTTTAAAATGTTTTCGGTCTGTTTCCGTTATTTGTTAACATGACGATGTGCTGTGAGATGTGAGACTGGAATTGCACAGGGGGAAATAACGTAGGCTATCTTTAGATGCGGATTTTGTTAAACTAATATGTTTGCGCTGTGGACCAACACTATACATTGACGGGGAAGGGGGTAGCAATAAAGATAACACCATTAAACAGTTACACAACATAACAGAAATAATATCGATAGCAGCGTCCCTAGCAACCACCTTGGTAACAATGAAAACGTTATGGACGCAATTTCCTGAAGTAATCTTCGTAATAACTAGCAAACTAAAGATCATGTACATCCACTGCACACATAATCTGAAATAACAACTCATATTTCTCGCATCAAATTACATCAAAACGCATTTTAATGGCCAAACTAACTTTAAAATAGGCATTTTCCATCGAGAACAAAACGAAGTTCGGCCATGTTTTTTTTTTCTGCAGGGAGAAATTTTAAGATCACGTGACGTCAAACAGAGCACATGGTGTAGTCCAAACGATAGCTGGGGATTCTGGGTAGTGTAGTGTATTCTGCCATCCTTTACTCCGAAAACATATTTGTTTCTCCGAATCGAAGGGGAAAAATACAAAAGCATTGCACACAATTTAAACCAATCGATGTTGTGTAATTAACAAGGATAATCTGGTGTTTTTTAGTCGATGAGTAGTGCAGATATCACTGTAAAATCAATCGACAGTAAGGGGAATACTTACTTCCGGGTGTACAATTCTCCGTTATCCAATGAGAATGGACGCTCACATTGCCTTTAAGGGCAGCCGACACAAACGAACGCCGTGCTTCCATGAGCGTCCATAGAAGCATATGGACATCCCGGAAAGCTGAAAATGGACGCTAAGGATCCCCCCCCCTTGCGTTGAAAATGGACGCTAAGGCCCCCCCCCTTGCGTTGGAAAAAGCCGACAGGGGACTTGACATAACGTCAACATAGGCCGACCTGGGAGTGAGGATGTGTTGGTTGAATGGAGTAATCCAGGTCAGTGAGAGCAAGGAAATCCAGGGTCTGCAGGGAGGCGTAGCCAGAGATGAAGTCAGCCTTAGGAACAGCTGACTGGCAGTTCCACAGGCCACCTGAAACTAGATGTTGGATCTCAGTGGAGCATGTGGGATAGACGAGAGCAGGCCGGTTATAGCGATTAGGAGATACACGGGGCCAGTATATAAACTAAAATGTATGCGCCACATCTAAACTATGAGCGCATTGCTCCTAAAAAGTTTTTTTGGCACCGACACCAATCAACAGTTGTGCGTCGGCTCGGCAGGGATCAAGGCACGTACGTATATGCCTCTCCCTGCTTCCACCGTCTACACACACAACCAAATAAGCCCTTGGATGTGTGTTGAGGTGTGATGAAGTTAGACCTTTTTCTATTCTTCTATTCTCACAAAACTATTGCCATCACTTTTCATTTTTTACAAAGAAACGCCCTGCTTCGGGGAAGAGACGTCATGGTCACAGTTTCCCCCTCATCATGTTAAGTTAAATTCATTATATCCAGTTTAAGACACACACTATAAATACAATTCTTGGGAAGATATAATAAAGGTCTTCGGATGCCCCCTGGAATAGGCTATAACCGCAGATCTTTGTTGCATCAATGCAATTATTGTATTGCGTATTAAGACATTTCAAATTTCCAAATAATTTCTGCCGAACTCTTACGCATGAGGTACGTTATGTTTCACAATTAGAAAGGGACAACACCCTAACAAAAATGAAATATCACAGCAGCCCTCTGCTCTTTATAACTGGAAAGGGAAAGATTACTAATGTAGTTCCCGTTTTAAGAAGTGTTGAAAGTAAGATATTTTCACTTCCCTTTCTATTCTCTTTTGCAGACAGTAACGGACAGTTTGTCTTAACAATAGTTTTGGTGCTGAACTGGAAAAAACTAAAAACACTAAAACTAGTTGAGCCGTGTTTAGCATCTGTTGTTAAGTTTCCTCCAGATATGACAATACTTTGGGTTGGTTTTGAGGTTAATGAACATTCAGTTCAATACAGTCAATAAAAACAGAAAGCTGCTGGGAATTTTCCATTTAAAACCACTCCACTGATGTATTGATGAGTAATAATGTTTTAAGAACAAAACATTTAAGATCAGGGGAGCATCGACTCAAACCTAATAGTTTCTTCTTCGCTTCCCACATCAGTTTCTGTTATTGATTGAAACTCATAGTCTTTCAGGGATGACTCATCCACAATCTCATTTGAAAAACGATCAGCCTTTTCTAAACAGTGGCTACCATCACATAGTGTTTTAATAAGATTAGGTTTTAATCATGTTTAGCAGATTACTGTATACTAGAAAAGAACATTTGTCTGTGTGAAAGGGAGATACAGCCATTACACAGCCGATGGTCGTGCAATAGACAGTCTAATCATTATAAAAGCATGCACGTTCAGTGATATCACAAAATATGATGTAGAAATGTTATAGATCTGCTCAGTCAAGTTTTGACTGGAACACTGTGATCGTCGTGATCGTCGTGTTCCTCTGAAGAAGGAACATGTTTTATTAGTTAGGTCTTTACGTGAGGTCCTATGGTATGATACAATGTTTTTGAACATGACATTTTAAGAACAAAACTGAACACATTTTTATAAATAGACAGTAAAAGCTCTAATACTGCAAGGTGTGAAAACTATACAAAAAGGCACACAGCACAGTAAATAAGTACACTTTAAATTTAGCTTAAAAGAAAATGCAAAAAAAAAAATTTAATCAATTTTTCAACTTCCATAAAATGAAAAACGGTAACATTACCCAATTGTAGTTTTTAAATATTTGTTAGTAGTTAAAAATGTGTCCTGGGTTTTAATGCAGTGGTTAAAAAGCTATATTAATGCTGATTTGTGTGTCCTTCTTGAGAAATTATCCAGAATATACTAAAGGGGAGGTGTTGAATTGGTGAGTGGTTAAGATGGATGCCACATAACCGCGGCTCTATTCCTTGTTACGTCTGACTCTAACTGTCCAATACAGACGGAAATGGCATAAAATCAAGAAAGAAAGAAAGAAGACATGTAAAGAATTAGTTTCAGGTACTTTTGTTACAATGAATATGTTGGAGGTGAATTAAGTATCACCAGAGACACTGAGCAATGAGCCTCTGAAACCAGGCATACCTACACCCTAAAAAACGATTCTGTATCTAAGTTTGTTTCAGTGTTACAGCTTGGTAACCAACATGAAGTAGGACAACACAAGAGTAAGCAAATGTGTTAGTTTGGTCACATGCAAAGTGAGCGGGGAATAGTGAACCATGTCAAAGAGGGAGATTCTGTGTATGTTCTTGGGAGGAGAGATTTAACTTATAAATTCAACAATTCTTAGCTTTAGATGGGAAATGTTTTAGGGTTTTGAACAGTAGGCTAAATTTAAGAAGCGGGTTAGCTGATTTCTTTAATGCACGGAACTTAAAACAATCAACATCGGCACCTCTATTGTTTCCCCGACTCAGACTGCAAGGAATCTGGGTGTGATCCTAGATAACAACCTGTCCTTCACTGCAAACATAGCTGCTACAATCCGCTGCTGCAGATACACGCTTTACAACATCAGGAAGATACGTCCCCAGCTGACTCAGAAAGCGACTCAGGTTCTGGTCCAGGCTCTCGTCATCTCACGCCTAGACTACTGCAACTCCCTCCTGGCTGGTCTACCTGCATGTGCCATCCGACCCTCTGCAGCTCATCCAGAATGCAGCGGCTCGTCTGGTCTTCAACCTTCCTAAATGTTCCCACACCACGCCGCTCCTCCGCTCCCTTCACTGGCTTCCGGTAACTGCTAGAATCCACTTCAAGACAATGGTACTTGCGTAGGCTACCATGCTGCGAATGGATCTGGCCCTTCCTACATCCAGGACATGGTTAAACCATACACCCAGTGGCGTTTTTATATGTACAAAAGTGGTGGGGCACACAAAACTTAGATGTCTATATATAAGCTTCTGCAGTGAGGTTCATGGCTGGTGAGGCTGACTCTTCAGGTTTACAAATATTATATTTTGACCTAAATCTAAATATAATATTATTTTCAAAAGCTTTTTTTGTCTGATGCTTCAATTAATTTTAAACAGACAGTTCAACAAAAGGATACCCAAAAAATGTAATTGTATCATTTAAATATTGAATTGTTCTCTCTTAGTAAGATCCCATTTTCAATCAAATTGCAGTCTTACCTTGACATGAAGATGAAGTCCATTTGCCTATCCTTCTGGACAAAAATCTCTATTACTTTTTTGTAAAAGTCATAAATTATAAATCATAAATCTGATCTAATCAATAGATTTATGATTCGAAAATTATAAAAGTAGGGTAGACATGTGGATATTATCCGGCTGAACAAAACGTGCATTTATCTAACAGGTTTGTTTCCCACAGATCTTATTTGGAGCTATTTTCTAAAATCCTATGGAGAAATATCATTGCTTTTTTGTGGAGGGAAGCCATGCGCAGTTTATTTCCGGGTTGTAGGACGCCTCACTGCAGCTCTCTCTCCTCCTCTTCACACACCACACTTTTCGCGGCACACGTACTTGTACAGCCAATCAGCTCTGAATGATGTGAGATGACGTATGGTGGGGATGGCAGCACTATGCCCCTATGGTCATTATTTTTTTGCCACACACATTAAATAGGACAATACTCTGAGCATGCGCAGTGTAGTTTTTACAGTCACCATTGACTTAAACAGGGAGAGGGAGGGGCAGGATCGGGTTTTGTCCCACATGGCTCAAAACAGCTCAATAGGCACACACTGTAGACACTAATTAGAAGAACACAGACTAAAACAGCAATGTACAGACGAATCAGATGATTAAACATGATCTTAAAATATATTTTATATATTTTTTAATTTATTTTTTGCATTTTTTTGTAATCATTACTTTTAATACTTTCTGCTGACACTAGGTGGGGCTGTGCCCCACCTGCCCCTAATGACCAGTCGCCACTGCTTGTATGTATGAATATAATAATATACGTACATTTTGTAACGCAGTCTAAAGGCAAAGACGTAGGACCTTTATTTTTGAAGAGTACAGCGCAAGCATAGGGCACACTAGCCAATCAGAAGCAAGGAGGCGCTGGAGACACACCCACTTATGGAAACGAAACATTGAGTGGTATACTTGTTTTAACAGTAAGAACAGAAAAACGAAAAAACGAGCTGAATTTCCGTTTTTTCGTTTTGGGGCAAAATTGAAAAACAAAAAAACGACCCGTTTCTGCTTTTTTTTTTTTTTCCAATTAGAACGAAAAAACAAACGGTTAAAACGTACCTTCGTCGTGAAGCTTAGCGTATTTGCAGATCCGTTTTACACTTGCACATTCATTTGTGAGTTTGCAAATCTTTTAATTGCATTTGTGGATGGTGTTTGACATTTACATATCACATATTTACACACACATTATTTTTATGTTCACACAAATAATTATGAGACATATTTATGCCCATATAAATCACTGCCGAGTCCACTTTCAATGTCTACAGTGGTTGAGTGTGGAGGATGTTCTACCCTTTTGTTTAAGCCAGTTGCTGTAGTCTTCTTTGTAATGTGCTTGGGCGGCAGGGTGAGGGCAGCCCACATCCACAGATTTAGTTCTCTAGAGTCTAGAGCAGGCATCCTCAAACTACGGACTCCGGTCCGGATCCGGACCGAACCACCACTGTCTCCGGACTCTGAGCAAATTATACTTTTCATATGTATTATCTCTCTGTATTATATGTGAGACATCGCCACAACGCATTCGCAACGAGTCAAAATTCTCCGCTATGTCCACTGCAAACAGCGCTCTGCATGTCTCACTGTGTTCCACCTGTGTGTGTCAACGCTTTGGTCCAATCACATTCAGCATCCAGTCAGCGTTTTTTTCCCCCAAACAATCTGCGAATCAGAGGCACAGTAGGGCGGGTCTTCGCGGAATGCGGGTGGGAAAAATGTGTGTGTCTCTTTCAACCTGTCTGAGTCAGAGCGAGAATTTTAAATAAATACATTCAGAGCGAGAGTTAACAGCTCATCTAGTTCCATCTGTACTGTAGCTAGTAGCCTAGTTTCACCTACCGGGGTGGCAACTGACACCCTACAAATAGGCCTTGCCACCCCAGTTGGCAGCTTTGTTTTGAAAGAAAAGTTGTGGCTCATCGGACATTTATGAGAGAAAGTCTCTAATGTCCGAGTGCAAGTGAATGCAGCACAAGATGCACGTCATGTAACCCCTCCCCCGGTCCTGGCGCGAGCGTGGACATACGATTGGCGGCGATTTCATTTTGAACTGGACGGCGCAAAACGAGAAGCATTCGGACCCAAGCGCTGAAGGAATGAGGTATTTGCGGTCTACACTGACAGAGAAGAGACTGTCAGTGTGGCTGTACTCAGCATTGAATCAAAACGCACTAAAGCTGTTGATCTGTTGATCTGTTTGTGAGGCGTTTTGCTGAACAAAATGGTAATCGCCGCATTCAGCTGTAATAGACATGTCAACTTGATGCGGATGAGCATACACAACTATTAAGATGATGACCTTACGTGTGTAAATATATTGTCTTCTTTGTGGGGGTCTGCCCCCAAAAAACTGTTTTAAGTCCTGAGAAAGTCAAATAAGACGGTGTGTAAAACTACACTGCCCAGCCAAAAAAAAGTAACCACTTTGATTTAACTAGGCCAGTAGGTAAGGACTTTCCACTGGATAATAACTGAAGTATAAAAGAATGCATGACTGAAGTGATGGAGACCATGTTGAAGGCAAACAAAAAGAGGAAATAACAGGTAAAATCAAGCAAATCCCCTCTCAGATTGCACAGCAACCAGAAGAACATAAATACTGGCTGGTGATTTGATTCATCAGCTTTGTGATGGAATAAAAAATGCACAGTGCATTTCCTTAGCTGTGGGTGAGTCCACTGACACCACTGACAATGCTCAGTTGCTGGTGTTTGTGAGTTTTTATGATGAGGCAAAGGGGGAGTTTGTTGAAGATGTGTTGGGCCTGACGAACCTCAGTGGACACACAAGGGGGAATACATTTATAAAGCAATAATGGGAATGCTGAATGAAAGAGGGTGCAGCTACCTTTATTCATAACTGTGCAGCTCTTACACTGCGACTCTGAGGGGTCAAGCACAGACACAATAACAATGAAAACTGCTGCATACAGATTATTTTTGTTTTTGCAACCTCGTGTTAAGAATCTTGTTGCAATTGTTTAAAAGTTTGAATGACCGTGATAAACGGACCTTTGTCTTATTGAAACATTTATTTTGGACCTTTAAGATTTGTATTTGAGTACCCCTGGTCTAGAGTAACTGGCTTGAGCGCGCTCACAAAATAAGTGCCCGCGCTACATTAGTGCCCGCGCTCCAGCCAGTTACTGTGGGCTTACGTGAGGCAGAGCTCGTCCCTGCCTCACTCCTCATCGCTCCCATGTAGTTGTAGCGGAGCTCGGCCAATTTGCTGATTTTGACTATAGAAAGCGATTGGAATCATACAGAAATCACACTTACAACACAGATCAGTGGAGACATTTTATTATTATTACTATTTAGTTTTTCTTTAGTTGTTTTTCCGTTACATTGGAGTATGACAGGTGAGGCTCTGCCTCCCCTGACTGCACGTCGCTGCTGCACAACATGTTGCAGCATGTGACAATAACCGTCACCCTCTCCATCATTTGCTAATCACTCACACTTTTATTTTATTATTTTATTTTAGGGGATAATATGGGACATGCATTATGTGCAATAATGGTACCTTATTTATATATTTTGTATTTGCACTCTTTGCATTGTTTCTTACTTCAGCTGTGCTTCAAGTGCACAGTAGGGTCATTTGCTCAATAAGGGAACTAAAAGCGTTAGAACTATTAACGAAGTACTTTTATACTAATAAAGGACTGGCTTACCTAAAGCCAGTTGAGTAGCACTTGAAATGTTTGGCTCTATGAAACCTGATGTACTTATATGATTCTGTTTTCTTCAAGGTTGTGTCTTCCTGGTCGAATGTACTTATTGTAAGTCGCTTTGGATAAAAGCGTCAGCTAAATGCAATGTAATGTAAAAGGACTATCAGAAGGAATTAATAATCATTACAAAAAAAAGTTAATTAATATATTTAATATCATTATTAATCATATAAATAAGTATAAGTAATTCAACCAAGTTGCCTCTCTCGGGAACCAAAAATCCACCACATGACTTTTATATTCAGATGACCCACACCATGTTTATTATATTTTCCATATCACATACAAGTTTAAACAAACAAGTTGGAATTGTCCCATTTCGTCCATGAAAGATGGATATCATAAGAAATACATTTCTCACTGTAGTGAATATGGCAAAACAAAATTCCCTCTACAAATATTTATCTTTTCATTATTACCATAAGTAATAAGGCACAGTCTATTTAAGTCTTACAATTGTGATGCAAAATAATATTTTTCCAGGAGCTATTTATTTTGTTAAGATACCCTGTGTATTGATTAATGGCCTAATAAGAAGAAATAACTATCAATTATGATTTAAAACTGTACATTTTCTGCTTTATCAATCAGGCTGTTAAAACATTTCCCAGATCATCACTCAATGATCTAAATTATTTTTCCCTTTTCTACTTTGGTTAATATGAAGGTGAATTTGGCCAGCACCTCGGGAACATACACCTTCTGATATTCAAATAGCCACACTATTTTCTACCTTTTCTGGATCCATGTATGTGTATGGGACCTCCAGGAGCAAGTTTCTGATTTTGATGTTTGCACTTAACGCTTGAAGCATTCCTTGAAAGTATTTTATCTGCTCGCAGGGATTCGACTCGTTGAAATGGGCATTTGGGTACTGGCCAAGAGGGACCTGATGACATCAATGACACATTGTTATACACATATACACTTTTTCCCACTAACATTCAAATGTTTATCAATCAAAGACTATGGGTAAGATATACTGCCGTTGTGGGAAGTGTACACAATTTTCAGTAGCTAAAAGACGATTAATCACATTTGAACAAAATATACACAAATCATGATCTTAATCTTACGTAGTCCAACGATGATTTGCTGAGTAGCCACAAAGCAGACATTGCGTTAGCTGTTACACCCTTGTTGGGCAATGTCTGCAGCATCGTGTCCTGATTTGTTTTCCCCTTTCTGGTTGGAGGAGGAAGTTGCATTGTGGAGGGACTGTTGGGCATCCAGCCACCATAGTCATACTGCAATAAATAAAAGATTGGCAGAAGACTGAATAATACTTTTTGAAGCCACACCATCCCACTTTGTTGGTCAGTGTGTCCACTACTTTGAGCCAACTAAACTACTTCAACAGCTATTCGAAGTATTGCCATGACATTTTGATTGGAATCAACATCTGCACAGCCCAAAGGATCTTATTGACTTCTGTTGCGATTCAATTAAGTTCAGATATTCATCTTGACCTCAGGATGGACGTGATACCTTTCATATCCAGCACCACCTTTATATAAAATGTTTTAGTTGTCAAATACTTTGATTCATGACCTGCAGACCTAATGATATTCCCATCAGTCTCAGCTTTACTCTGTATCTGTGCCTATAAGCTTACATTAAAAACTAAGATTTAGATCCTAGTAAAAATTATACCTTTGAAAATTCTGCGTGTTGTGAGTATCTGAAGCATATTTGAACCAACGTGCAGCCTCCCAGACCTGCTAACATGGTCGTTTACTCTTTTTAATGTCATGTAATGTACTGTCGAATGTCATGTTTTATGTTATTTGTGGACCCCAGGAAGATTAGCTGTTGTTATGCACCAGCTAATGGGGATCCTAATAAACTAAAAAAAAAAAATGTAACTCTCTTTTCGGTAAAGAAACTACAAAACCTCATTGACCCATTCCACACAAATACATAATAATTGGGGTATATTAAGAGGCTTCACCTGTCCAGAGTTCACAGCTGAATGCTGTCCTGAGCAGGTGAAGATCACCATGGTGACAAACTTCACCAACTCTTTCACGGTGTTGAATCTCTGTGGGATCCCTGAGAACCAGAAGGAAGTAAATGCTTTACTAAAAGATGCCTAACAGTTTAAACCAGTGCTTCTCAAAGTGTGGTCCGTGGACCTCTGGTGGTCCGTGAGCGCCCCCTAGTGGTCCGTGAGTATATTGGTAACATTTCACATTTGAAATTAATTAATTAATTAAAGTTTTCCGCACTCTCGCGGGAATATCTCCATAATGGAGCGAGCTTAAGTTTCACTTTCAATTGCATGATATTGCCCAGATAAACACCTTCATCACACATGTGGCCACTTGTTTGTAGCATTTTCAGGCGATTTGTAAAAAACAATGTGTTTTGGGATATTTGTGGAGTTAGGTGGTCCGCGAGTGTTTTTTGATTGGTTAAGTGGTCCTTGGCATGAAAGAGTTTGAGAAACACTGGTTTAAACAATCATAACATAATGGCACATACATGTGCACATTGATTATGATGTATATTCTGCTATTCTTAAAGCTCACCAGTGGATTCTTGGGAAAGAAATCCATGCTCAAAAATGTCCGAAATCCATTTCTGCAGTTCAGTGTCTTTCTTGACCTCTGCATCATTGTTGTAGTAGAACTTGAGCATTCTATCCACAAAGCTTTGGAAAATGTAGACATGTTTTTATAACACCTGCCTTGAGAATTATACTTCTTTACACACTGTAGTTGTAAGACAACTAATGCCAACATGTTTAGTATCATGAGTTTATATAAATATATATGCCTACCAGCCCCTCTTGAATCGCACTAACACAATTTATCTCTTTCTTTCAAGTAATACATAAACAGACATTTAAAAAGGGAAATGTATGGTTTTACGTTCTGTGACTTTTTCTTGATTGAAGTGGTAATGATGAAGATTATAACAAAAGCTACCTACAACCGACAGCAGGATTTTGGTTTTGATATTTCTAATATTAAGACACTACCTTTGGATGATATCCCAGAGCTCGAGTCCATCATCCCTGTAGTAGAAATTGGGCACAGTCTCCATGCCACGCTCAGTGATGTCCTCTGGTATGCAGAGGGAGCTGTAGGTCAATGAGGACAGTGATCGCTTCAGGAGTTTCATCATATCCTCCCCACCAGCCGCTGCAAACTAGGAAACAATGTAAAAAATGTAAGGAATATAGTAAGAGACATATACTGTACATTTAAAAAGTAAAACATTGCTTAGGTAATGGTTTACTGAAGGTGTGATTTTTCTTTCATACCTCGGTGTAAGTTCCATTCTTAGATATTAGTTGATTTCGAGCTAAGTAGTTGATTACCAAGGTGTCCCATGTGTGAGCCAACAGCAGCTGAAGGACAGAGTGAACTGTCTTTAGTGAAATTATAATTATTTCAAATTAAGAAACGTTGTTGCTACTATACCATTTAGCTGTGTGTAATGCTTGAAATACATAGACATCAATGTAATGCATTAAATTAGGAAGACGCAAAAGCTCATCAACTAAAAAAACCTTCAACAACAAAAACTGACAACAATAAGTTTAGCTTTCTCTCTTCAGCTACCTTGTGCAGTGGATGCACCATGGGAATGTTGTGCATCAGAGACACCGTGAAGACTTCAGCCAGCAGATGTGTGCGCAGCGCAGCAGGTGAAAATTGAGTTGATGCAGGTTGAAATCTGCACTTCTCACGAAAACCTTGGCCATCAACCAGTCGTACTCAGAATCCGTAGGCAGGAAGATGGGGTTGTCTCCTGCTGGAGTCTGCTTCAGCTGCAGGAGAAGGAAGGGGGTGTGGTTCAGAGCAGCAGCCCTACGTTCCTTGGTCTTTTATGTTGTGGAAAGGAAGTTGACCTGACTTGTGTTGGATTTCTTATTTTATGTAGGAATAACATTTACATTTTAAGAATTTACTATAGGTTTAATGGTTTAATCTGATTTTTAGCTACATGCTCTCTTTGTTTTTCATGTGAAATTCACATTTGCATTGAATCACAAGTAACAGTAACACTGTTCAGTTTGTCACTGTCTAGTTCACCTAAGTGAAACTGAATATGGCTTTAAGGGGAATATTGACATGCTTCAGGGTCAGGCAATAGTGAATTAATGGACTTTTCTGTCATCTAGACACCTTTTGCTTTACTCAATAAACCAAATCTTAACGATTGACTATACCTCAGTGCTAATCTCACCTGAATAGCAAGTGGCATCAGCTTGTCATCATGTGTTTTGTGGAGCAGGACGAGGGGAGCCGTCATGTACTGCTGCTTCTCTTTGATGATGTTAGCTTTCAGTCCATCCAGAAGCTTGTAGTCACACAGGAATATGTTGCCTTTCTGTTTTCGAGAGGATAATACAGGATGATATTACACATACTAAATGAACATGTAATTGTGACATGCAAGTGTTAATTTAACATGTCATTGGGCTAAACACGTTTCTAATACTAAGAGTAAGACAATCACCTTCATTTCCTCTACCAAGCTACACGGACCTCTGGGGAAGACCATCTCATCAGTGACAGGAACGTTTTTGGGCAGAGCTGAACAACGTCGGATCAACATGGGGTTGACACCATTTAGGAACTGGTAGCCAAAGAAAGCATCCTCTTTCCAATGTTCCTCGACATAGTCTGGAAAAATGAAAGAGTTGAACTTAGTTGAGTTTCTAATTTTCTTTCTACAAAATCTTACTCTTCAACTATTATCAGCCTAATTACTATGCATTTGAAATGTGTTACACTAAATTCAAAATCAGAGACACTGTTTTCTGGTTGTTTCAAAGTCACAGTTTTGAGTAGTTTTCCCGGAGTATTATATGTCTGGCTTTAAGGCGGTCTGTGGACAGATTTGTACACAGGTGTGTAGTTGAGCCCCAAATAAAGGTCAATAAATGGACAATCTCTGGGAAAGGAGACAAAAGGGGGAGCGGGAAGCCCCCCACGCTTCTTCACATCCCGTTCCAGATTTGGTGTGCGGTTGGTGTTTTCAAAGTCTCTAGATTTATCCGGTGTTACATTTGTTTAATGTTGTCATAACTGCGGGAAGGTCCAAAGGCCTGTTCATAACTGCTTGCTGCTTTAATTTTTATCTTGCTTTTTATTTTGTGATTTTGTTTTATTTTATTATTTGTTTAGATTTTAAGTGAAATTGAAAAGTGTAATGTTATTTTTAATTTTTGTATTCATCGAATATAAGTCTATTAAACTACCATTAAGTACCGTAGATTTGTGTTGATCTGAAAGGGAACACTGTTTTGATATCATCAATCTTAGTCCAGTCATCCACGGAATCAGCCACTCCCTCAAGTTTGAGCTCAATTAGCCTAAACAAAAAGGAAAGAGTAACTTTATTATGAATCTTAAAGTCCTTTCAATAAACAGGTACATAAAAGGATGGATATCTAATTTGAGGACTTTACCCTGTCCCTAGAGTGAAGGCGAGCCATATGTCCTTGGTGTAGGAGAAGTGGAGCGCAGAAGGCAGGGAAAAAAGGCTATCTGCCTTCATGCAATGGGGTAATCCCTCTGCATGATCATGCCAACTGGGAAATAGGAGAAGATTATGAATTTTGGATAGTCTCTAATCTAGGATATGCATGCTTAATATACCTCATATGTATTCAATATTGCAATTATGAAACTTGTGCAAATGTATAACGCATTTTACTGATCTCTGGCGGGTGCAAAAATGTCATATCATGGTTATATTTATATATATTATATTGTAAGGGGTCTGAGCGCTCACCAATAGTCAATCTCTCGCTGTTTTATCTCCTGCACCCGTATTGTCTTGGATTTTGGATTGCAGTCTTTACAGGCTGTCAGAGCTTAAAGAAAGAGATTAAACAAGGTTCAAAATGTGTGACTTATACAGTGTGGGCATGAATGTAATGAAGCCTAAAAGAGCAGATTGCAAATGTCTTCAGACAGGATGTCTGTCATAGCACATGACTACATCACTGCTGCCTGCAAATTCATAGATTTTGGCCCCATCTGGTGTAAGATTTTGTAATGACAGAAGGAACGTTTTCTCTCTGATCTGTTCCGATCATGTGATTTCTAGTTTAGGGATCAATATTAATATCATGATGACTATATCTCAAGAAAATCACCATGTGGTCGGACGAATAGCTTCTCTCCACGTTATGAGCCTTTGCTGGTGAATTGGTTATTTCTTCTGTGTTTTGTGCAAATCGGCCTTTAAATCATTTTGAATGCATACTACTACATTGTGGTAATTGAATGAGCTAAGGTAAAAAACCATGAGCTAAATGTAGCTTCATGTTGAGTGCATAGAGGCTCCGTATTTAATGAAAAATCATGTGTGCTGTAATTTGACTCGAATTGTGATTCTGTATTTGTTTCAGTTTTCTTTTTTGAGGAAAGAGACAGAATATACAAATAAATCAGCAAAACACATTAACGTTAACGTCAAAGATCTCTGAATCCTGTTGTTAGGTAGTGTGTGCGTAGATGGGACATGCATAAGGGATAAAATAATGTCATACTAAGACATTTCCACAAACCTGTTCCCTCTCTGAAGCAGTGCACCTCGCTGTCATTGATCCAGCGGTAGATGGGGAAGTTGTAGGTTTTTCCCTTAGGGGATTTCACTTCCACCTTTTTAGGAAACCAATTGTCTTCAAAGAACAGGAAACGCGGTTTGTCCAGCTCAATCTGGATCAGATCTCCAATGGAGACAGGGCAAGGCACTGTAAAACTAGACACCTGCAGTAATGACAGAAATGATTTGAGAACATACATTTTTTGGCAATTTCTTATATTGGTGGAAGCAGGACAGGTATCACATTAACATATATTCACAAACCACCAGATATTACTTTATAACATCATAATTCAAGAAGAAAACTAAACCTGAGTTATCAGAGAGTTATAACAAGCCTGTCTCTATTTAAACATTGATTGTGATATAACAGACTTACTGCTCCTCTTATAAAGTTCCAGGTCCGAAGATAGTCCATCAGCAACTCACGTTCACTCTTCCCATTTGTTCCCACCAGCTTAATGTAGACATTGTTTAAAGTCCCAGCATAGTCGATATTGGCAGTGAATACTGTCACTTCATAATCAACCATTTTCCCACTGGAGAGAGGAAGAATCCTGTAAGGGAGACAATAATAAAGATGTTGCTCAGCACTAGTTTGGGTTGACTGTGACTAGATAAACCTGAATGCAAAATATAACAATATTTACCCTGGAAAGGAAAAGACAAACCTGACGGCAGAACATTTGGGATTAATACTGGTAATACAATGAAAATGGCATTCGCAAAAAAGATAATATGACAAATACTACTATTTTTGTCAATTCTCACTTATTTATAAGTCTAATCTTTGCTAAAAGAAAAAGATCATAAAGCATCTCTGTTACCTGTTAGACCAAGAATCCTTTGGTGAATGGCTCATCTCTGCTGATTTCTCATTTTATATGTGTATGGGTGTGTCCACTCCTTAGTGATAGAAATGATTGGCTATGGTGGTGGAATGTTGGATACTTTCTACCTGTATGGGGAAAGTCCTGTTAGAAAAGTGCTTCCTCATTACGATCTCTATTTTATAATGACTTTACGTATCTTGTGTATTCACAAGATGTTTATTGGTCGTGGGTTCCTGCATATTTAACTTGACAAAAACGTGGTTTTAGCATCCAGGAGTTTAAGACCTCATTGTGCGTATATGTGTTATCTGTGTGTCTTAAGAAACTAAGGATATCCATACATATTTGACCCTTTGTACAACAATACCGGACATGGGTGAAAAGAAGGTTAAGTAGTAGGAATTAAATGATTTGCCAAGGTGCTACACAAAAGGAATGCCAGCTTGGCAAAGACAAAGCAACTATTCCAAAAAAATACACAAATCATGCGACTGTGTCTCAGGAGGTAGACGGTCTTCCAATTTGAAAGACCTGTCGTTCCATGTCGATGTGTCCTTGGGCAAGATACTCCCCAGGTTGATCCCTGAGTGCATGTTAGTTCCCTTGAGCAGGTGGCACCTTGTATGGATGTGTATGAAGGGGTGAACGATGAGTTATGTAAAAGTGCTTTGAGGAGTCATAACGAACGGTAATGTAGTGGAAATATTTACTATATCCTTATATGTTCAAAGTAACCAAATGCTTCTCATTTGGTTAGATGTGCTGTTTGCCTCTATCTACTCTACTTCAAGGCCACAGCTGCTATTATGAATGGACTCACACATAGTCACACGAGAACTTGCCTTTCCTGAGATCTACAGCTCAAGGACATGTGTCTAATAACAATGTGACCATGTGAAGACAGATTTCTTACCTTCCCACCATTTCTTGTATATAAGCCTTGCTACCATATTGAACTGCGCACACTCGCGCAGACTATTTTATACTCTGTGAGACCTGTGTCTATATTTTATTGTATCTAATGTTTGTTTGAAGCTTCAAATAAACATCACCAGAAAGACAACTCTGTCTGATTCACCATTTATTTGTTTTGATCACTCTGACTTGTACTCTACAGTATTGGGGTTTTTAGATTTCCATAACAAAATGCAGTTAATTTACCATTTACCATCATCTGACCTTTTGCCAGATTGAAAAAATGTTTGATGATTTGATTAAATCAATTTGGCCACCCACAGCCAGAAGAATGGGGAATAAGGAAGTAAACTCGTACAAACACATTTACATACAAGGATGTAAGCCACACACACAAAATATATATGTATAAGGTATATATTCTAAGATGTTTTATATTTATTATATATATTTATTATATATATATTCTTTCAACCTTTCTATCCCTAGCTACTCATGTTCCTTCTCCCTGATGTTGCCGCTGCTTGGGATGGCTATGTCTTTCACGACGGCCTACTGCTGTTTGTCAACCACAACAATATGTTTATTTTATCTTTGACCGTGTATTGTTGTTGAACATGTGAAAAATCTGTGAAAATTAGGATTAATATCATTTGACCTCCAAGGAGCGACAGGGCTCCATAGCTGAGATTGGTGCATTGGCATCTTGGCATCATCTTGGCCCCCAACCTCATTTTCCTTGTTCCCGTAAACCAGATAATGAAAACGACCTATTTTTAAAGAACATCGCCTGTATCCCTCCTTTTTTTCCTTCACCGGTGCTGGAACTTTGATCCATTCATCCATTAAATTTCAAACTTGATTACTGCAACAGCATTCGTTATGGTTCACCTGCCTACATTCTGATAAAACTTCAACATGCTGAAAACTCTGCTCCACCTCCACTCATCCCTCTAACCACATCACCTTTATCCTTTTGCTAAGCAAAATAATGACCGTTGCCGAGAAGGATCAATCAAGAGAACGAAAGACAGAGCTTTGGACGTCAGATATGTCAACAGAAAAAGACAGACAGGCGGTAAACACTAACATGAACACGGTATGGGTTGTTTAAGGACTTGTTAGTTGAAAACAAACTATAGGTTACTTACGTAACCCCAGTTCTCAGAGTAACATGAAGTGAGATGTCTCACTATGGGATGCGCCTCAACGCGTATGCAAACAGAAGCATCAATCTCATTACGCCAATCATGATTGGCTGGTGATCTTGATGTCTACGTCAGGGAATCCACCCACCCTTTAAGTAGCTTGCGCTACGTCGCAGCGTCATTCAAAATAAGCACCTCTTCTCGCTTCGCCTTAGCAAGAAGGGCCGTCTGGTGAGACATCTCACTTCATGTTACTCTGAGAACAAACCTATAGTTCTCATTCATAACACTCCGTTCGATGTCTCACTATGGGATATTGAAACTCCCGTATTGCCAACCCAGTCTCATAAAAAAACGTGTAATAACTACGTTGGTCCACAACGTAGGACGTAGTATTTCTACAAAAACGCCTCTGAAATTGTAGGATCCCTACGTTTTTTTTCACCATTCATTCCAATGGCTGGCGTCTATGTCACGTGATCTTCACAATTCTCTCTGCAGAAAAAAAAAACATGGCCGACATTCGTTTTAATCTCGGTGGAAAATGCCTATTTTAAGGTTAGTTTGGCGATTAAAATGCCTTTTGATGTCATTTGATGCGAGAAATATGAGTTGTTATTTCAGATTATGTGTGCAGTGGATGTACACGATCTTTAGTTTGCTAGTTATTACGAAGATTACTTCAGGAAATTGTGTCTATACAACGTTTTCATTGTTACCAAGGTGGTTGCTAGGGACGCTGCTATCGATATTATTTATGTTATGTTGTGTAAAATGGTGTTATCTTTATTGCTACCCCCTTTCCCGTCAATGTATAGTGTTGGTCCACAGTGCAAACGTATTAGTTTAACAAAATCCGCATCTAAAATTGTGGCATAGTGTGGTGCCGAGAGATGGGAGTCGGAGGCGGGGTATCAAAGGTACAAGCTAGACTTTTATTTAGCATCTAAACAACATGTAAACAGCTTCATGCCCGGGAAGCGAAGGCGGAGACAGGAAGTCCGGCTCACTAAAATGTCCGTGCAGAACAATACCCTAACGCAGGGGTTCCCAAACTTTTTCAGCATGAGACCCAAAACAGAAATGTTGTGGTCCTAAGGGACCCAAGCTCAAAAAATGTCATGATTTTCCATAATATCTACAGTTATAAACAAAGAATGCAACACACCATGAATTTAAAATGAAAATATTTATTTAATTATAAAAGTGCATCGCAGCAATTAGGTTTCTCACCATAACAACCTTCCCTTTGAGCTTGCCCAGAAAAAAACAAGGATCAAAGTAGAAAGACGAAACATGGGAAGTGCAGTCAAGTATATACAGTACAAATCAAATTTAAATTATACAATTATCAAAAGTGCAATATTAAGTTTGTCACTAGCTCAAAAACTATGTACACACCATTTTAAACTATTTTAAATGAACAAAGAACAAACATGTTGTAAACAGAAAGGGACAAAACACTAACTATAGGAAGTGCAGTCAAGTGTAGTACATCACAGGTGAAACCACATTTAAATGATCAGAAGTGCAACATTAAGTTTGTCACTAGATCAAAAACTATGTACACACATTTTTTAAACACTTTTAAAGAGCCTGTGACAGCATCCCAACAACTGTTGTGCAATGAAATATTGGGCTACTAGTAATCTCGAACTGTCAGTTTAAAAAAGAAAAAGCGATACCGTTCCGTTAAATATCAATAATTTCGAACATCGCGGGGAAATTCCTTCGACTCATTTTGAAGTTTTGGGGGAAGCCGGAAGTGACGTCAATGCGGGAACGCTTCACTGTGCGGCGAGAGAGCCAAACACGGACAAAGTGTGTTGTCATGCGTAGAAATGGTGAATTACTGAGTTTAGGCACGTTAATAACGTTTTAATGAAGTTGACTACAGTATATTCATATTTGTCATACATGTCAATTCGCCGAACATAAACATAAATGATCGTGGTGAAGATAATGATTACATTAGGATTAAAAATCGGTAGTGAGAGCTACTGAATTTCCTCCCGTCGGATGTGATATAAAAACAAATCGATTATTTTTGTAGTTGTAAACTCAAGTGGATGAAACTACATGTATTAGTGCTTTCATGTCAATTCGGCGAACATATGATACATTAAATGATCGTGAGAATGATGATTAAAAATGGTTTGTTTGAGCCGGTCTGTATTTCCTGATGAGAAAACAAACCGATGCTCACAATTAGCATCACAACTAGCATCTCTTCCGCTGCAGCAACAACTACGCGACGACAACAGAAACCATGGAGACAGCGGAGACCGAGGAATTAACGGAGACTTCGTCATTCCCCTGACAGACAGACACGCATGAGGCAGTGACGAGAGGAAGAGAACCGAGATCCGAGGGAACAAATATCCACCATGTTGTTAGCCACCCTGCTAGCATATCAACGGCTAAAGTTACAACGGAGCCTCCCTCCCCCCACCACCCCACCTCTCCAAACACCACGGCAGGCCGCAAGCCGGTTGCTGTAACGGACAAAGACAAATATCTGCAAGCTGACGACATTGTGCATTTAAGCAACAAAAATGGACTACATATTTTTCATCTGAACACTAACAGCCTGAGACACAAACTGGCTGAACTCAGGCAGCTATTCATGAACGGTAAGGCAAGCATATTATGCTTTTCTGAGACCAAATTGGACAATTCCATTACAGATTCAGAGATTGAAATTGAAGATTATCTTGTAGTGAGAAGGGACAGGAACGTGAATGGAGGTGGAGTCTGCATGTTCATACATAAAGACACCAATTTCAAAAACCGTACTGACCTGCATCATGAAAATATTGAATCTGTGTGGGTTGAAATTCTTTTTGACAATGCTAAATCTGTAATAGTCGGGACAATCTATAGACCACCGGAACAGAGTGACTTTTATGATACATTAGATGGGTGTTTGGCTGATGTGGGGGATGTAGAGACAATTATTATTGGAGACTGGAACACGGATATGCAACGTAAAGACACGTCCGTCTTCAAGTCCTTCAGTAGGATTTGTGATCTGCACGGCTTCAGCCAGCTAATCACCCAACCCACCCGGGTATGTGAAACAACACAAACTACCATTGATCTCATTCTGACCTCTGACAAGTCCAGGATCTCCAGTAAAGGGGTTATAGCATGCGGGTTAAGTGATCATTATATGATATTCTGTACCCGCAAAAAGCTAAATCAAAGGGCCGGCTGTCACAAAACAGTCATATCTAGAGACCTCAAAAACTACTCTAGCGAGGCCTTTAACCTAGAACTGGAGAGCCTGGACTGGTCAGATGAGCTCAGTGGTACACAAGTTGAAGAAACATGGCTTGGTTTCAAAAACAAATTCTCTGCAATACTCAATGATTTGGCCCCCCTAAGAACAACCAGGGTAAAAAAATCGCGCTGAGCCGTGGATGCACTCCGGCATACTGACCGCCATGAAAACCAGAGACAAAAAATGCTCTGAGTTTCATAAAAGTCAGTCAATGCTTTCCAAAAGCACAAGCAGTGAACTCCAGGCCCACGTGACTGAACTCAAAATTGAAAGAAACAGACTAAGAAATGATGATGTATAATGATGCCATCCAATGTAATAAAAAAAGTCAATCAAAGAACTAGATTCCTATACCGGATCTCCTCTCTGGTAAACAAAAACACCCTGAAAACTCTAGCAGGAGCACTCATTCAAGGGTACTATGACTATGCTTGCACGTCATGGTACCATAGCGCCTCCAAGGCGCTAAAAATAAAACTTCAAACATCGCAAAATAAACTGGTCAGACTACTGCTTGACCTTTCATCTAGAACCCACCTCACCTCTGCCCACTTTGACAACCTAGGATGGCTTAGAGTAGACGACAGAGTACAGCTACTTGCAATGGGCCTGGTCTACAAGATCCACTACACCTCTATGGTACCCATGTACATGTCAAAATTCTTCCCAAAGGTCAAGGAATACCATGATCATAACACCAGAGGGAGCTCCACAAATCATGTGAAACCCAGATTTGGCACAAAAAAGGGGGAATACACGTTTCGCAATTATGCCACATCAAGGTGGAACGCTCTTCCCACAACTGTAAAGGAAAGTAAAACTATACTTACCTTCAAAACCTCTCTTAAAGAGCACCTTCGGGGGAGAGCATTGCAAAACTGGCCCCGGTAATGGTACAAATCTCAACCTGTCGTTCAATGGACAGCTTCCCCCTCCCCCCCCCCTCTATGTATATACTCGCATTTTAGACTCTGTTTCTAACTGTATATCTGTAGACTTGGTATGTCTTAAATGTCCGGTTAGGATGTATTAGAACAAAATCTAAAATGAAAATTGTAAATAAGCAATCTGTATGTAAAAAACCACCTGTATGTAAATTGTAAATAAGCCATCTGTATGTAAAATATGTCTTATATGTCTTAAATGATTTGATGAATTGGAAATGGGGGACCCTGATGTAAACAAGACGAAAGTCTTTCTCTGGTCTGCATCCCCTTAACAATTGTATGTTTTGAGCTGTACTGTACTGTACCCAATATACAAGCTGTTAATAAACTTTTCAATCAATCAATCAATCATGCTTTTTGTAGTTGTAGTACACCAACATGGATTAAACGTGTGATTTATTTTACCACAATGTTGGGGAAATTAATGGATAAAATGCACGGATTATTATTATTATTATTCCCACTCCGATCGGGACACTAGGTCCACCGTTTCCCCGCAGCGAGGCTCCCCCGTTGACAGTTTACATGGGCTGGGTGCAGTGGCGGACTGGCCATCGGGACGAATCCCGATGGGCCGGTACCGAAGTGGGCCGGTCGGATAAGTCACTAGCACATCCCCCATAGGCGGCGCGTGAGGCTCAGGTTTGGGAAGGCTAAATAACTTTTTTTACGCCTCCGGCGTCTATAGAAAAGAGATCAACTCAGTGTGCGGAGTTTAAATCTCTCAAGTCATATTACAGGTTAAAGGAAATACAGTTTAAACTGCCGTATGCAGAGAAGACGCCGACGTGTCGCACTTATCATTCATATTACATCATCAATCAGATCATCGATCATATAATATCATAATATATCATATATTTCCTTATCTGAGTCAGCTTCTCCAGCCGTATCTGGCCGTGCAACACTTACAGTGTCACATATTGTCAGGGCCGCCCCTGGCCAACTTGGGGCCCCAAGCGACATTGTGAGATGAGCCCCCCCCCCCAACCGACAGGAGTGAACATTTTTTTTGGAAACAAAGTAGGCTACTTTGCAAATATAATTCCTGTTTATTATTATTATCAACGGTTACTTTTTTATACAGTGAGGTAAATGGTAAATGTGCATGTATGTCGCTCAGTATGCGTTTACAGGTGTATTTTGCATTTCCTGCCAAATACTAGCCTCAAAAAGATAAAAACATAATTAATGCAAATAAACTACTTCTACTAATAATCATAATCATAATCAATTCAATAATAAAAATACTATATTGTTTTATTATAATATAGTTGTAATATAGTCAAGACAAAACATGCTTATGACATGCTCAAAAACTGATATTTCTTAAATCTGTATTCTAGTTCCCTCTGTCAGCAATGTATCAACAACTACACACACATTTCTATCAGTGTTTCTCTGTGTTGTGGTTGACATGATGATGACTGTTAGGAGTTAAGGGGAGAGGCTGAGCATCACCATGAAATGTGCAAATTGACATAAAAATGAATAAAAGCGGAACAAATGCTCCATGTTTTTTAGGCTGTAAACTTTAACTGTTATGTAAGCCAAGTAGACAGACAGTATCACTCTTCCTCCTGTATATTAGCAGATAAAAGGCATAACATAATGAATGGTAAATAAAGAATACTGGAAATAACTGCATCTCCATTAGCCTATATCAGGGTTGGCCAACCAGTCAGAGGTTAAGAGCCACATTTTTTCTATGTTACTGCAAAGAGCCACATCAAACACACTGATACCGCTTGTTTCAGTTTTTTGTTTTCTGGAGACAAGATTTCAACCACGTCACTGATGCATTTTTGTGGCATTGGCAGGGCCGCCTTAATGCACGGGCTGACCTGGGCTGATGCCCAGGGGCCTACGGAGATCAGGGGCCTATCATGAGCCAATTTTTTTTTTATTTCGGATGTTTTTAATTTTTTTTTAAATAAACAAAGTCTTGGCTTTCAGAATATTAAACTTTTATTTCCAAAATCACACGATAAATACATTTTTGAAGCTTGTAAAGGGAAGAAGACAGCTCTCCCTCGCCACTCTGCTGTTCTGCTGTTCCCCTCCCTCCGCTGAAATTATGAATGTAAGGCGTATAGTAATCTTAGATAACACGGCAGGGTCCGTGACAGTTTGTTTTCATCTGGTTTCAAATAAACAAAGTCTTGGCTTTCAGAATATTAAACTTGTTTCGGCAAATTCAGATGATAAATACAACTTTGAAGCTTCGGCATAATACTAACAGCAGGCATGACAACAGCCGGTGTTTCTCGTGAGTGTTTTCCCCGGGAAACAAACACAATACACACAAACGCAAAAATACACAAACACACACACACACACACACTTGTGAGCTTCCCCCAGACCAGTAATCCAAACGAAAATATCTTCCCTCCGTAGTATTTTGATAATTTGCTCCGCTAATCAATCAGATCGATGGATTCCAGAGATTTTTCTCAAAAATGATGACTCCGAAACAGTCAGTGGGCACCACCTAACAGCCAATCAGAATGAGAATATGTTTCACATGTGATTTATTGAAATTGCGAGTGATTGAGTGACAGATGAAGGTTGTTTAGGAGAAAAAGTTTGAGAAGAAAAAGTTTGAGAGTGGCACTCGGAAAAGGAAATTGTTGAGGGAAAAGTAGTTTTGAGACAAGCAGCTATTACAAAAAATGCCGAAACTTACAGGTTGTTTTAAACCTGTAGGCCAGGATGAGGAGGAAGGACAGATGAGTTCTGTACCGAGCGGCAGCGGTGCCGGCCGCAGGGCCTCGGAGCCAAGTAGGCCGTCTGCTTCTGATAGCGATGGAGTAGCGGGAGAGGAAAAACAGACAGGAGGGATGATGGAGGAGATGGAGAGGACGACGAGGACTTGCTACGTGGAGGGGAGCCAACGGCAACCGGACAGATACATGAGGGAGGCCCGATACGTCACTCATCTGGAGGAGAGGACCAGGCGCGCGTGGCAGAGTGGAGAAGTGCGATCACAGAGCCTGCCGAGGCTATAAATGACTTTGATTTGTTGTTTAAATAGGGGGCCTACAAAACCAAAAAAAAAAATAAAAGCCCCAGGGCCTGATGGCAGGTTAAGGCGGGCTTGGGCATTGGGATATATATTTTTTAAATCCTCTGGAGCAGAGAGAGGAGCTGTGGATTATTGTTATTGATTAATGCATCAGTGTTTCTTAGGGTCAAAAACACTAAACTCACAACTTGAAATGAAAGCGTTTAGTTTATTTAATAAAAGAGCTCATGTTCAATGTGAAAAGTGACAGTAGTTATAGATTATTTGCAATTTGGTGCTATATAATATATTTAAAAAAAAAAAATTATATATATTTTTTAAACACCTTGAATTTCAGGGGGCTCCGTTGGCGGGGTGCAGCGCCCCTCCAAGACAATGGTAGGGGAAACACTGGATAATGTTTAATCAACGATAGGTTTTCCCCCCCTCAAAGGTGATTGGTTCACTGCATCGCAGGTATTATTGTGATTGGCTCTTGGGCCACATCCAAATTAGACGCGCTGGCATCCTCTCATACTGACACCTGACACCACACATACACACGTAGGGAGAGCCGGGACGAAAGTAACACGGGACGAAAGTAACGGAGCGATTTTATCCGAGCCCAAACAACTTTGACCGGCCAAATTACGTCAGAATTATCAGCATTCGATACTTAACAGACCTACTAAATATCAGGTTTAACTCTGAGGAGTAGTGTTGTCACGGTACCAACATTTTGGTTTCGATACCAAGTCAAGAATTGCGATTCCGATTCTTTTTCGATACTTTTCTTAAAAAAAGGGAAACAGTCTTAAATGTAATTATTGTGCTTTATTTCACACCAGAACCATAACACAAACTTTTAAACAATGAGAACAATAAATAAAATAAATGACAAGAATTTGTATTAAATAAAATTAATACATGTCTTACAGACAGGCCGAGGCGCAGCGGCAGTTGCACTCCCACTTGCAGCCATGCTTCTCGTTTTCTCACATGCTCTGGCAGCTAGCGCATGCACGAGAGAGGGGAGGGACTTAGAGCGTGCTTGAGAAGGGAGGGGCTGCAGGCACGGCTGCAGTGCAGGGAGTGGAAGCAGAGCGCTGAACACACACGGCTCTTATTAAACAGCGCTTTCTCACCGGAGTACTTTTCTCCGTCATTCTTAAAGTACCGTTACTAATGAAACGGAGGAATCGTACCGTTTTTAACGGCAGGGTATTGCGGTACCTTTCAAGTATTGGTACACCGTGCAACACTAGTCAGGAGTCAGTGTCTCTCCCCCAAACTCACACATATAAAATTCGATATGAACTGAAGAGCCGCATGAAACTAGGCAAAGAGCCGCATGCGGCTCGAGAGCCACGGGTTGGCCACCCCTGCTCTAGCCGCTTAAGTCTCTACTGGATTTATTTGTATGCGTAATGGATCAGGGTTTTTTTTTAACTGTAATGGCTTGAAATCGCCTACAGTATGTTCTGGGTGACCTTTTAAATTTAACCAGATCTTTATTTTGCTACCCTTTTCCTGTTTTTTAGGAGTGCTAGAAGCGAAGGAATTTTAAAATGAAGGTAATTGTTTTGCCCCTAGAGGCTAGACTCTAGCCTAAAAAAAACTATACTATTACTACTACTATTACTACTACTACTATACTATACTAATGATACTCTAGCCGCTTAAGTATCTTCTGGAACCTTTGTTGATGTTTAATAAATTGATCTAATAAATGTTAACTGTTGAAATATATATCCTGACTGAATGTTATTATATGTTATTGCTCACTCATTTTGAGCTTTAGTCTGTTCTGGAAATGTTTTTATGTCTTACTAAAATCTGTTGTTGTTTATCATGTTTTCTAAAGTTTCATTGTCAAGGCTGCCTTCTTGGTAGTCGTCGGGGACATCTGGGACGATACTAGAAAGGAAATTAATGAATCTTCTCCACCATGGTGTTTTCAAGGCGGCTATCTCCTGAACACAACGTTCTTTCACTTGTTGGAGTTCACGGATTCTCTCAAGCAAAGTCATTATCTCTGAATCCTTCTCCTCAACAAAGCGTTCCTTCTGTTGTTCCAGTTCGTGGTTTCTCTCATGCAAAGTGACTATCTCTGCATCCTTCTCCTCAACAAAACGTTCCTTCTGTTGTTCCAGTTCGTGGTTTCTCTCATGCAAAGTGACTATCTCTGAATCCTTCTCCTCAACAAAGCGTTCCTTCTGTTCTTCCAGTTCGTGGTTTCTCTCATGCAAAGTGACTATCTCTGCATCCTTCTCCTCAACAAAACGTTCCTTCTGTTGTTCCAGTTCGTGATTTCTCTCATGCAAAGTGACTATCTCTGAATCCTTCTCCTCAACAAAGTGTTCCTTCTGTTCTTCCAGTTCGTGGTTTCTCTCATGCAAAACTACTATCTCTGCATTTTTCACCTCAACACAACGCAACTTCTCTTGTTTGAGTTCCTGGTTTGTCTTTTGCAAGGCAGCCATCTCTGCATCCTTCTCCTCAACACAGGGTTCTTCCAGTTGTTTGAGATCCTCTGCTTTGTCATTATGATGCATCTTGAGGAGCTTTTCATATTTCATGTTCAGTTCCTCATAGTTTCCGCGCAAAACTTTCTGCTCAATTTTCAGGGCATTCATTTTAACATTGTGCCTCACTTCTGGTTCCACCTTCACCTCATTTTCCTTCTTGTCCACCTTCGCCTCCTTCTCCACACAATGCTCCTTCTCTTGTTTCAGTGTTTGGTTTTCCTTCAGCAAAGCAGCTATCTCTGCATCCTTCTCCTCAACATAACGTTCCTTTTGTAAATGGAGTTCCTGGTTTCTCTCACACAAAGCAGCTATCTCTACAGATTTCTCCTCAACATAACGTTCCTTTTGTAAATGGAGTTCCTGGTTTCTCTCACACAAAGCAGCTATCTCTACAGATTTCTCCTCAAGACAACGCTCCTTCTGTTGTTGGAGTTCCTGGTTTCTCTCACGCAAAGAAGCTATCTCTACAGCGTTCTCTTCAACACAGGGTTCTTTCAGTTGTTTGAGTTCCTGGTTTGCCTTTCTCAAGGCAGCCATCTCTGCTTCGACCTTCTTGTGTGACCTCTGGAGCATTCCGTATTTCATGTTCAGGTCCTCATTGTTGACGCGCAAGACGTTGTGCTCAATTTTCTGGGCTTTCACGTTCACATTTTGCCCAGATAGCTCAGCTGCATTCTCTGTATATGCTTTCAGCATCGCTTCCTTCTTCTTAGCGCCTTCAATCTCAAGCTTATTCCTTAAAGTCCTTTCCTCCTCCAGCAACAACTTGATTTCCTGATTTTCTTTTTGCAGAATCTCGAGCTTGACTTCCATCTCATCTCTATTGTTCATCTCCATCTCTACTGCGGTGATGAAATGACCTGTTGTTAAGCAAACTGAATATAATTGTTCAACTGAATTAAAGCCACAAAAATGGAGTTCACTTAGATTATCTCGATAAAATAGACGTGCAAGTCTACCTAATGTTAGCTTGCTACAAAACCTATTTCTGCAATGATCTGACACTAGTCAGCCTGGACAGTTTAGTGATTCACTGCCATCCCCTAAAAGCTGTTAAACTTGTCACTTTGTGTTTCACAAATGTAGGGCTTTGTCGCTAATGAGTTGTGGAATGATCAATCCCAGCATTAGAACTTTTACACAAAGTGAGCAATTGATTTGTTATGAATCTAATTCAAAACAGCTTCATCGTACAATTATATAACAAACAATCTGGTAATGTTAAAACCCTTTTAGTACAAGAGGGATCTTACAATAAAGAAAATATGCAAACACTGGTTTAGAGGGAAAGTGTATACAAATGTAATGTTGACCCCTTGTCCCACACTGCAGGACAGTGTCATAGACTGGACTGAATACATGTCGGTCATCTGGCTCTTCCAATTCACCTTATCCAATAAACGTCATAAATCCAAGAAAGCGAACCCATTTTAGGCTTGAGTAATTATAGACAATTATAAGCAAATAGCTGTATGGAACAGTGTTGAGCTGATAGTACAGTTATATTTAAAAAGTAAGTAGGTCGTTATTAAAAAGAATAATGATAAATTAAATAATAAGTAGGGGAAAAGACTACATGGCAGATCCAGATAGAGCTAATTATTGTTCTTGAGATCCTTAGTCCAGCGGAGGTCTTATGGAATGAACAGAGCTCTGTGCCCATTTCTAGAGAAACTGCGTAGGCTACACCACGAAAGAAGGCATCTGGATCTGTGGGTGGAGATTACGGGTGTTATCCTACATGATGTCATGGTCCCTGCTGCTCACAGACCTAGAGGCCACCCGCAATACCAATTCAGGCCATGGCATAAATTGTAGGTCCTTTCCTCATTACCTTTCCGTTTACTTATATGCACCACTGCCATGCTCACCTTTGCACTGGCTCTACATTTTGATCTGAACTACAAACCTGTTAAGTTCCGTGACTGTGAATCTTGCGCACTGTTGAGGTGACAGCATCTTTCAACAGAGAGCCAAATTAACGCTGTGATGACACACATAGTCTCACAACATTAAAACATGCGAGGCACACGCAGTGGTAGCTAGTAATGAGGCTTCGTAATGTGCACTCCAGTTTTAGGAACAGGTGTTAATTGTGGTATGGAGACGGTTTCTGGTTATGACAGTGAGTGATGGCAACCAACATGTGAAGGAGAAACACGGAATGTACTCGCTGAAGAACTGTAGAAGGGTTTTTGGAATTCAGTTCTTGAAAGCATGTGGATGCAGGTTTGCTTTCTTGATAAGGCTTCTGTGTTTTGCTCAAATGTCAAAGATGATTCCAAGATATTCACACCATCCAACTCCTTGTCTGGACTGCATCCTGAAATCAACCACCAACCACCTCTGAGTGAAATTGAAATCCAGCATTGTATTGTTGCACCATTTAACGTTAAAATCATAGAGAAGAACCGTGTTCCTGCTCAGAGCCTGAGAGAAGCGCTGTGTAGTCAGCACATTTAATGAGTTGGCAGTTTGGATGGATGCTTTCACAGTCACCATAGAGCATGAACAGGAGGAGGGATAGGAAAACACCCTTGTAGTGAGCTTGTGTTGGTTTTCAGTGTGTTTGAGTGACCAGTTTGTTGGCGAGGATGACAGGCTACATGGTGTTGAATCCAAAATAAATATTAACAAATGGAAGCCTGGCAAAGTTCCGCTCTCCTTCAGGTCCCTGTGAATCTAGCAGGACAATTTTAGCATCATGTTCTGTGTATATTTGTACTCATTTTCAATGTTGGTAAAAATATGTTGTTTGTTTCTTTAAAAGCAGCGATGTTTTGACTTGAATACAAGGACACATTCTGGATTACACCAAAGGGGCCTACCCTTCATGGGTGATTTGCAGAGGTTGAATCTAAGATTTAAAAAATGTAAGTCAGGCTCCATTTTAGTATTTCCGATGTGTCCATTGGAGTCCAAACTGTTATCGTTATTTTATTGTTGTTCATAAAGACTAGCTCTCCATCAATATAGGAAAATGTGTCTGCATAAGATTAGGATGCATATAACTATAAAGTATTTTAATTAAAGCTTTGAAGATATCTGAAACAAAAGGGAAATCCCTTTAAAGCTGTTCACTTCTGAGGGAAGAAAGTAGAGTGTAGATGTCAAAGCGAGTCAATAAATACAGTGAGTTATCTGGGCTCCACACAAAGGGAAGGAACATCAACAGGGATTCAAGCTGTGAGTACAAGCCTTCAACAAACCTGACATCCAGCTTCCACTGGGTAACAGGCAGGGGTGACTGCACCACCACTTGTGTGCATCACCCGGGGTCACCTGCCAGAGACAGCCTCACTCCTCTGCCTCCCAAATCTGCTCCATTGTGGCCCAACACACTCCACAGCCATGTGCACAGCCTGGTCTACCGGAGTCACCAGAATTTGCATGTGAGGCGCATCCACTGTCGGCTAGCATTACGGCTGATATCCCTTCTCATTGATTCCGACGTCTTCTCACATTTACATTTATTCATTAGGCAGACGCCCGGCTACCATGCCTCCTGTGCGAGTTGTCTTAGCTCGAGTTTTCTTGGAGTAATGTTCTGACTGTCTGCAACAAGGAGTAAACAACAGCATACTGGTGTCCTTCCTCATCCACAGGAATATGCTGACTGTTAAAGGAGATGTATTTATCAGAGAGAGAAAGAAGGAAGAGAGACACAGGTTAAGACATAGCTCTTGTTTTGAGACCTCTGAATGAGAGGTGCGCCAAGTTGTCTGTAAACCTTAACTAACCTTAACTGAGGGAATACACTCAGTGTGAAGTTAAAACTTCTTTGCAGCAATGTTGAGCCAATCATGAAATGAGTGAAACTGGATTCGCCTGTCAATACACTGATATTTATTGAGAGCCTGAACGGCCGGAGAGTTCACAGCATATCACAGTTCTCATGTAAGATCCCAGCAAACTCTGAAGACAAAAAGCGCCAAGCACACATCTATACTCTAAAAGAGAGGAGGGCCCTAAAACACGCGGGTTTTCCTTTAATGCATGCCAGATGTCGAGACAAAGACTCGTTGCATTGTAAACCCACATGAGCCAAGCTTCTCCCCCACAAGACATCAGATGACCTCTATTAGAACACTATTATTATCTTTTTATTAATATGGTTTTATTATTATCCTAAAGTAAGTTAATGTAGATGACTCAAAAGTATAATTCCCTGTATTAAAAAAAACGTCACAAAAGAAACAAACCGGTGCTTGTTACTCTGTTTGACAGAATGAGCACCCCTCCCTTCATTCATTGCATGGTATGGGCGCCTGAGCAATGGAGCAAGCAGAGCAGGTGCATCCCCACAATAGACCTATCGCTAAGCCACGCCCCCTTTGAAAACTCGGACAAACAAAGCCGACCGTGAATGACTCTTGACAATGGCCGCGGGGGGAGTTCAAGTTAAAATAACATTAAAATAGAAGCAAGAGCTAATAAAAGCAACAGCAGATGAAAGTTAACAGTTAAAAGGTAAAAAGGTAGCCATGTATTTCTTTATATAAAATATCTAATCTTGTTGCCTGTCGTGTGTAGTGGTGACTGTTGTGTAACCATTGAAATGATAATATGATGTTGAATGTTAGCAGTGGTGGTCACTACATTAAATCTATAACTATAACTGTCCTTGTTGGTCATCATTTTCACTGTTATGCACCTGGCTGACTGTAGCGTTACCTTTTTTTGGGTGAGGGTCTGTGTCTTTTCGGAGCAGCACACACGAGAGCCCGGATGGGATCTGATATTCCAGAGTTGGCTTCCCATCTCTGAAGTGCTTTGAGGTGAAAAGACAGTTAGCAAAAGTTAGCTAAAAACACCAGCTAACTAGCGAGGACGAAAAGTCAGACAGCAAACGTTGATGTTGATAACACTGTAGCTAGTTAGCTGGCTAACAAGTTGGCAGCTAACGTTAGCTAGCTGGGCTGGATATACGCTAGCTAGTTGGCAGTCAAAGTCAATCGTTAGCAAACTAATAGTTTGGTCTACGTTTCTAATACATACCGTCAAATATGATGTCTTTATGAATTGACCTTACCTTTGAGCAAACATAAGTGTCCTTGATAATTGTCTTCACATTCAGTTGTGTATGTGGTTGACGACACAGCATAATCCACCGCTTGCATTTGTCGAGTTTTCTTTTGGGCTTCGGAAAAGGTACGAAATATACTCCTCCATCCAGTCTTTCAGGGTACCTGGTGTCCGAAATTACAGGTACCCCACGCACAGCGTTTCACCATCAGATATTAGCTAGATAATAAACATAGAAACTGAACTCTTCACAGTGGTTTCGATCACAGACGTCTGGTTTTGGTTTGATGCGCCCCACAAACAGCTTTTCTGGTGATGTCCGAGTTTTCTGTCAGGAGGGATTTTCGCTGTGATATGATTGGACAAATTCTATTTGGGGCGTGGTTTAGCGATAGGTCTATTGACCTTGGGGGAGCAAACGTGTGCTTTTGCACCCCCACTTTTTGATCATATGAAAAATATGATATGTCCCCCCCAATATATCACTGTAAACATAAGTATGTAATTTCAATCGAATTAATAATACGCAATGAAAGAACTTGTGCTGATTATAGACACTTAATAGCGAGTTTTTAAATTTCCAAAGATTGTGACCCCCCCCCCCCGCATTTCGCTCACAATGGTTTGATCAACTGCCTCCCACCCACAGCAGTCCATGCAGGTAGGCTGAGTGTAAATCACCGCGACCAGTCTGTCATTGGTGGCAGAGGCAGACCTTTTCAGTAAGTTGTTCAAACAAAGAATATGTTAGACATGTCTTTACTTCTACCACTCAATACAATAAAACACATTTATAATCATCACCTTCTCTTCATTTTCGCTGCATTGAATTACAGGTCATTCTTTATGTTAGCTAGCGGTTAGCTGACGTTTGCTAGCTAGCTAGTAACATCAACCAGTGTGTGTGTTTGACTAGCTAGCTACCTGGTAGATCGAAGCCCATTAGAGTTTGAGTTTATTAGGATCCCCATTACAGTAGCTGTTGCATGACAACAACTAGTCTTCCTGGGGTCCACACAAAACATAAAACATTACATTCGACAAGACTTTTACAGAACAGTAAATAAAAAACTGATTTCCGAAGTCCATTTTCCTTCAAGCATTGACTTTCATATTTTCCATCATATACCACTTATTTTCTGATTTCATTTAATTGGAAAGAAAATAATGATAATGATAATAAAATAAGAATAAAGTACTTATATCTATCTGCATTTACAGATGCCAGCCTTCAATTCTCTTAAGGTACAACTACCTGAAATGAAAATAAAAGAAGAATGAATTATAGAATGATAGAAGATAATATGATAGAAGCCCATCTCCTACTGTAACTAACCTGCACACTGTGTGTGTGTGTGTGTGTGTGTGTGTGTGTGTGTGTGTGTGTGTGTGTGTGTGTGTGTGTGTGTGTGTGTGTGTGTGTGTGTGTGTGTGTGTGTGTGTGTGTGTGTGTGTGTGTGTGTGTGTGTGTAGCCAGCCAACCAGGTAGAACATGGCAGAAAAAAGAAAAAATCATGTATTCAACCCAGTTCAGTGTATTCATACTGTATTGCTCTCCTGTGTAGAATGATGTGGTGGTGACAGTGCAGACTCATGGAGGAGGGAGAGAAAGAGACACAAGAGTTACAGGTAATGGAAATATCAGTCAGCTTACAGTGTAGGATAACATAACAAATTAAGACACAAATACTTGAATAATATATTCCCCCCTCTCCCTTTCTTTACAGAGTAGCATAAAGATTGTGTATTCAAACCAGTTCAGTGTACTCATAAGTGTATTGCTCTCCTTAATGTAGAATTATGTGGTGAATGTGCAGACTCAGGGAGGAGGCAGAGGAAGTGAGAAAGAGACCCAAGAGTTACAGGTAATGGGATATCAGACAGCTTAAAGTGTAGGATAACATCCCTAGTCAAAAAATGCTATAGGAATCTCTATACGTTTTTGGAACCCTATAGGAATCCTTTAGGATCCCATAGGATTTTGAGACAGTTCTGTGCTCTATATTGCAGGAAATTGCACGTACAGGTGTTCATTAAATTCTGCCATGGAGGTGGTCGTGCCTGACCCACTCCAAACCACCCCTTGCCTGCCAGTTACTAATCTTGCAACCCCACTTTCAACTATAACTAGGCGGCACAGCAGCGCACCAGCAGCTTGCAGCTTCAACAGACTGACAGGAAAATGTCCTCTACAGCTCATGAATCAGGAGCTCAGAAACGAAAGAAAAAACGTCAGCAAGAGGAAAATAATAAAAGAGGTCGACAGCTAGTCACCAAGTATTTTCACAAGAAAGGTATTTATTCACAGAACTTGTTTTGAAGCCCATAACAGCTTGGCCAACATTTTGTGGCTGACGTTAGCTACCTGTTGCTATCAAAAATTAGATGAGTGTAGATGAGCCCAGTGAATTTGTATCCAGCAGCTATGCCCTTTTGCTATGGCTAGCTAACCTAACCTGTATAATGTTACATGCTAATCACATCTGCTCTAATGCACAGATGCGGCTTCAGGATCAGTACCCCTTCCCTCAGGCCAGCTCCCAGTTGAAGGAGAGGGAGGTAAAGCAGCAGGGCTTGGGGTTAACAAACAGATTTTAAATAGGCTTACCATGCATTGAATACAACTTTAGGTAATATTCACATTTAGTTACTCTAGTTCTTCCAGTAATTGCAATACCATTGACCACTGGCACATTAAATTGAGGTTGTTACAGTAGCTATAGCTAGATTTGAGCAATTGGAAAATATCTATACAAATGATTATTATTATTATTATTATTATTATAACAATTAAGTTATTACTATTATAGGGCATTTTATAAATTATGTACACTATGGATACTCTAGAGCCAGGGCCCTCGAGCAAGGCAGCCAACGAGGAGAGCAGAGGTGAAGAGGCAGAAGTACCAGTACAAGAAGAGGTCGAGGACCATGAAAGCAGCACAGATGAGGAGGAAGCAGCTATGGACAGTCAATGTCAGGGACAAAGTGAGGCTCCGACACAGGATGCCACCTGTAGTGGTGTCTGAGGTAGAAGATCTGCTATCACTTGACCCAGGGTTGTTCCCAGCTAGGATGAGTGACAAGGACAGGGCAACTATTGTAAATAAATTAGCAATGCGAGAAACAGATCAAGAATTTCCACATGATTCAAAGGGAAAGAGATTTCCAGATTACTTGAAATACACCAAAGCAGATAAGGGTAGGGGAAAAGGGACTGGTTGATTCACAGTGAAAGTGCAAATGCACTGTTCTGCATACCATGTGTTCTTTTCTCCAAGGAACAAAAAATACCCTCTCTTAGTGCTTTGAGTAGTGACCAGGGATACAAGATGTGTGACGTCGAGTGGCGTCGCATGTATGATAAATTCCCAAGCCATGAAACAAGTAGGAATCACAGGGACTGTTATTTGCGATGGAAACACCTACAGTGTTCGGTTATGACTGCATGTGGCGTTGATCATCAGTTGCAGAGAGAGCTACAGTCTGAAATTGAGAAAAACAAAGCTATCTTGCAGAGACTCCTTGATGTCACTCTGCACTTGGCAACGAGGAATTTAGCTTTCCGAGGTAAAACGCATGCTTTGGGCGATGTCCACAATGGACATTTTGTAGGTACGCTAGAACTTTTGTCACGATATGATCCACTCTTGAAAGACCACTTAGACAAAATCAGGACATCCAAAAAAGGAAGCCAGCTAACTCATTATCTGAGCCCAGACATCCAGAACGAGTTTATTGAATTGTGTGGGGGAAAGGTTTTAAAAACCATTCTGACGGAAAGGGAGGATGCCATATATTATGGAATCATTTGTGATGCAACGCCTGACATTTCCCACACCGAGCAAAATGTTGTGCTCATAAGATATGTACATTATAATGAAGACACAGGCGAATGGGAGATCACTGAAAGATTTATTGAATTCAAAGATTTCAACGGAAAAACAGGATGTGAAATAGCAGGCATGATGGAGAGTGTGCTTCTGGATCTAGGGATAGACATTAGTGATTGCAGGGGGCAAGGGTATGATAATGGGGCGAATATGTCAGGGAAAATCAAGGGAGTCCAAGCCCAAATACTGAAAAATAATAATCTTGCTACTTTCTCACCTTATGCCTCCCACACGTTGAATCTGGTAGGCGTGCATGCTGCAGAATCGAGCCCTGAAGTGTCCAACTTTTTTGGTTACATTAACCGCCTCTACACATTTGTAAGTGCCAGTCCATCTCGTTGGTCTATATACAAAAAGAAAACAGGTTGCTCTGTACCTAGGCTATCTGACACTCGCTGGAGTGCGAGAATTGATGCTGTGAAACCTGTAGCAAAGCACCTACCTGGTGTCATTGAAGCCCTTGCTACCATACTGAGCTCATGCAGTCTCACAGGTGAGGCCAGATCTGAAGCTGTTGATCTGAGGAACTACCTCATGTCATTTGATGCCATTGTCCTTCTCACCATTTGGGTGAAAGTATTGCAATCTATTGATGACAGAAATGTGATACTCCAGTCAGGGAAAATCTCAATAGAGGTGGAGGCAGGTAATGTTGCTGCACTAAGAGATGAGATGCAGACTCTCAGAAATGGATGGGATGCTATTCTGTCTGAGGCATCAATGGTAGCTAAGGAAATGGAGGTTCCACCTCATTTCAAAAAAGAACTTTGCCGTGAGAGGAGGTGGAAGAGGTTTCATGATGAAACTGCTGAAGGAACAGGTCAGGAGGATAGGCCAGAAACAACATTCCGTAACACTGTGTTTTTCACTGCCATGGACCAGATCATAAGTGACTTGGACACTCGGTTCCAAACAACAGCAAATATTGTTGAAGAATTTGCTGCCATACTTAAAATTGGGAAGTTGAGTGACAGTGTCATGGCTTCTGTGTGTCAGCCACTGAGGGAGAAATACTCACAGGATCTCACAGATCAGTTTGAGAGTGAGATAAGGCATCTCAATAAAATATGTTCTGCCACTTTCCCCCCTTATTGTAGCTCTCTTGATCTACTGAATGCAATATACAAGATGGAACTCCAGAGCATTTTTGGAGACGTTTGCATTGCCCTCAGAATTTTCTTGACGCTCCCAGTTACCGTAGCTGGTGGTGAAAGATCATTTAGTAAGTTGAAACTTATCAAGAGCTATTTAAGATCTACCATGTCGCAAGAGAGGTTGAACAGCCTTGCAATGTTATCGATTGAAAGCAAGCTGGCTCTGTCACTTGATTTCAAAGAGCTCGTAAAAGATGTTGCCACCAAGAAGGTCCGGCGATTGGCGTTCGGGATTTAGGGATACAAATCCAGTCTATGACAGGATTGTGGGATGTTTCCCTATAGTAAGCTGACAGGCTACAGCCCACATTGTGAACAATTAATATCTGATGCATAGTCCTCTAGCACTACATTTTTCATTGTTTGCTGTAAGTGTGTTCATGTCCTGAGAGTTTATTGTTTTATAATTGTGTTCAAATCTTCAGTTAATTTATACTTTTGTCCTTGTGTTGTTCAAATCTTAATTTAATAAGTCAAAGAATGTTGAGAATTTTCGTTTGTTCATTCCTGTATTGGGTGTAATTTTCAATTAAATAGACAGAAGATAAAGTCGATAGTCAGTGCATGTTGATTTCTTGCAGTCCATTACAGTTAATTAACTTCAACAGGGTTTTCGAGGTTGGGTTTCATCGTGTCGTTTAGGGGGTGGACGCAAGGTCATGACCCCACCAGTATCCAAGAATCCTGAATTGTCCCCACCAATAGCTCAACACTTGTCACTCGCGCCTCCTCGAATTACTTGCGCGTGTAACGGGTAGGGCTTTAGCACTCTGCTGAGAAAGGCAGCAACCCGGCCGCTACAGCAAAAAAGCTAGTGCAATGCAATAAATAAATGGCCAAATTTGTTTTAGCGTGCGCGCTAACGCGCACTCGCATGGATTGGGGGCCCACAAATAGATTCTTTCATGGGGCCCAGAATTTCCAGCTACGCCCCTGCCTGTACTACAGCAAAAGTATTCTCCGTCAGGACTTCCTGCAACAACACCACGCCGTTATCTTGATTCTGATTGGCCAGAAGACATTATCAAAGATGTTCTATTGAGAAGACGATCACTACGTGACAAAAGTTTTCAAAACCGTTTCTGGTCTTCGGTATTTCCAGACAAGTGGCTACTGAAATCAATTTTACCAACTGCTGTCTGTGCAATTCTCGGCGAGAGTTGGCGGACTTTATTTTGCTTACTTTAACATCATTTTTCATGGTGGGGCTAAGCCATTTCTTGGTATGGGTGTAGCCTACCCCAGCCATACCCTGGCGCTGCCACTGTTGGGATGTATGGGGCGGGCCATTCTGCACATGCGTTAAATATTTTAACGCAATTAATTCAAAAAATTAATTACCGCCGTTAACGCGATAATTTTGACAATTTTATATATTTAGTTTTAATTGTCACCAAAATGCCTTCCAATAGTTATCAAAGAGTTTAAAGGTTGTACCTCTTGAGATTGAAGAGAATCCAATGCTGTACAAACTCTTTTATCTGTACCTCTTGTGTCTGATCAAAAAGGTTCATGCATCCGTGTTCGTTATTCTACATGTTGTTCCCTGTGCCATGGCTTAGTTAAGAATTGAGAATATTATGCACTATGTGACTTACCATCACTATGTGGAAGACACACTGCCAGTGGCGGCGCCAGAGTATTTTTGTTGGGTAGTCTATGGTAGGGCTAACCCATACAGTGGTGGGGCTCAAGTCAGTATTTGTAGCCTAATGTAATATTACATACACGCTATATCGCACGATCGCACCCATTGACAGTGAAAACACAAATTTACTCATGTGATCGAATTGTTTTGGTGTTTTAGATTTGGTTACCAAAGTCTTAGGATTACAAAAGTATTGAAATATTTGAATTACACTGTATATAAATGTGTTATTCATGTCTAAAATGAAATTTTATAAAATTCGAATTCTGAGTAAAACAGCTGTCAATCACTCTACTTTCACCACAGCAGGGACTGAGATATATCAGGACTGAATAATGACTTCATATCACATAACAAGGTTCATGTGATGTGTAAAAAAAAAAAAGAATTGAGCATTAGAACTTTTTTTTTCAACCAACAATTTATTATAATACCAACAATGTATATAAATATAACTGCAAAATCTCACTATTTACAATATTGAACATCAGAACTTTTTTTCCTTCAACCAACTATTCATTATACACTGACAAAATGATCCTTCTTCCAGTAGATTGTCCAGTTTCAGCAGCCCCATGTATTTATAGAAATCCTCTACAGTCAAGTCAGTCCATTTGTAGGTTTTACCCTTTCCCATCTCCTGTGCAGCCCGCTTGTTTGTGTTGGTACAGAGTGTCTGTACTGTTAGTGCACTGAAGAACAGCTTGAACAGGTCAAGGGGTTTGTTTGATACTGTTGAGCTGAGCTGTGGCCCGGGTGTGCGAGCAGGTTGAAACCTGGAGACAGGGGGAGCAGTGTCAGGGTCTTCGCCTGTCTTCCAAGACAGTGGAGCTGGCTGCTGTGCAGGTGGGGGTGATGGTGCATGGGCAGCTGGTGGCTGTGTGGGAGGTATGTGTGCTCTACGAGACCTCTTTGCTGTCCGGGTTGATGGTGATGGCTGTGGCGGAGCTGAGGTGTATCTTGACCTCGTTGCAGGCAGAGATGGAGGCAGCTGTCGTGATGCTGGTCCGCTAGTGCTTGGTGGGGATGGCAGTGGTGAAGGCCCTTGATCCACGGTAGATCTCACTGTGCTGGAGGCTCCTGGATGAATGTCATCTGTGGGCCGCTAGGCCCAGGCAGCTGTGAAACCTCTCTGTAAAACAAATAAAAATTGTGAGACAATTATCACACACACACACACACAACTCCCCATTACTACATAGCACTCCCCACAAATGGCAGGCACACATATAAATGTCTCCGTTGTGGGACAAATAAAGGATTATCTCATGCATCTACACATGTAACCTTACTTATACACACCGAAATAACGTTTACACATAAATAAAGTTTATCACAGACACACATGTAAATAAGTCTATGACAAAGTCTCATCTGTACAGAACAGTATGATCAAATAAAATACATGTCTATAAATGTCTCCGTTGTGGGACGAATAAAGGATTCTTTTTATTCATCTACACATGTAACCTTACTTATACATGCCAAAATAACGTTTACACATAAATAACATTTACACAGAGTAAACGTTTACTAATCAAGAGTCTATTTTGTCCCGAGAAAAAGTTCATGAGGGGAAAATAAAAAGGTTGATAAATCCATTGTTCATTTTCGCGGTACTCCTCACAAAATGGCAAATGCACTACAAGTTATATTTACACTTACCCATCCTCAAATGGATCCCTGCTGTCCCTGTATTCTTCTTCTTCAGAAGAGTCGAAGCCTTCAGGTTCTGATGAGCCATCTTCTTCACTGCCGCTCGCGAAAATAAAATCCAGCGCGTCCGCAACGGTAAAGTTCCTTCGAGCCATTTTCTCTATCTTCTTCACAGACTAAAAGACTGAAACTGATGGGAGACACCTGTTATATATTTTTGTATTGGTGGGTAGGTCCTTAGATTTCTAGAGTGTCCATTGGTCATTTCAGACCGACATGGCTGCCGGCCGGCCAAGATGTCCTTGACTGACACACAAATCCACCAATCACACACAGTGTAACGCCGAATCAAGCTGCTTTGAGCGGCAATATTGGCTGCTGTGCCCTGGGTACAGTCTCACAGGAGATACTCTTGAAAAGCTACGATTCTAGCGATTCCGCAGATATCTGAATCATATGTCTACTCCTTACAAGCGAAAATCTATGATTAAATCAAATTAAAATATTAAAAAACATTAAAATAATGTGCACTTTCCGACACCGACTTTCTGTGAAACTAAACCAAACAGGAGTCAGTTTAATGCACATCTACTATAATTTTGACAAATATCTATGTAATAATAAAATGTTTAATGAATGCCTTGTTTATATCTCTGTTTCTGTATTTCAAAGGTCCACATTTTAGTTTTTGTAAGAATTTCTGCCATTTATGTCAGACAAAAAACAACACAAGAACCTAATCAATTTGGTCGGAACACCCTAAACATAAAAAATCCACTTATTCCTTTTGCAGATATACCTAGTTATATTTTGCTACATTATGTTTCAGCATTTCGGTCAACATGACTTTTAAAAGATAAGAGATCTCTTCTGGTAGCTGGTGTCTCTCATGCTACCTTCCTGTCTTATTGGCAGGCTCGTAAATTAGACAACTTACATCATTGTTTCTATTAAATTGTCTTTTGCTTGCTTTGTTGGAAAAATAAATGACACATTTAAGCTAGTTACAAACTTAGTTAACGTGCTAGACTTTTTAAGCAAGCCTACTTAATATGCAACACCTGCAGAAAGAGAAGTAAAGATGCATATTTACTATTGTCATTCTGATACCTCCGACAGCACTTGAAGGTAACATCAGAGGGGATAAATTGCAGGCGCAAATGCTGCAGACAGAGTCCAGGTGGAGACTACATGATGGTGCAGCTGTACTGTTGGGGAGACAGCTCCAGTGGACAGTTCGGTCCACAGACAGCCCTCAGCCCGATGTCCTGGTCGGTCCCCGGGGTTATCACCGACATCTGCTGCGGGGACCAGCACACTTTACTGCTCAACGGGGAGGGCGGCGTGTTGTCATGTGGAAACAACTCTCAGGCAGGGCCGTATCCAGGATTTCCTAAATACCGAGGTCCAAACATGTTAGGGGGGTTCGGGGGATACCCCCCGAGATTTTGGGGATTTTCATGATCTAGTTAGGTGCTTTTTAAGTCCTGTGAGGGGTCACAAATTGGATAATATATTGATTTCAAACCATGTCAGTGGACTGACAATGTCAGCATCAATTATTTTTTAAAGTGTAATACATAATAAGAATCAGTTGATTTTTACTATTAATGATCTGGACATGCAGAAGAGGCTAAAATGATCACAAAACATTGTCAACATTCATTTTCCATGTCTCTCTCCTTTCTATAACCTGCCCCCTCTCTTCCATCTTCTTTAGTCTCTCTGTCTTCTTCCTGTTCATTACTCTCTCTGTCCTCTACTCTTTCTCTTTGTTCAATCTCTCCCTTGTTGTTTACTTTTTGCTCCTCCTCACTTGTCGCTCCTGCCAGTGAATTAAAAGCAATTCAGCCATTTTGTTCATTTCACTTGTTTGTTTGCACTGTTATTTTTATTTAAATCTGTTTTGTTTGAACAGAAGATGTAAGTAAATTATGTTTTATACAATTGTATGTTATTATGACATCATAACTGCAATAGATGTATGTTGTTTTAAAATGATGCCTATTGTTATAGATAAACCAGATAGATAAATAGATGGGGTTATTAAAGGAATGCTCCACTCATTAGATAATTAATCAAAACTTCAGTATTTAGTGAAACATTATGTTTAAACCATACCCTGAAGAAATCAGCGGTATACCCCGGTAAATAATGATTTTATAGCTCTTTTTTATCAAAACCTGTATATTCCGTCAGGCCGCTGCCATTTTGCCCATGTTCAGTAGTCACGTGATGGTCGTGACGTCATCCATGCGTTCACTTTGTAAACACACGAAAACATGGCGAAGTTTTGAGCAATATGAAGAGATTGGAAGGGGGAATTCAGCCATACAGATTCGAGCCTACTTAGTACTACTTAGTAGATACAATGATTTTGAATACTAGATATGTATGCATGTAGTACCACCCTTGCTAGCGATTCCCTCTCTAGTTTAGCATACTCAGCCTCGTTGTCCCTGGCCCTAGAACCACGATTTTATGGGGCCGGAAAAACTGGGGGGAAATACCCACTAGCTGGTACTACGCTATATGGAAAGGCCACCAAAAACTGGCCTGGCCTGGACGATAAAGGACGTTTAAACGGGGCTACCCGCTGCAATGGAAATGCGCTATAACATACCTTATTCTTACTCCGAGCACTACTTCTGGTCCTCCGTCGCTTCACACTTGCAGAGGGCGATTTCTCAACTGGCCGAACTGGTGTCCTGGTCGGTGATGACACCAGAAAGACCGATGGTACTGCATCTCCATTAAGTAATGGTTATTCAATAAATCCCATGTTATGTTTTATCATACTCATAGTAGTCGTCCGGAAACTTGAAATGTTCGCTGCATACATGCGCCTGTGGATCTTTCGGTTCGGGCCGGCCACATTTCGCTAGCCACTGCTTCCGAACGTACTTCCTACGCTTACCTTTTGGCAACAGATGGAACCAAGCATTCCGTGGATTGTTCCTATCAGAATTGTGGCAATGTTTCGCGATACAATGAGGCATATTTGAAGAGAGTAACTACAGTAAATAACATGAACATCAACGTGTCCTCGAAACCAAACGCATGGTTTACGTCACGTCCGGTAAAATGGCGCCGTCCACAGTGTTGATGTTATTTCGGTAATTAATCAGTTTAAAATCACTGATAATGTCATCGGATTAAAAAAAAAAAAAAAGAGAGAGACTGGCAGAGACTGGTCTGTTTTATCGGATGATAATTATTTAAAAATGAGTGTCATGAGCATACCATTCCTTTAAGCCTACATTTTTGTGTGACTGTACCTGCAGTTCCTCCATGACTTCCATCTCTCCTCTCTCTCTACTCTCTCTCTCTCTCTCTCTCTCTCTCTCTCTCTCTCTCTCTCTATCTCTCCTCTCTCTCTCTCTCTCTCTCTCTCTCTCTCTCTCTCTCTCTCTCTCTCTCTCTCTCTCTCTCCTCTCTCTCTATCTCTCTCTCTCTATCTCTCTCTCTCTCTCCTCCTCTCTCTCTCTCTCTCTCTCTCTCTCTCTCTCTCTCTCTCTCTCTCTCTCTCTCTTCCTTACCAAAGCTGAGCTTCGACTGACGTAGTCTTTTCATTATATCTGAGTCAGTGTAAAAAGAAAACAATACAATGTTATATCTTCAATGTTTTACTCAAATTGAAATGAAAGAAAAGCATTACAACGTTTGAAAAGGTAATCCTTCTGACATTGGATGAATGTAATTAACTTTAGCTCTCTAGCTAGTTTATTCACGCAATTTAAAACCAACGTATAGCTGCAATATAAGTTAGTGTGCATGTTGTCGGACGTCCACTGACTAACGTAGAGCGTTCACACAGGATCTGCTGGTCATATGATGTCCTGATGAACAGAAACACAAGCAGCCTGCTGGACTCAGATCTCTAGATACCTCATCACTCCTTCGCTGCTCCGGTACAAGTCCGGGCTGCGGTGGTTTGTTGATACATGTCGTCTTCTTCTGTTTGCTTTAATCGAGGCTACGTAGTTATGCAGCGCCCCCATCGGCAGTAATTGGAAGTACTACAAATAACCCCGTTTAGTGCAATTATTTCACAAGTTTTGTTATATACACAGCTCGGAAAATATTACCGAGGTCCGGACCTCGGTGACCTCAATGGTGGATACGGCCATGCTCTCAGGGACAACTTGGACGAAAGAACCGTAAAGATGGGAGAACAGGTAGGCTGCAGAATCTCGACATAACAAGAAATAGCCATGTAGTAGCCCATAAAATAATAACAACTTAGACAGTTAGTACTTTAGTAAAAACGTAAAGTGTTTTTTATCATGACATGTTTTATCTAAATTTAATATATTTTGAGGATGAGGAATATCTGATGGTTCTTCGTCTTTCAAGACAATTACATTGACTTTATCTTGTGTTTAATCATTATCTTATGAGTCTGCATCGAAATCCATAAATGAACTTCTTGTGCAGCTCAATCAGCTGTGCTACGTTTCAGTTTCGTTTACCCCTTGTCAGTGAAGACAACGAAAGTTATGCGTGAGAACATCACGCATAACTTTCGTTGTCTTCACTGACAAGGGGTAAACGAAACTGTGCAGATGGGAAATTGGAACATTCATTACAGTGATGTATTCGGGTTTGTGGGAATTAGTGGCAGTACAATAATTAAGATACTTTAAAGTAAAAAAATACAGTGTAATATAGTCCTGCATTTAAGATTACCTAAATTGTAAAAGAATAACATTGCATTAAATGAAACCAGTAAGTAAATGAACTCAACATTTTTACATTTAAGGCAATGTAGTTAGTTAGTAGTAGCCTACTTTTCCACCATTTTTTTTATGAGCATTGTCACTTTTTCTTATGTATAGTTGATAGCATGTTTGGAACCGTTTTGCTTGATTTGTTTAGTATTAGATGGCGATATTGTTATTCCAAATATACATTACAATGTTACTTGTTAGACGCTTTTATCCAAAGTGACTTACATACTCAATACTGTGGGCAATCCCCACACGAGCAACTTGGGGTGAAGTGTCTTGCCCAGGGACACAACGACATGCTGACTGCAGTGGGGTTTGAACCTGTGCTCCCCTGATCTGAATACCAATGCCCTAGTCCATTGCGCCACATGCCTGATATGTTATCCTCTTTTCTGTCCCCCTGTATAAGGTCGTGTGGAGGGGCTGGGCGATGTGGTGGCCATAGCTTGTGGTCAGGACCATTGCCTGGCTGTGTGTGCATCTGGAAAGGTGTTCTCCTGGGGGGCAGGAGAGGACGGACAGAGAGGCCTTTTACCAAATCTACTCCACAACAGACCAGTACGATCTCACACTAAGCAGGAATATATGAATATGTATACTTAGGTCTGAAAGTAGGCATTTGTTTGATAATTTTTACTTGCTATTGTTTCGTCAACATGCAGTCATGTGCAGATGCCACTGCCAATACCTGTGATTCAAGTTGCTTGTGGAAACTCCCACTCTCTGGCTCTGACTAAAGGTATGACAATGCACATACTGATGCCATCTTTCTGATATGGTATGCAACAGTAACATTGTTTGTTCCACAGTTTGTTATATTTAGTTATGTGTAATAATGATTTCGATTTTAATGTTAATTTATCACTGTGCCAGTTTCCCTATTCCCCACCGACAATTTAGTGCAAAGTAAATGTTCTTTAATTAGTGGGAGCTTAAGGCAGACAAAGGTGCAACACATTTCAAAAAAGAGAATATAGGCCTACATGTTGAATGTTCAATTTTTTTCATTTTTAAATCAGTATTAATGTGACATTATCTTCTGAACAAGCCCACAGTCTTACAGTTATTTTTGTGTGTTGTAAAAATAAAAAGTCTATTATTTCACTTTTCAGGAGGCGATGTCTTCTCGTGGGGTTCGAACAGTCATGGTCAGCTAGGCCTGGGGAAGGAGGTGTCGCTGCAGTTTGTACCTGACCTGGTGCGCGCTCTGACCGGCGTAGCGGTTACCCAGGTTACGGCCGGAGCGACCCACTCCCTGTTCCTCACACTCCCAGGCCTGGTGTACTGCTGTGGGGCCAATAAATCTGGCCAGCTGGGTCTCAACAGGGTGGACGAGAAGGGTAACAATTATGTACTTCAATTGTGTCATGTGATGTTCAGCAAGCAGCAAATTGTCCATGCAAGTGGAGGGCTTTTGTCATTTTTAGAGTTAGAAATATGGATTTGTTTATAAATAATAGTCATTGCCCATTGCAAGCCAGTATTCTTTTAATTTTTGGAGTCACTGCATTTTCCACAACCTTAGCCTGGTAACATTTCAGAATAAAAGCCTTCTGTCCAGAGAAAAGAGGGCTTTTAAAATGTTAACCTCAAATATTGAAATTGTACAGACCATCATAGCTTGTATGTATAATTATTTTGGAAACAGGAATCTTTTATTCTATTTTTTATCATATTTATCAGGCAGGTTCAACATCTTCATGGTACCCGCCCTCAGACCTCTGGGTGTCTCCTTCATAAGCTGTGGAGAAGCACACTCTGCTGTGTTAACTAAGGTACTGAATCTTCAGATTTTAACCAATCATAAATTCCATTGTAAACATAATACAAATATTAGGATGTTGCTTATTTTGATATGTGACGCTGTGATTTCTAGGACGGCAAGGTTTTCACTTTTGGAGAGGGAAGCTACGGTCAGCTCGGTCACAACTCATCTGATAATGAACTGAAACCCAGACTGGTGGACGGTTTGGATGGACCTGCATCACACATTTCCTGTGGCAGGTGAAAACAGTGTTTTCATTTAAGAAAGGCTTAATGTATTGTGGCGTTTTAGAGTGACTAGCTCATTACATTTACAATAAAAAAAGGACACCTATTGCACGTCTATCCATTTTTTTTATTATTATTGATTTACAATCACAATTGTTTTTGTCCCCCAGACGTCATACACTGGTTTTGTCCTCCTCTGGCCAGCTGTGGGCTTTTGGCGATGGGGCCAAAGGTCAAATTGGGACAGGACGAACAGAAAATAGTCTAACTCCCACTCTGGTATCTCTTCCATGGACCACTGAAAGTGTGGTAGCTGTCCCCAAGGGTATGTATGTATGGCCAGGGTGGTGTTTAGTATATTTGTAAGTTCCCTAATAAAAAATTCAGAACATTAATATAGCAACATACAACTATTTGCTTTGTGAAGGCATATTGGAGAAATAGTATCCTTAGCAGAGAATATAAGTCTAGTTAGCAGCAGTTCTAATCAATGTATTTTTTATGGTAGAAGTAGTGTCAAACTAACAGAGATAAATTACATTTGCAAATGTGTTTTTTCCTGGTTCAAGCAGACTTGAAAATATCAGCTGGGTGGAATACAAGCTGTACCTACACTTCACCTCCACAGGTAATATGTTCAGAGACTCACTGTGCATATTGCATGAATAATTTCTATAGGTACAGATTTGATTTTTGTTTTACCTTGATTTAATGTTAGTTTTTTACCAGAGCTTAAATCCGTTAAATCTCATGTCTGTCGTTTAAGCGTTTGGACAAAGGACAGATAACTGGGCGACTTGATGAGACCAAACTTCAACAATGGCTGTCAATGACACATGGCAACGTAGAGGCAAAGAGGTAATTATTTTCATACTTTAATTACGGTTGGAGTTAAGTAGCTGCACATATAAAATATCATACATCCAGCAGCAGATGCAGTGTTTTCATGGTTTCCCTCCTTTTCTTTTTATTCAACAGAGAAATATCTTCCATGTTTCAGTCAAACACAAGTCTTGTTGCAAGTTTCACGAAGGCTGAGTGAGTTATTTTTCTATTGTTTAACTCATGAATTAAAAAAATAAGAATTATAAGATCTTCTGAATCCCATCAACTCATTCTGGTTCTGCTACTTAGTTGTAATGCTTTGCTTTTGATATCAGTGGGCCTCCATCAGAAGCAGGTGCTCTAACTGTGGACCTTGATGCAGCTAGCGAAGCTTTCGACCAGATGCTGGCAGTGCCATGGATCAAACAATCAGTTAAGACGTTTGAATTACTGCCAAGCATTACTCTCTTTTGCTTGAGACGTAAACTGAGATACAGTTGTGACCCACAAGGCTCTAAATCCCTTCTATGCATGGAAATGGTTCAAACTAGCCACTAAACAGTTTTTTTCACAAACTTATTCATGCTGTTTAAACATTACAATGTAATCTCAATTTATTTTTTGCAGGTAAATCTTACACTCCTGATTGATTTGCTCTGCAATTCAAGCCATCTCCTAAAATCACCAGAAATCTTCCTGATTCTGCTGACGTGTCCCCTCCTCCAAGAGGAGTGTAATGTCATGCAGCCGGTGTTGGCGCTGGCGATCAATATTGCAGATCTGCAGGAGAAGACTCAAGATACACTAAGTAAACGACAGCAAAAATGTTCTAAAGTATTTTGTTTGGTTTTGTAATGATCCAAGGTACTTTCAAAGACAACAATAGACTGCAAATAGTTTATTGGTTTAAAACCAGTCGATTTTTAACATGCATAAATACTATTTAATTTACTTAATTGTTAACTGATAAACAAATTCAGAAAATAGTTTTTTTTTATCATTAATGTCAGATTAACTGGTTTTCATGTTTTCTGAAAGTAACAATCAACATAGCATTAGCCAGCTAATTATATTATATATTGTATTGTTGTGTCAGATTAATAACTTTGTCAGATCAAGAAATGTACACATTGTTGTTGCCAAAAAAACATGGCAACAACAAGCATGTCCAAGCATGTTTTGCTAATTTGGTCAAGTTGGTAAAGATCTGCTATTTACTTGCAGTGTGTTGAGCTCTCTAATACAAGACGGACAATGCCTTTTGTTCTCAGGACGCTGGTGGTCCACCCTGAGACCCTCCATACTGATGAAGCACATCTTGGTGTTCAAAAAGGCCCTGGCCTTCCTGCTCAGAAATGGCCTCCTTGTAACTCATAACCCCGGAGTCAAATACCTGGTGGAGGTCCTCAAGATGCTGTACAAAGTGAGTGCCGTTTTTTACTTTTTTATTTTTTTTTATTTCAGGACCAAACATGAAAGGAAAACATTTATCCTTATAAAAGGATAAAAAGACTTTTCCCCACTATCTGAACCAGCCCCAAAGAGTTTTTTAGTTTTTTTGCTGGTGTCAGAAAGGTTATTTTACAGTCTGCCCTGTAACTCATCTGAAATGTTGCTACCTTTCGAGGCAGATGTTTCGGCCCTTTCTAGCAAACTTTTTCGTTTCCCAGAAGAGGTCGGAAAAATGATTGTTCAATCTTTATGGGTGATCAGAATGAACTCTGAGGCTAAACGTGTGTTTTACTTATAGGCAAACAAAGCTGGAAAGTCCTACAAAGTCCCACCGAGCACCTTCTGCGTAGAGGAGATCAGTGACAGTGTGCTGCTAAATCAGGACGTTGCTCTTTGGTTTCGATTTTCCAAAGAGGAGGTAAAAACATATCTTACCATTTTTGAGATATTGCATTTATTTCTAACTATTTGTGATTTTATCCTGAGCATTTTCTGTTGAAATGCTTCATGCTGAAATTGTTTATTTAGTTATTATTATCAATTTATTTCCTTTTAAGGATGATGTCGACACACCCGTCATTTTCTGCCGCTACCCATTCCTGTTCACTCTGGTTCAAAAGGTGGCAGTCTTTAATCACTATGCGTTTATCTCAAAGGTACAGTATTCGTAACATTAGATCATTTCTAATCAATTTATTGAAGTTCTTATTTAGTTATTTTCACCCTAAGACGCTCTCATCTGGTGGAGGACACCTTCAGACAGCTGGGGGGCGGCCGACCACTGCGCCTTCAAGAGGGAGCTTTTGGTAAACATACTACAACATACCTACAAAATGTTGCCATGTTTAGTTGCCTGAGGCAACATTTTGTAGCCCTTGTCTTTTTATACTTAGTTTCAGAGTTATTTTATGGATACTTCAGCCATTTAGTGTTGCACTTCCATATGTTGTGGGATTCACAAGAAATTAAAAATTGTCAAAATCACAGCAATGTAGGCTGAGATATCTGAAGATCTACTCTCTGTAATGGGTCACAAATCAACAACATCTGGATCCTATAGTCCCCACAATGCTACTTAAAAGCATATTTTTCATTGCTTCAATACTTTTTACTTTATGTGTAAAATCAGTTGACTTCATTTGGAGCAAAATGTCAATACAGTAAACATTTAAGTTTTTAAAATGTGCCCATCAATAGCATGAATTAGTGGATTGTGTAAGGGGAGTTGTTGGTGTAGTAATTATGCATTTTGGAGTGTCTTAGTTCTAAGCCCACAATGGATGACAGGATGTTTTATTTACCAGAGCTGATACTAGTTTAAGGACTGTTAATAATGAAAACATTATTTGATCCTTTGAAGGTGCAATTTGATGAAGACAGGACAAAGGTGATGGATGTCTACAAAAGAGATTTCTTCCTGCAAGTGTTTGAAGAGCTGATGTCTCCCAAGTCTGAAATGTTCATGTTCAACGAGAGCAACACTCTGGCCTGGTTCCCTGTCAGGGTAAGACACGATATTTAAACACAAAACCATTAATTAAATTAAAGGGCCCATGTCATGGCCATTTCTCGCGTTGCTCGCGCAAAATGAAAGACCTCTGGTTTTCCTCTCTTGCTTAACATATCCCATAGCTGTGTGGATGGGGCGGTCCCGCTGCTCATTCTTGGAGGGGCTGCTTGGTACATTTGAAAATATATTGGTATATTGTCGATATACTGCCCAGTCCTCTATACATTTACTTATTAAATTCCTCATTTGAATGAATTTAACATACAAGTGAGGTGATTACTATAAAAGTCTTATGAACAAAGACGTGAATGTATAACTCTGATATACTGTACTGTACATTTTACCTTTTCATCGTTATTGAATCCTACCAAATCTTAATGTGTTTTGGCATAAACCAAACAGCCAAAAGTAGAGGAGAAGACTTACTTCCTGTTTGGCGTTCTGTGCGGCCTGGCTCTCTACCACCACAACCTTGTCCACTTGCGCTTCCCACTGGTTCTCTTCAAGAAGCTGCTCAAGGTCAAACCCTCACTGGACGACATGAAGGAGTTCGACCCTGTCATGGGAGAGTAAGACTCACATATTCTTTCTCTGAAATGTTTGCAGGTTATAGTTGTTTCAGATTGATCTTTTTGTATTATTGACTTTCTTGTTTACAGGTCTTGGCAGATCCTGTTGGACTGCCCTCCTGATAAGGTCAACAAAATTACTTTCACTGTAAGTTTACTCAATCGCAGTCCGAAAGGCATTCTTCTGCTCTGTTGCCCACATGTGTTTCTGCATATTCCACTCTGGCTGTAATCGTTTGTTTGACCAGGTGCCCTGGGGCGGAGAGACAGCTGAACTTAATCCGAAAGAAACTGGGAAAGTTGTGACAGCGTCCAACAGGTACGGTTAACTGTTGTATTTAACAATCTGATCTGCACAGCTTTAGTCTGCCTCACAAGCTTTAAACATGTATTTAGTTTCTGTCAGTCTGTGTCTTTGACAACCTCCCAGATTTCTTGCCATTCAGCAGTACATGCTGTCAACAAACACACAATGATCCATTCTTTTTTACGTCGACTGCAAATCTTTGCTGCCATCTAGCAGTTAAACCTGTCATAAAAAAATACATTATTTTCATTAAAGATGTAGCGTTGAGTTGCTCTACTGTGTAAAGTGTATTACAGAAGAAACATTTAGAATTTTTTTTTTTAGGTGTGGGATACTCAATGTCAGCACTCGGTTTAATCTTTTGTATATTCTTTTATTAAATGTTTTAATAGGAAAGAGTTTGTAGATGCCTACGTCAACTATGCCTTCAACAAATCAGTGGAGGGAGTGTTTGAAGCGTTCAAGAAAGGCTTCTTCAAAGTGTGTGATATCGACGTGGTGGAGTTCTTCCAGCCCGAGGAGCTGCAGGCAGTGATGGTGGGCCAGGAGAACTACGACTGGGAGGTGTTCAAGAAGGTCTGCTGAAGTTCAGATATTCAGAATAATGTTTTATCTTATGTCTGAGGATATTTCATTTGAAACAAGAATATATCACAAAAATATGGAGAACAAGATGACCCGTTTTTTAGGTATTTGTTTAAGTGACTGTTTCAGTTAAAGGTCACATATTATGCAATATGCACTTTTTCATGTCTTTTTACACAGACATATACATATATACTAAAGATACTCGGAAAGTTTCAGCAATAAATAATTCAAATGTTCTGCTGATCCACATATTTAAAATCCTGTCTAAGAAAGAGCAAATCAGATTTGAGATACCAATCGACAGCTAGTGGGAAACGCTGACCAATTAGAATAGACTGAGCTTTTGGGAGAGGCTGAATACAGCTCTTGCAGGCAGTATGAGAAGAATAATGGTTTTTTTGAACATTACAGCATTTAAACATATTCTAGTAGTCTCCAAAAATATTTAAATAAGCCTAAAAAGGTAAATAACATGAGACCTTTAAGATATGCTCAGTTACTTTGCTTGTTCATACAGTTTTGTGTGTTTTTAAGTGCTTGTAGGGGAGATGTAAAGTAACTTTCCACATGTCATTTCCAAACAGAACACAGTTTATGAAGGAGACTACCATGACAGGCATCCAAACATCGTGACCTTCTGGGAGGTGTTTGAGAATCTGACCGCGGAGGAGAAGAAAAAATTATTTCGTAAGTATCAGAAATGATTGACATAATTTATTCCGTTTCAAGTGGAGTCCCTATCAGTATTAGCTTCCTTGGTGTTCTATGAAGTTGTATTTCATTAATTTAAGATTCTTTATTTGTTATCAGTGTTCGTCACCGGCTCCTACCGTGTTCCCTTCCTGGGTATGGAGAGTGTTCAGATGAAAGTCGCGGTGTTGCCCGATTCCACCGAGATCGATAAGCCAGAATCCCTCACCTGCCACCATCTGCTGTTACTGCCTGTCTACCAGAGGTACCCGGCCGAGAGGACCATGCACACCAGGCTCCTCCAGGCTATTAATCACAACAGAGGCTTCTGAAAGAAAGCAGACATTACAGAATGAAGTAATGAAGTCCGCATTATTATCATTTAAAGAGTTGTTATTTTTGTCGGAATAATCTGCCAAATGTAAGCTTCATCAGCAGTCCATATTCTATTATTCAGTAGTTTGAGAAACAGTTATGCATGTATTTTATTTGATTGTACTTAAACATGTTGACATATTAAGAAATCAGTTTTTTGGGAACTCTGTTATAGGTATGACCGGTGTTTTAGCATAAACACACATTTGAATAGGGAAGAAAGATTTAAAAATAAATAAAAACTGCCTGACGTAACACAACACTTTAAAGTGTATAGTGGGCCAACATTTTAAAATCATTCTCCACAAATTGTGTGTCCAGAAATCAGGCTACTGCCATTTCTGTCACTGTTACAGTAGGTCCACTCTGGATTGAGCACCATGCTTTTGAAACATTATGATGACATTCTTAGCATTAAAGACTTCTTCCGTTCACGTTGTACAAGTTTAAAATGTAAGTTAATATTTTATGTTTGTGTGATCAAAGTAAAACAAAATCTTTGTTAATCAGGAAATGTATTTTCTTAACTTTGTAACCTAACAAACTAAATAAATGTGTTTTCTATTCAATACCGGTTTCCAGTTTATTCAATATATGTTTTACTTGTTCTGTTTTATCTTACCTTTGGCATCGTAAAGGATTAAGAGCAAAGGAATATCTCTTCTAAGTCAAATAATTACTTTACAATTTAGTCAATTACGTTTTTATAACTACTTTAAATGTATTTTTGGGGATATTGTATGATCTATTTTCCCTGTGACATTCTGATATAGACAACATTTGCAGTCACATTGCATTACAGGATGGTATTTGTATTTGCTGGAAGTCAGAGCCTATGTGGAGCAGAGTGAACAGCAGCGCCCCCTAGTGGTGACAGGAGGCCCGTGCACAGGAAAGACCGTTCTGATGGCACACTGTGCTCAACTCAACAGGTCAGTGGACTGAAGTGAAATGGGACACTCACATTAGATTTGAATTCCAATTCATATCCAACAACAGAAATTAATTATATGAACAGACATTAGAGATGGAACAAATATGTATAATTAAGTACACATAAAGAGTCATTTAGACTAGAGTTTTTCATATTTTTTCAATAATTAAAGGGCCCATGTCATGCTTTTCCGGTTATTACCCGTCCCCTTGTGTGTTATGAAGGGTTTATGCATGTAAACGGTCTGAGTCAAAAACCCTCAAAGTACACCCTGTAGTGAGTAAAACACAGTCTATGCTGCCCCAAAACACCTCGTTGGAGATTTCTCATTTTCCATTGTTTACTTCCTGGGAACTGTGACGTGTGAATACCCAGAGGCCACACCCTCTGCCAGCATTTCACGAAACAAAGCTTCACAAACCTTTCAGCGATTCATGCCAGATACGTACAGCGCAGGGCACTGAAGAACGATGCTGTTCCTACTTTGTTTGGACCAGCGGGAGATTCGGGTACACAACCTGTAAGTATTCATTGTTGTTTGTATTTATGATGTTTAAAACAGATTGTTTAAATGGGTAAATGTTTTTCGGGCTACTAAGTTGGGATCGCGGAGAAATGCTCTCCGCAGACCCATTCTCACAGCGTTATAAACCTTTTTCTTACTCAATATCAAGCCACACTTATTGTTTTTACTTCAGCTGTGACAGAACAATTGTGGCGATGTTCAGCTTAAAAAGCCTTGTTCAACACCGCGGTGAAGTTAGTTTTAGGTTGGATATTCGACAGACATTCGCGGACTTGCCAGCAGCGTCAGTTTCCCCTGCTGCTGGCTGTATTACGACGGGGAGATCTTCTCCGTGAAACGAGGCTTTCACTTAGGGACCATCAACAAATGACTTTTCAATTATACAAGAACAATGTTCTTTTTAATAAATCGACAGCTTCCCGATCGTGTGAATGTGAAGCAAATACACTCTAGAGCAGGGGTGGCCAACCTGCGGCTCTCGAGCCGCATGCGGCTCTTTGCCTAGTTTCATGCGGCTCTTCAGTTCATATTGAATTTTATATGTGTGAGTTTGGGGGAGAGACACTGACTCCTGACTAGTGGTGCAAGGTGTACCGATACTTGAAAGGTATACCGCGATACCCTGCCGTTAAAAAAGTTACGATTCCTCCGTTTAAGAATGACGGTGAGAAAGCGCCGTTTAAATAAGAGCTGTGTGTGTTCAGCGCTCTGCTTCCACTCCCTGCACTGCAGCCGTGCCTGCAGTCCCGCCCCTCTCAAGCACGCTCAAGTGCCTCCCCGCTAACGTGCACGCGCTAGCTGCCAGAGCATGTGAGAAAACGAGAAGCATGGCTGCAAGTGGGAGTGCAACTGCCGCTGCGCCTCGGCTTGTTGACAAAAAAGACGCCAGAAGCGACATTTTTGATGTATTTGAGCTATATCTCTGACAGTGAGGGCAAGCCTACGGACACCACGAGGCCTGTCTGTAAGAGATGTATTAATTGTATTTAATACGAATTCTTGTCATTTATTTTATTTATTGTTCTCATTGTTTAAAAGTTTGTGTTATGGTTCTGGTTCTGGTGTGAAATAAAGCACAATAATTACATTTAAGACTGTTTCCCTTTTTTTAAGAAAAGTATCGAAAAATAATCGGAATCGCAATTCTTGACTTGGTATCGAAACCAAAATGTTGGTATCGTGACAACACCAGCTACTCCTGACAGTTAAACCTGATATTTAGTAGGTCTGTTAAGTATTGAATGCTGATCATTCTGACGTAATTTGGCCGGTCAAAGTTGTTTGGGCTCGGATAAAATTGCTCCGTTACTTTCGTTCCGTGTTACTTTCGTCCCGTGTTACTTTCGTCCGGGCTCTCCCTACGTGTGTATGTGTGGTGTCAGGTGTCAGTATGAGAGGATGACAGCGCGTCTAATTTTGATGTGGCCCAAGAGCCAATCACAATAATACCTGCGATGCAGTGAACCAATCACCTTTTAAGGGGGGGAAAACCTATCGTTGATTAAACACTACTATCCAGTGTTTCCCATACCATTGTCTTGCACCCCGCCAACGGAGCCCCGCGCCCCCCCCTGAAATTCAAGGTGTTTAAAAAATATATATAATTTTTTTTTAAATATATATATAGCACCAAATTTCAAATAATCTATAACTACTGTCACTTTTCACATTGAACATGTGCTCTTTTATTAAATAAACTAAACGCTTTCATTTGAAGTTGTGAGTTTAGTGTTTTTGACCCTAAGAAACACTGATGCAATAATCAATAACAATAATCCACAGCTCTTCTCTCTGCTCCAGAGGATTTAAAAAATATATATCCCAATGCCACAAAAATGCATCAGTGACGTGGTTGAAATCTTGTCTCCAGAAAACAAAAAACAGAAACAAGCGGTATCAGTGACTGTGTGTTTGATGTGGCTCTTTGCAGTAACATAGAAAAAATGTGGCTCTTAACCTCTGACTGGTTGGCCACCCCTGCTCTAGAGCATACATTTATTGAACACACCTCCTTTTTTATTACATTTTAAAATACTTTACATACATTTTATTAATATTTTGATGGAAAAATTAGCATATTTCTTCAATAACTGCTAGGTCATGTGACCTAATTACTCAAAATCAGTGCTGGATCAAATAACTACACTTGCTGCATAGGACACACCTCTTTTTATTGCATTTCAATACTTTAAATATTTTATATTAATATTTTAATGGAAAAATTAGCTTATTTCTTCAATAACTTCCGTGACCTAATCACTCAAAATCAGTGCATTCAAGCCACCAGCCTCCACTTCGGAATACGGCCGCACGTTGTATTGCGGTGCACGAATATGGAATATCCTATGCATTACGGTAGAGGCCTGGAAAAACTGCCTTCAAAATAAAAACGCTTACTCGGTCAATAACAAATATACCTACAAAACATACCAAATATAGTCATATACTGGAGCTTAAAGGGGTCCTATCATGCAAAATGCACTTTGTGAGTCTTTTATACATACATATGTGTCTCCGGTGCCTCGGGGAACTCACGCAGCGTCAGAAAATAAAACCCTCTCTCTTTTCCTCCGTACCCAAATCTTCGAGTGGATACAGATTCCATCCGAACTGACGTCAAAATCGGCAGCGGACCCACAGAAAGTTGCTATCAGAAACAATGCCTGACGTGTTTTGGACATAATCACGTCTTTGTTGACAATAGCAAGCCTTGCTAACACTCAGAGCTAACCTGTACTGTGTAGAGCACAAAAAGCAGGAAATAGAAAAAGAATGCACCTTGTGATAAATCTGCAAGAGAAAAAGCATTTGAGCTCCATACTATTTCAGAATTAATCCTTGACGTGGTTTAAAAAGGATGGCGTTTTATCTCAGCAGAATTTAACTTTATCCTCGGTAGAATTCTGATCAGGCATTAGCTCCGCCTCCTCTTCTTTCTTTTCTTCAAGCTAAGGACCCAAAATCCGCGTTTCTCTAACAGGGCTGCAAAAGAGGGGTATGAGCAGTAAGCGGCATGGGTGAACTGTTTGGTATTTTGAAAAAAAAACTTCACAGACATGTTTTGTATAGGTATGGCCCTACAATATATGTTTCAAATATAGCATGATAGGTCCACTTTAAATTAAGAAATATGTAGCCTACTATATAATGTGATCAACAATTATTTAAAACAAACTACGTATAACTACCACATTATAACTGAGTGAATGTAAAACTTAAGGAGTTTCAAAATAAAATACTTTTGAAATCTCATATGGGCTATCGTCCATCTGTTTTTAGATAAGAATAAAACAGAAACTGTCAATTATCAAAGACTTATTTAACTCCAGGGTGATAGCAGCACACCCCAATTAGTCACTTATGGCGCATTTCCACTGCAGGGCCTCGCTCGGCTTAGTACGGTATGGCTAGGCCTCGTTAGGCCTTGTTAGGCCAGGCTCACTTTATGCAGCGTTTCCATTACAGTTTAGGAACTGGGGTAGTATCTATAATAACGCAGTGTAGGTGGAGCCGTAATGTCATTTTCAATGCGAAACACAAAACCAACATCAGCCGTTAGCTGTTAGCCCTCAGAGCTCACAGCTCCTTATATCTGTTCAGAAACGCGCTCCACGCTTTAGTGGAAATGCAACATTAGAGAATATCAAGATAATCTGATGTAGAGTTTCAAAATAAAAGACATTTGAAGTCTCATATGAGCTATCGTCCCGATGTTTTTAGATAAGAATAAAACAAAAACTCTCCAGTATCAAAGACTTATTTCACTCCAGGGTGATAGCAGGACACCCCATCTAGTCACTCAGAGAAAATCAGGACAATCTGATGTAGAGTTTCAAAAATAAAAGACCATTGAATTCTCATATATAATATGAGCTATCATCCCTCTGTTTTTAGATTACATTACATTGCATTTAGCTGACGCTTTTATCCAAAGCGACTTACAATAAGTACATTCGACCAGGAAGACACAACCTTGAAGAAAACAGAATCATATAAGTACATCAGGTTTCATAGAGCCAAACATTTCAAGTGCTACTCAACTGGCTATAGATAAGCCAGTCCTTTATTAGTATAGTGCTCTGTTAGCAGTTCTTTGTTAGTAATTCTATCGCTCGAGGTGGAGTCGAAAGAGATGAGTTTTCAGTCTGCGCCGGAAGATGTGCAGGCTTTCTGCTGTCCTGATGTCAATGGGGAGCTCATTCCACCATTTTGGAGCCAGGATAGCAAACCCATGTGTTTTTGCTGATGGGAACTTGGGTCCCCCTCGCAGCGAGGGTGCAGCGAGTCGTTTGGCTGATGCAGAGCGTAGTGCACGCGCTGGGGTGTACAGTTTAACCATGTCCTGGATGTAGGAAGGGCCAGATCCATTTGCAGCATGGTATGCAAGTACCAGTGTCTTGAAGTGGATTCTAGCAGTTACCGGAAGCCAGTGAAGGGAGCGGAGGAGCGGAGTGGTGTGGGAAAATTACATTAGATAATAATAAAACAAAAACTCTCCAGTATCAAAGACTTATTTGGCCTTAAGATTAATAGCTTTGTAAAGATGTTTTGTTTTGGTTTTGTTTGTTTGTTTTTCAGCAGTAGGCCTACTGAACAAACTCAATTTTCATGAAACTTGGGTGAAGCATGGGCCAAAGAAGAAGCAATTGAAAAAAAAAATGTTTAAGATTGAAATATAAAACATTTGGCTTTTGTGGAATGTGGATTTCTTCACTCTCTGTGTTTTTTAATCAATGTATTTATAATACTAATGTAATGGCAAACAAACTGATTGTGTGTATACACTACAGTATGTGTATACTTGTATGTATAAATAAAAAAAGTACAGGTGCTACCCTTCTGGGGAAGCTTGGCAGCATTGTTTCAGTTTCAGCTGGTCTGAGCCAATAATGATGACCTCACCCAGCATTTAAGTTTCATTTCATTTCTGTGAAACTAAACCAAACAGGAGTCTGTTTAATTCACACTATAATTTTGACAAATATCTATGTAATAATAAAATGTTTAATGAATGCCTTGTTTATATCTCTGTTTCTGTATTTAAAAGGTCCACATTTTAGTTTTTGTAAGAATTTCTGCCATTTATGTCAGACAAAAAACAACACAAGAACCTAATCAATTTGGTCGGAACACCCTAAACATAAAAAATCCACTTATTCCTTTTGCAGATATACCTAGTTATATTTTGCTTCATTATGTTTCAGCATTTCGGTCAACATGACTTTTAAAAGATAAGAGATCTCTTCTGGTAACTGGTGTCTCTCATGCTACCTTCCTGTCTTATTGGCAGGCTCGTAAATTAGATAACTTACAATATTGTTTCTATTAAATTGTCTTTTGCTTGCTTTGTTGGAAAAATAAATGACACATTTAAGCTAGTTACAAACGTAGTTAACGTGCTAGACTTTTTAAGCAAGCCTACTTAATTAACCCGCAGAAAGAGAAGCAAAAATGCATATTTACTATTGTCATACTGATACCTCCGACAGCAGGAGAACAACAGGTAGGCTGCAGAATCTCGACATAACAAGAAATAGCCATGTATTAGCCCATCAAATAATACAAACTTAGACAGTTAGTACTTAGAGTAAGTAAAAACGTGTTTTTGATAAGTGTTTTTCATCATGACATTTTTTATCTAAATTGAATATATTTTGAGGAGATGAGGAATATCTGATGGTTCTTCGTCTTTCAAGACAATTACATTGACTTTATCTTGTGTTTAATCATTATCTTATGAGCCTGCATCGAAATCCATAAATGAACTTCTTGTGCAACTCAATCAGCTGTGCTACGTTTCAGTTTCGTTTACCCCTTGTCAGTGAAGACAACGAAAGTTATGCGTGATGTTCAAGTGCAGATGGGAAATTGGAACATTCATTACAGTGATGTATTCGGGTTTGTGGGAATTAGTGGCAGTATAATTAAGATACTTTAAAGTAAAAAAAAAATACAGTGTAATATAGTCCTGCATTCAAGATGATCTAAATTGTAAAAGAATAACATTGCATTAAATGAAACCAGTAAGTAAATGACATGGTCGTAGGAAGCATCCTGAATGTGGGGGGGACATTTTTAACGGGGGTTGTGGGGGTCCCTCACCACGAAAAAAAAAATAGATTTCCTGTATTCTGGTGCATTTTAACAGGTGGTTTGATACTTTTATGTGGCTATACTAGCATGAGGAATGATGGGTACATTTTGTAATTTCATCCAGTAGTAAAGAAAGGAAACATATTTGATTATTAATTCAGAGCCGTCTTTGAATTAATAAAAAGCAGTTTAAATGCCCATTTTTTGTACATTTATATACAACAATACATATTCGTGAGTGCATAGAGAACCGCAGTGACGCGTCCTAAAACCCGGAAGTAAGTTAGCATTTTTAGCACTTCCGGTTCCTTTGTCAAAAAGCAATGCATTTTCTCCATAGGGTTTTGGAAAATAGCTCGAAATAAGGTCTGTGGTTGACACAAATTTAAGAGATAAATCACGTTTTGTTCTACGACATTAAATACATCAGCAGTGACCCCACTGGTGATTTTTGAAGAGTTTGAAGAGTCTGAAAAACGATGGTTGTTACCGAGTGGCTGAATAGGACTACAGAAATGGTCGAGGCCGTTGTACGTCATTACGCTGAACACGTAAACACTCCCGCTAAGTTTGTTTTCCCCTGTGTTCTGCTTGAAAGAAAGTAGGCTTGTTTGAGACAAGCGAGACCTGCGCAATTGCGATCAACGTCTTGCTAGTGCGTTGCATGATGGTTGGTCATTTTGTCCGACTTGCTCTGGAGGCTCGCCTACATGAGACGTTGAAATCTCGCGGGACAAAGACGCCCGCAGCCTTAAGAGCGAGGCGCGGCGAATCGGCGCAGTTCCTCTCCACGGGCTGCGGAAGCGAAATGCTTGATGGGAAACGACTCGCTGGTATCTCGAGCTGAGCGCTCATTGGTGGTTTTTACCACGTGCTGCTGATGAAACTCTCCAATTGGCTCGGCAAAAGTTTGTTGTTGTTTTGTGTCAGTTTTACGTCGCCCCTTCCGTTCACATTTTTCATCACCGTTCCACAATGTTTATCATGAAATTAATATCTATATATTTTATACTATACTTGCACTGCTTACCGTTTTCATACTTTATATATCTTAGCATATTCATACACACTGTTCATAGTCACAGGCTGCTCATACCCGGCGCCGTGGGAGGGCCAGGGAGGGCCAGGCCCTCCCATTTGATATTCCTGCCCTCCCCAAATAAACACGTTTTTTATTATTTAAAACTTTAAAAAAAAATATATATATATATTTTTTTTAAATTATAAATAAACGGTGAACTGTTATGCTACGATGTATGTGATGTCAGATAGTAACTAAAAAAAATCGCAGGCTACGTCAAATAAATTCATGTGTCTGTTGTGATTTGTGATTCGTCCACATTTAGACCAATCACAGCGTCACACTCTGCCGCCTATTCTGGATTTGTTTATTGTGCATTCTGTAGACTCCCATTTCTGTTTGAATTACAAAATGGACATCAGAAATTGGCTTAAAAGGTCTAAGGATTTATTAAAACGAAATAGCGATGAAAGAACTGCAGTCGATGGTACTGCTGGCGACCCTGCACCTGCCGTTGCAGCAGCACGCCTTAATGTCACAAGCTTGACCTCGGCAAACCCCGGGGCTGAGTTAGCGAGCCCAAGCCTTGACTCATCAAGGCGGCCGCCACCAACGTTGTCCTCCGAGCAGAGATGGGGTCGTTACTAAAAAAAAGTAATATATTACATATTACTTTAAAAAAAAGTAATATATTACACTACTTCGTTACTCTCTGCATAAAGTAACTCGTTACTTTACTCGTTACTTTACTCGCAGGGCCGGCCCGCCCCTCCCTACAGGCAGATCACGCAGACTGCGGCGCACCTACAGTGTAAACGCGCCACAGTTTTGCCTCTGCGAGACTCCACTTGCACCCCCAATTACTATTGCATTAAGGAAGACATAACACATGTCTTTCTTTTTATATGCTCTAAAATAGGCTACCAGCCACACAACAAGCTAACAGTCTGTGAAACGTCAAGACACTAATGAATGAAACTAGTTCAAGACGCATTATCCTAATTACTTATTTAGTATTCCATAACTTAGTAACAGAGATGGTCAAACTAAAGTGGTAGAGACATGGCAGAATTCCTACAATAAAGCGGGACCTTGAACTGTTCACCCGTGAGAGGGCGATCAACAAAAGAGAGCGAGCGCCCCGTTGAGGGAGTTTACAGATGAAAAGACTCAGCCATGTTTATGCAGCACTGCACGTGGAGATGTGGTCTCGCAAGTCGCGCAGATTACATAGGCCTACATGTATATAAACCGATATTAACCTGCGGCGGAAACCCCTCTTGTCTGTCAGTGAGTGTGATTATTTTATAAAAGTAACGAAGTAACGCGTGTCGGGGCAATGTTAGTAACTGTAGTGTGATTACTGAATTATAACGCATTACACTACTCCGTTACCGACAGAAGTAATATTATTACAGTAACGCGTTACTTTATAACGCGTTACACCCAACTCTGCCTCCGAGGCACAGCTCCTTGTGCTCCTACCATCACCACCTGCGTTGCCACACCCTGTACCACACCTGCCAGCATCCTCCTGCTCCGTGCTCCGTATGGTTATTTTCATTTATGTTGTTTTTTTTCTGCACAGTGTAGAGTCTTGTTGTGATGAGGGATGGAGGTATTTAATAAAAACCTTGCTCGCTGGAGAATAGCTAAAGAAGTCCTGTCACAAGTTAATCGGAGAGGATCACAGCTGGCCACGGATCTCGATGCTGCATTCGGGCTGTGAGTAAACAACTTGTGTCTTATTTTTAGGCTGTCTGGAGGTATGGACAGCTATCAAGGCTACTAAACATCACATTAACAACGATGTACAAATGAAAGTTGGAGACAAATACATATTTGAAATGATTTATTCACGTTTGCAATGTTTTGAACAGACATCCCCAGTCACCTCATTGTCATTTTGTAGTCCTCGCTGTAGCTACGCGTCCGGATATCGGCATCCCAACCACAACCTCACACACTGGTACTGAATGTGCATCAAAGTGTTCCCATGGAGCCAAATATACCAAAAGATAAATGTAAACAACAAAAGAAGCGATCGAAATGTGTATTTCCTGGTTATTCGACAATGGCTCCTCAAAGTACACGCCCCATTCCTACCGTTAACGTAACGTAACGAGTTCCCCGGTGTAACCAGTTAAACGGTAACACCGGAGCCTGAGAAACTCCACCGGCGGTCATACGAAGGCTTAAGATGCCCTCACGAATGGCCCGATGTTGCTACGATCAGAGCCGAATTTGAACATTTCCTTTATCGTGTGTCCATCTGGTTGTTTTATTGCACAACAAAATGATGTAAATATATTATGTAAATAACCCAATTTGTGTTCTGTGAAACTGAAAAGGATATAATATATTATTTTGAAGGCGAGTTGACAGGAAGTTGTTGTTGCTATGGAAACAACAACATGACGGAGAAAACGTAATATCTTCTACATATAAAGATGGAGAAAGTAAAGAACAAAGTCTGAAGATATCAGTACAGTATCATAGTACTGTAACATAATTGTTTGTGTTACTTTCGTTGCAGTTGTATGTCTTAAATGTAATGTAAATGTTGCCTTTGTGTGTGGTTCGGGGCCATCATCGTGCGAAATTCACAATTAAATATTCGTGTGTCCATCGGGTGTACATTTCGGGACAGTGTGACAGGGGCTTAACAGGATGCTTGTAGCTGACCGGGTGTTGTGCTTCGGGGGTGTGCGGAGTTGCAGTAATTGTGTGAGGTAGAAGGGGGTGAAAACCACCCTTGAATTATGGGATTGGAGACAAAAAGCTTTAGGAATCCAGACTATAACATATAATAAGTACCCTGTATCAAGATTGATGCAAAACAAGTGAAATTTGACCTTTTTAGAGAGATTTAGAAAAAGAAAACCCACCTACAGTATGGGGTCATTTGGGTGTATTTGCCATATCTCTGGAACCCATTGGTCGATGTTGGTGATTGACACCTCTTTTGAACCGTTAGAGCCAATAGAATCGAGAGGAAGTTCCTAAATCCATCTAAACATTACCATTGGTGAATGAGAGTGATGCGCAGCCAGCATGTCCAAAACCGGAAGCTCTCATACACAGTGATGATACTTATATCATTGGAATCTGTGGAATCTCAGCTTATGATATGTTTGTGCAGATTCGATGAAGTATAACATATTTCTACCGTGAGTTAAGTGCGTTAGCACTCTTTCGCTTAGTGCTAATTCATACGCTTGGTGTTAGAGTTGTGTTTTGTTTCGGTAGAAATGGTTCATATCGTCAGTTAGCTGAGTGTCTTCCCGTTAAGTGGGTATGACACATTAATAGGTTGTCAAATGTTAAGAAGCCCTGAGACACAGTTTTGTGAAAATGTTGCTTAACAGGTTAATGTTTAAACAGATCTAATAAATGTTAACTGTTTAAATATATATCCTAAAATGTTCCTGTTATTTAGGGGTGATAGAAGCTAAGGAATTGTTTTAGTTTTTTTTAATTAAGGTTATTTTTTTGCCCCTAGTGGCTAAAACTGCACATCACACTGAGACTCTTCTGGAAACTATTTCTATATTTAACGAATCTTTTTTTTTTTTAACCAGATCTAATAGCTGTTAAAGGTGGGGTAGGTAATTTTGGAGAAACCAGCTAGAATGCGCTAGAATTTGAAAATACACAGCCGGAAAAAATCTGCCACTTCCTCACAGAGCCCCTCCTCCAACACACACGAACGCGCACATGACCAATGAGGGCACAAGATAAGTTTGTGCACAGATGGAAGGCTGACAGGCAGGTAGGCCATCCAGTTATTTTTGCCGGGCCGGCTCAGATGATTGGTCGTGCTTTTTACAGCGCCACGGCTTCCACAGATGACATTTTGTAATGGATGTAAAGACTGAATCTAACTAGATGTTGTTCTTCTCTAGAGGGCAATACTGCACAATCACTGTGAGTTTAAGTCTCTACTGGATTTATTTGTATGCGTAATGGATCAGGTTTTTTTTTTAACTGTAATGGCTTGAAATCGCCTACAGTATGTTCTGGGTGACCTTTTAAATTTAACCAGATCTTTATTTTGCTACCCTTTTCCTGTTTTTTAGGAGTGCTAGAAGCGAAGGAATTTTAAAATGAAGGTAATTGTTTTGCCCCTAGAGGCTAGACTCTAGCCTAAAAAAAACTATACTACTACTATTACTATACTATACTAACGATACTCTAGCCCAGGGTTGGCCAACCAGTCAGAGGTTAAGACCCACATTTTTTCTATGTTACTGCAAAGAGCCACATCAAACACACTGATACCGCTTGTTTCAGTTTTTTGTTTTCTGGAGACAAGATTTCAACCACGTCACTGATGCATTTTTGTGGCATTGGCAGGGCCGCCTTAATGCACGGGCTGACCTGGGCTGAAGCCCAGGGGCCTACGGAGATCAGGGGCCTATTATGAGCCAATTTTTTTTTTATTTCGGATGTTTTTAATTTTTTTTTAAATAAACAAAGTCTTGGCTTTCAGAATATTAAACTTTTATTTCCAAAATCACACGATAAATACATTTTTGGAGCTTGTAAAGGGAAGAAGACAGCTCTCCCTCGCCACTCTGCTGTTCTGCTGTTCCCCTCCCTCCGCTGAAATTATGAATGTAAGGCGTATAGTAATCTTAGATAACACGGCAGGGTCCGTGACAGTTTGTTTTCATCTGGTTTCAAATAAACAAAGTCTTGGCTTTCAGAATATTAAACTTGTTTCGGCAAATTCAGATGATAAATACAACTTTGAAGCTTCGGCATAATACTAACAGCAGGCATGACAACAGCCGGTGTTTCTCGTGAGTGTTTTCCCCGGGAAACAAACACAATACACACAAACGCAAAAATACACAAACACACACACACACACACACTTGTGAGCTTCCCCCAGACCAGTAATCCAAACGAAAATATCTTCCCTCCGTAGTATTTTGATAATTTGCTCCGCTAATCAATCAGATCGATGGATTCCAGAGATTTTTCTCAAAAATGATGACTCCGAAACAGTCAGTGGGCACCACCTAACAGCCAATCAGAATGAGAATATGTTTCACATGTGATTTATTGAAATTGCGAGTGATTGAGTGACAGATGAAGGTTGTTTAGGAGAAAAAGTTTGAGAAGAAAAAGTTTGAGAGTGGCACTCGGAAAAGGAAATTGTTGAGGGAAAAGTAGTTTTGAGACAAGCAGCTATTACAAAAAATGCCGAAACGTACAGGTTGTTTTAAACCTGTAGGCCAGGATGAGGAGGAAGGACAGATGAGTTCTGTACCGAGCGGCAGCGGTGCCGGCCGCGGGGCCTCGGAGCCAAGTAGGCCGTCTGCTTCTGATAGCGATGGAGTAGCGGGAGAGGAAAAACAGACAGGAGGGATGATGGAGGAGATGGAGAGGACGACGAGGACTTGCTACGTGGAGGGGAGCCAACGGCAACCGGACAGATACATGAGGGAGGCCCGATACGTCACTCATCTGGAGGAGAGGACCAGGCGCGCGTGGCAGAGTGGAGAAGTGCGATCACAGAGCCTGCCGAGGCTATAAATGACTTTGATTTGTTGTTTAAATAGGGGGCCTACAAAACCAAAAAAAAAAAAAAAAGCCCCAGGGCCTGATGGCAGGTTAAGGCGGGCTTGGGCATTGGGATATATATTTTTTAAATCCTCTGGAGCAGAGAGAGGAGCTGTGGATTATTGTTATTGATTAATGCATCAGTGTTTCTTAGGGTCAAAAACACTAAACTCACAACTTGAAATGAAAGCGTTTAGTTTATTTAATAAAAGAGCTCATGTTCAATGTGAAAAGTGACAGTAGTTATAGATTATTTGCAATTTGGTGCTATATAATATATTTATAAAAAAAAAATTATATATATTTTTTAAACACCTTGAATTTCAGGGGGTGCGCGGGGCTCCGTTGGCGGGGTGCAGCGCCCCTCCAAGACAATGGTAGGGGAAACACTGGATAATGTTTAATCAACGATAGGTTTTCCACCCCTCAAAGGTGATTGGTTCACTGCATCGCAGGTATTATTGTGATTGGCTCTTGGGCCACATCCAAATTAGACGCGCTGGCATCCTCTCATACTGACACCTGACACCACACATACACACGTAGGGAGAGCCGGGACGAAAGTAACACGGGACGAAAGTAACGGAGCGATTTTATCCGAGCCCAAACAACTTTGACCGGCCAAATTACGTCAGAATTATCAGCATTCGATACTTAACAGACCTACTAAATATCAGGTTTAACTCTGAGGAGTAGTGTTGTCACGGTACCAACATTTTGGTTTCGATACCAAGTCAAGAATTGCGATTCCGATTCTTTTTCGATACTTTTCTTAAAAAAAGGGAAACAGTCTTAAATGTAATTATTGTGCTTTATTTCACACCAGAACCATAACACAAACTTTTAAACAATGAGAACAATAAATAAAATAAATGACAAGAATTCGTATTAAATAAAATTAATACATGTCTTACAGACATACCGAGGCGCAGCGGCAGTTGCACTCCCACTTGCAGCCATGCTTCTCGTTTTCTCACATGCTCTGGCAGCTAGCGCATGCACGAGAGAGGGGAGGGACTTAGAGCGTGCTTGAGAAGGGAGGGGCTGCAGGCACGGCTGCAGTGTAGGGAGTGGAAGCAGAGCGCTGAACACACACGGCTCTTATTAAACAGCGCTTTCTCACCGGAGTACTTTTCTCCGTCATTCTTAAAGTACCGTTACTAATGAAACGGAGGAATCGTACCGTTTTTAACGGCAGGGTATTGCGGTACCTTTCAAGTATTGGTACACCGTGCAACACTAGTCAGGAGTCAGTGTCTCTCCCCCAAACTCACACATATAAAATTCGATATGAACTGAAGAGCCGCATGAAACTAGGCAAAGAGCCGCATGCGGCTCGAGAGCCGCGGGTTGGCCACCCCTGGCCTATATGCTCTGCCGAGACTGCCTTCTTCATGTCGTGAATTGCAGCTGATGTTTTAAGATGGCAATTGCCAATTTGACTTATACAACATTCGTAAGTTGTACATTTGACTCATACAATAACCCACCTTCGAGTGATGCGCTAGTTTCTTCATGTTTTGTTTTTTGCGCCGGACTGAAACTGTCTTTTCACCGACATCTCTTCACCTGCACTAGTGGCCGTATCAAAGCCGTGATTCGTCAGATGTCGATTCATTGCAACGGTGTCGGGTTACAGACGTGCTCCTCTTGTCACCTCTCACTCTCACTCTCGCGGAGAACTGAGCGGAGAACTGCGCACAGCAGCTGAGGCCCTCTGGGCGGGGCCCCCTGCACAAGGCGGGGCCCCATGCAGCCTGCGTGATTGGCCTGTAGGGAGGGGCGGCCCTGCATATTGTATGCAGAAGTATTATTTTAAGCAACACATTATGTTGACGAAACACTCGGGTCAAATGTAATTAAAGTCAGATCCACTCGTGTCTTAGACGTGAACGCGCTCTCAGCTGGTGAGAGAAACCCTGGCTTGATTTACCGAGTTGATAACCAGCGTCGTAGGACCGCTTAGCGAGATCTCGTTTGTTAGTTTGTTGTTGTTAGTTTGTTTGTTACTCAAACATATCCAGGGTCTGTTGAACTGGCTTCGTAGTACAGGGCACAGGTGGCTAGCAGCGCTAATGTCAAAAACACAGACATTGCATTATATTTTACGAGGATGCAGTGACACAAATATTTACATATTTACATTTACTATCTACAGCACCCGCCGCCCCTGACATCCCCCACTCCCCCCGTTGACAATTTACTAGCGGTACCGAAGTGGGCCGGTCGAGAGTCCCGGGATGATTTTTAGTCCCATTCCACCACTGGCTACATGACCGTATGATCGCCCATATTGACGCACCTAATTCCTAAACTTCTAACAGATACAACATAAACCGATCCTTCAGCCTCATATGAGCTCTCAGACACGTTCAAAAGTAAACTGTCATCGCTGTCTGAGCTTGCTGCTGTGTGCGCCATTGGGCGTTTACATGCAGATGCTGGGATCCGGACTGTGCAGCTGGAGCGCTGTGCCCGCAATGACGTCACACATAATTTGGCGGGACTTGAAGAATCTCCGAGAAGATCCAGAATATGGTCAACATTGAAGGGCAGATTAATGGTTATCAAAGTACAAATATCCAAAATCAGTTCAGTAACGGTTTTCAAGGGGACAATATTTACTCAAATTGATGGGTTTGGATGATGGGGGAAACTCGTGTCACAGGCTCTTTAAATGAACAGAGCTGTTGTAAAACACTCTGAGAGACAAAGAAACTCCAACACTTGGCAACTGATTAACTTTTTTTTGTGGAGGCTGACTTAGGATGCCCTCAGTGCCCCTCTGTTCCCTTTGAATGCCTGGAAATAACAGAGAAGATATTATCATTAACATTGCTGGGTTATTGGGTGATTTTTAACACCAGCCGGCGTAGGCCTACGTACATAAATAAAGTATGCTCTCAAAGTATGCTCTCAAATTTAAAGACCACGCTCTTGAATAAAGATATAGGGAATAACCCCCGTATTCCTATGTGCATCACACTGCAGCAGTCACGTCCGTGCGGCTGATACTTTCTCTCGCTTTCCTTCTCATACTGCCTGTCACTTTCCCTCTAATCTCCCGGCTATGGGGGTTATTCCCTATCTTTATTCAAGAGCGTGGTATTTAAATTTGAGAGCATACTTTATTGATTTCACGTTCAGAATATGTATTTCTTTCCCTCAAACCCTGTCCTCGCACTCAAATAGTGCCTGCTTGCGCTTAGATTTGCTCTGCTTCTGCTCAAACTGTACGCTTACTCAGGTATATTGCTGCTTACAGATTTCCTGTGTTCCAGCTTGAAACCTTCTCCTCGCGAAATGTCTGCTCTCAGATTTCTTCTGTGCGTGCTTGGATCTTTTGTGCAACAATCCTGTCAAAATCCCTCTGTGGGGATTCCCCACAGTATAAATCGCTTTGGATTAAAGCGTCTAACAGGTAACTAATGCGCTATAAATGCGGTTGCCAGGTCCACATTGGGTATACGTAGGCCTATGCCGGCTGGTGTTAAAAATCACCCAATAACCCAGCAATGTTAATGATAATATCTTCTCTGTTATTTCCAGGCATTCAAAGGGAACAGAGGGGCACTGAGGGCATCCTAAATCAGCCTCCACAAAAAAAAGTGAATCAGTTGCCAAGTGTTGGAGTTTCTTTGTCTCTCAGAGTGATTTACAACAGCTCTGTTCATTTAAAAGTGTGTGTACATAGTTTTTGATCTAGTGACAAACTTAATGTTGCACTTCTGATCATTTAAATGTGGTTTCACCTGTGATGTACTACACTTGACTGCACAGTTAGTGTTTTGTCCCTTTCTGTTTACAACATGTTTGTTCTTTGCTCATTTAAAATAGTTTAAAATGGTGTGTACATAGTTTTTGAGCTAGTGACAAACTTAATATTGCACTTTTGATAATTGTATAATTTAAATTTGATTTGTACTGTATATACTTGACTGCACTTCCCATGTTTCGTCTTTCTGCTTTGATCCTTATTTTTTCTGGGCAAACTCAAAGGGAAGGTTGTTATGGTGAGAAACCTAATTGCTGCGATGCACTTTTATAATTAAATAAATATTTTCATTTTAAATTCATGGTGTGTTGCATTCTTTGTTTATAACTGTAGATATTATGGAAAATCATGACATTTTTTGAGCTTGGGTCCCTTAGGACCACAACATTTCTGTTTTGGGTCTCATGCTGAAAAAGTTTGGGAACCCCTGCTCTAAAGCAAGTTTTAGAGATTTTTATTTGTGTTTAATAATAAAGGCCGGACCTGTAATTTCAACATGTCAACATAACTATACCTGTGTCCAGAAATAGTTAAATACAATTAATAATTAATAACATTTTCTTAATCCTATTGAATCTGTAGCTTTGACATACATAAAGAGTCACTTAAAGAAGTTGGGTCATTTGCTCAATAAGGGAACTAAAAGGACTATCAGAAGGAATTAATAATCATTACAAAAAAAAGTGAATTAATATATTTAATATCATTATTAATCAAATAAATTCAACCAAGTTCCTCTCTCGGGGAACCAAAAATCCACCACATGACTTTTATATTCAGATGACCCACACCATGTTTATTACATTTTCCATATCACATACAAGTTTAAACAAACAAGTTGGAATTGTCCCATTCGTCCATGAAAGATGGATATCATAAGAAACTTCTCACTAGCAGTTTTTTTATACATACAGATACGTTACACGGCATGTAGTGAATATGGCAAAACAAAATTCCCTCTACAAATATTTATCTTTTCATTATTACCATAAGTAATAAGGCACAGTTTATTTAAGTCTTACAATTGTAATGCAAAATAATATTTTTCCAGGAGCTATTTGTTTTGTTAAGATTTAAGATACCCTGTGTATTGATTAATGGGCTAATAAGAAGAAATAACATATCGATTATGATTTAAAACTGTATATTTTCCGTTTGATCAATCAGGCAGTTAAAAAAATTCCCAGATCATCACTCAATGATCAAACGCAGTATTGTTTCCTTCCACCACACCAACATTATTTAATAACATGCAGTTTTTCCCCATTTCTACTTTGGTTAATATGAAGGGGAATTTGGCCAGCACCTCAGGAACATATTCCTTCTGATATTCAGATAGCCACACTATTTTCTACCTTCGCTGGATCCATGTATGTGTATGGGACCTCCAGGCTCATGTTTCTCAGACGGATGCGTGCACTCAATGTTTGAAGCTCTCCTTTATAGGCCCTTATCAGCTCGCAGGGGATCGTCTCGTCAAAGTCGGCATCAGGGTAGTGGACAAGATGTGCCTGATAGAATCAATTATACAAACAACGATAAATGTTCCTGCTCAAATTTAAATGTATATCAAACATTAAACAACATTTGGCTATATAATATATATATATTATAATATATATATTACTATCTTATATAATGCTAATAATATTAATTGATTTGATACAGCATCTGAACATCTTGAGGTGATATGTAATTTATTTCACAGGAAGTTTTGGGCACTTACGGTGTCAGAGACCGAGTTGCTGAGTAGCCACAAGGTGGACATTGCGTTAGCTGTCTGACCCTTGTTAGGCAATGTCTGCAGCAGTGTTTCCTCACTTGTTGTCCCCTTTTTGGTTGGTGGAGGAAGTTGCATTGTGGTTGGAGTGTTGGGCATCCAGCCACCATAGTCATACTGCAACAAATTAATATTTGTGTGCTATTACATATAGAACAAAACATGTGCAGACATTAATGGTCCAGAGAGGATGAGGAGAGGAGAGGACAGAGTTTTCTGTAGTGCCTCCTTGACGTTCAATGTTTTTTTAAAGATATATATTCACTATTAAGAAAGAAAAGAAGAAGAATACAGAGCCACATGCAGGATAGGAGAGGTGTGAGGAATTGAGGGAAAATTGAAGTAACTTGAAAGTTTGAAGTGAAAGTTTGATACAGCGTATTTTTGGTATATTCATCTTAATGTCCCCTGATATACAAGAAGTGTGTTTTTATATATTCATGTGTGTATGCATTACAGGAGCCATAAGGCTGTATAATAACTGCTCAATTATACTGGTGTTTGTGTTTTATATTGATTTCTCTGTTTTATTATTTCATAAATGTGAGGACTAAAATTGCTCCAAGCATTGTGGGGTGCAGGTTTGCAGGACAGGAGACTATGGGGGAGGGGAGCCAAGAGGGAAGTCTGAAGAATGTGTGTGTGTGGAAGCTGCAGGAATACGAGCCAGATGTGTTTGTTTTGCTTCAAACTAAAAGACTGTTTCCGGATCATCTCGGCTGGCGCGCGCTGATACGCTACGACACGCCATCTTTTTGCATCCCCCAATGAGATAACCTAAAATGAGGAGCATCTGACCACAGCTCCTCCTGTTTTGTTGTTTGCATGTAAGCCTGGGCTGTCTTTGGTCCGGTCTCTTTTCTCCTGCTGCCAAGACGAAGTAAGTAAGATGTCCAGCGGGAGGAACCAGGGCCGGGGTAATCCGGATTACTCCGTGAAGTTGTGTTATTGTGTCTTTTGCCATTAAATCAGCATATTTGTTATAACCTTACCAATGGTTGCTTTGAATTCTTCCTCTGTTAATCTGATCCATTCACAAAACGAACACGCGGAGCCGAGGTGGGTTTTAAAACCACTCTACTCCAACAGGTGGCAGAGTGAAGAGGCTAAGGAGCAGTTACCAGGAGGTGAACGGGCTCCTGGGTTCACACTCCTGATTTTATTTTGGTCTGATCGGGACGTGAACGTGTGACCCTTCGGTTCCCAGGCCAAGTCCCTATAGAGACTGAGCCAATGCTGCTCTTATTACATAGTATATTATATAGTATATTACATATCCCTCAGCCGCGTGTCCTGGATTTTTAGTGTCAGCTCTTTCTGCTACTACATCCACAAACTCACAGTACCTGCCCGTTTTGCAATAAAACCTTTTTAAAGTAATACAACTCCTGTTTCTGTTCTCATTGTTTTTGCATTGTGGGTTAAATCCAGTTGCTCTTGTGAGTTTAACAGCATGTTATAGTTTGTTGATTTTGGCTTAGAGCCTAACTGTGCCTATGTAAAGCCTCGCTGACTTGCTAACATAGCTTTCAAATACTATTTATTTTAAAGACTTGCTTACAATCCTCTAAGTCTAATATACATTTTTTTAACAGAATTCATCCATCGTTCTCCAGGACAGAAAAATACTAATAAAACCTTATTTACCCATTCCACACAAATACATAATAATTGTGGTATAGTAGGACGCTTCACCTGTCCAGTGTTCACGGCTGAGTGCTGTCCTGAGCAGGTGAAGATCACCATGGTGACAAACTTCACCAACTCTGCCACGGTGTTGAAGCTCTGTGGGATCCCTGAGAACCAGAGGGAAGTAAATGCTTTACTAAGACGCCTTTTTTAAATAATCATATTACAATGGTACATAACTGTGCACAGTTGTTATCTAAAACATTTAGCTTTTCTTTAGCCCACCTGTTGATGATCGGGAATGAAATCCATATTCAAAGATTTCTGAAATCCAATTCTGCAGTCCTTCGTCACGCTCAACATCAGCATCACTCTTGTAGTGGAAGCTGAGCATTCCCTGCACAAACCTGAAATATAAAACACATTTCTAGCTGGTGTATTATACACACTGCACTAGTATGACACTCTGTGTAGACATAATTGAATTGCCAATCCCTTTAGAAGAATCAGGTCTGTGCTTTTGAAGATTTTGGCAAAGAGGATCCTAACTTTGAGGAATAGTTTGACATTTTTTAAGACATGCCAATTTAGCTTTTTTGCTGAGTTAGCCCAGCTTAACCTGGCTTCCATGATGCATACCACCATTGGGTGTCACTTTGTTATGAAAATTGGTGCCTCAGCCTACAGTGGGGTTACTCAATAAGCACACCATATTCATACTGTAACAAATTAATATTAATCACACACACACACACACACACACACACACACACACACACACACACACACACACACACACACACACACACACACACACACACACACACACAGCAAGAGAGAGATACAAATAAATATGTTAAACTTATATAGTTTTGTTTTAGTTTTTCCTGCCCCACCATTTTGTTTCCATGACCATTGTAATGTGAGTAACTATGGACGCCGCTGGATAGTCATACTGGGTTGACAATTATTGTACGTGTTGCTAGCTAGCCACACCACTGTGTTCCCAGAAATACACCCACCAACTGAAAATGGATAAACGGTTCTCAAGATGGTAGATGTTCTCTTGTGTAAATAAACCTTCTCAAGGTCTCTCATTTATAACATTTATTTGTGCACACTATTATTCAGATTTTTAAACAAATTATACTTTCTAAAAGAGTAGGGGACATGTCCCCAGCGAAAATGACGCCTATGCTACCAGCAAATTAAGTGTGTGGTCTTATATGAAGTATCATGCTGCATGCATTTGTTGTTAAACAGTGACCATGAGCAAAAACCTTACTCGAGTCCAATGGTTACCTGGCAACCTTACAGGGATTTCAAAACAAACTACATTTATAAAATGTATTATTACACGGCTGAGTTGAAAACTCGACTCTGATTGGTCATTACAGATATCAGAGGGTATTAATACTCGATAACAGACCGCTGCTAAGCTAAATAATGACCGTTGCAGAGAAGGATCAAGCGAGAGAAGGAAAGATAATAATAATAATACATTTTATTTCTATAGCGCTTTTCTTGAACCCAAAGACGCTTTACATTTGGGAGGGAGGGTTGACAAACAAAACAAAAAGAAACAAAGAAACAAGATAGAAAGATAGAGCGTTAGACTTCAGAAATGTCAATAGAAAAAGACAGACAGGAGGTAAAAACTAACATGAACACGGTATGGGCTTCTCTGGTGTTGTTTAAGGACTTTAAAAAAAAATTAACTGTGAAAAGACTTGGACAGTAACAGAAAACATTAATCTGTGCTGCCGTTCATTTAAAATTAAGTTGTTTTTGTTGCAGTTCCAGCCATTGGTACGCTGTGGAACCGAGTTTTTTAAGGAATAATGTACAGCGAGGCTTTTTCAATATCTTTATTTTTCAATATTGAAAAATGCACATTATCCCTCACCTAAGGTAAGAGATACGTTTGAGAATTGGTTGTATAGGTGTACGTTTGACACTTTATAAAATCTTAAAGTCTTTGTAGCCAGGCCTCATGAAACAAAGCATGGAGCACACTTCTGCAGATGGGGAATGGAACATAAACTCTAATTCTGCATTTGTATTTTCAAGTTGCTTTACTGCAGGACTAGTGCTCTTTGCTGGGGCAATAACTGCACTAAAACAGATCCATAGCCTTTGTGCGTGCCAACGGATCTATCCTTTCTTCATTGACATAATTAGTTTTATGTGATTCAGTTGTTTGTTTGGTTCCAACAAACCTAACCCTAAGCATCATCTGAGTCTTTATCGCATGGCAACTACGATATACATTATTTGCATCCCTAGCACATAATTATTATTGCAGAATATAAACTGCCTACACTATGATACCTTTGGATGATATCCCAGAGCTTGAGTCCATCATCCCTGTAGTAGAAGTTGGGCACAGCCTCCAGGTCACGCTCAGTGATGTCCTCTGGTATGCAGAGGGAGCTGTAGGTCAATGAGGACAGTGATCGCTTCAGGATGGTCTTCAAAGCCTTTCCACCAGAAGCTACAAACTAGGAAACAGTCAATATTTCAGGATATAGTTACAGAGACAAACACTGTACATGATATTAAAAAAGTTGGTCTTTCCGTACCTTTGAGAAAGTTCCGTTCTCAGATATGAGGTTTGTTCGAGCTAGGACATTGATATGCAGAGTGTACCGAGTGTGAGGTAGGAGCAGCTGGAAAGAGGGAACTCTGTTAGTAACAATACTATTACATTCTAACAAAGTAAGCAAGTTGAAACAATACAGCTACAGTAATTCAAGTATTCTTATTCCAGGTACCTTATGCAGTAGATGTTTCCTTAACACATTGCGCATCAGTGACACTGTGAAGACTTCAGCCAGCAGATGTGTGCGCAGCAGGTGAAAATTGATTTGATGCAGGTTGAAATCTGCACTTCTCACGAAAACCTTGGCCATCAACCAGTCGTACTCAGAATCAGTATGCAGGAAGATGGGGTTGTCTCCTGCTGGAGTCTGCTTCAGCTGCAGGAGAAGGAAGGGTGATGTGGTTTCTTCAATCCATTGAACCATTTTCTGTAATTTTTGTTTCTTCTGCTATTTACTATAACTTTTCTCTGCTTTTCAGTCAATCTGTTAAACGCTTAAATATGGAAGTAAAAGCAGAGGGACTGTATCCACGGACTGGGACTTCAATCCCTGCTTAGGTAATCACTACTCCTATAACTTTACATAGAAAGTAGTTTCATAGCAACTATTTGCTATGTTGCTCAGGAGGAAGAGCGGAGTCCACCAATTGCCGGGTCAATGGTTTCAATAGTGTCCTCGAAGAAGCTGATCCCTAAATTGTTCCCGATGGAATGGCCAATTGGGGTGTAAATTAGTCTCCCCTAATTAGTGTGTGAATGGATCAATGCTGACATGAGTAAAAGCGCTTTGATTGGGGCCAGAGACTGGAAAAGTGCTATATATATATATATATATATATATATAGATGTACTGCTTTTATATAGAACCTTTAAGGGGAAATATACATTTTCATTGAAGCCCATGTCAGACCAAAGGGTTCACTTTAGAGCAGCAGTCCCACGTTACATTGTCTTTTATACGCTTTTGTGTCTTGTAAAAAAGTTGATCCGACTCAACTATTCCTGCCTGGCTCTGGCTCAAGCAGGAATAAATAAATGTATAGGCTGACTTCTTCTGCAGTTTGAATGATAGTTGAATCAATGATAGTTAATCAATGTATAGATCTTTTATGTTAGCTACTTGAGTGCAAATCTTACCTGAATAGCAACTGGCTTCAGCTTGTCATCAGGTGTTTTGTGGAGCAGGACGAGGGGAGCCGTCATGTACTGCTGCTTCCCATCAATGATGTTTGGTTTCAGTCCATCCAGAAGCTTGTAGTCACACAGGAATATGTTGCCTTTCTGTTTTAGAGAGGATGAGTAACAATTAGAATCACATCAACACAGTATATATATTACACATACTAAATGAACATGTAATTGTGACAGACAATTCTTAATTCACCATGTCATTAGGCAAAACAAGTTTCTACTACTGAGAGTATCAAGACACTCACCTTCATTTCCTCTACCAAGGTATACGGACCTCTGGAGAAGACCATCTCATCAGTGACAGGAAAGTTTTTGGGCAGAGCTGAACAACGTCGGATCAACATGGGGTTGACACCATTTAGGTACTGGTAGCCAAAGAAAGCATCATCTTTCCAATGTTCCCGGACATAGCCTGGACAAAAGAGCTACACTTAGTTGAGTTTAAGATTTTCTTTTATAAAATCTTTATCTTAAAAACTGTCTTTTGTGGGGTCTCTCGGGGTTCTGTTCTCGGTTCCACCTGATTTAACATTTTCGTTCACAAAATCAATTAATAATTTGAGATTCTATGATAGTACACCTGATACGTGGTTCTTGGTGTTTAATATTCCCCTGATATCATCAAGATCAGTCCAGTTCTCTTTGGAATCAGCAAGTCCCTTCAGGTTCAGCTCAATCAGCCTAGGAAAAAAACATTTATTACAATACAATACAATACAATACAGGTAGGTAGGTAGGTATTGTATTGTATTGTATTGTATTGTATTGTATTGTATTGTATTGTATTGTATTGTAAAGGCTTCACCCAGCGATGACATTGGAGTAAAACTCCCATGTCTTGGTCCAGGAGAACTGGACCTCCTGGGGCAGAGAAGAAGGCGTTTCTGCCTTCATGCAATGGGGCATTCCTTCTCCATCCAAATGCCAGCTGTGTTAAAAAGAAAAAGGTGGTGAGGCTGTGCTGTTAAAACTACAACTCTAATGCTCAACAAGGAAGAAACTGCACCTACAAGTAGGCCATTTTATTTGTAATCATAAATCCTGGTGCAACAATGTCACGCTGTGATTCATTTGTCATTACATATCATGAATATATTTACCCAGGTGGAGGAGGTTTTGATACATGTTATCTTTGGAATAAATACAATTAAAATGTGAATATGCTCTGAGCACTTACAGATAGTATCTCTCTCGCCAATCCGGGTCAAATAATTCCCATATCCTGTCAGAAGTAGCAAAAAAACACCTCCCCTGCACCACCAAAGCTTAAAAAAAGAATCAAAAACAGATTTAACATACAGAATTTTCTCTGAACTCTTTATAGACCAGGTGAATAACTTGTTATAACTTCATATCTTCTGGAAAGTGCACATTGTACAGGATGTCAAATAAACATTTCACAAACCATTTTCTTCTCTGAAGTATTGTACATCACTGGTAGTGATGGAGCAGAAAATGGGAAACTTGTAGGTGACTCCCTCCGAGGATTGGACTACCACCTTGACAGGGAACCAATCATCTTGTATTTCTGGTGGCTGTTTGTCTAGTTCTATCCCATGTAGATCTCCAATGGAGACAGGGCAGGAAACAGTGAAAGAAGACACCTGGTGTAATGACAGAAATTGTTTGGAAACATTGATACAAGAGATAAAGTGTATTTGATAACCAATAAGCTTAGACATCCAAATGGTTATCACAAAATGACTGAATGTATAAGGATTGAGAAAATTATCAAATGTGTGCAATACAGAAGATATGTTCACTGTCTTTGTTTCCTCTTCCCAGAGAGCAACTAGATGTCAAGGCTGCAGAGTGTTCCTTGTGTGAACACTTACCAGTGCTATCTTATATTTCAATCTTATTCATTTTGCTTAATAAACAACTGAATTACCCTACAGGGATAATTAAAGGTTTATATTATTTGAGTTTCTGTAGATTACAAGTGTGTGTGTTATATATTGTTCAGTTTGAGGAACCATGTTAAAACCTTTGTTTAAAAATAGAAAGGCATATTTAAGACTTACAGCTCCTGTGATGAAAGAGGAATCTCCTTCAAGCCAGGTGCGTTCGCTCTTCCCATCTCTTCCCTTCAGCTTAATGTGGACCCTGCTTGAAGTGCCGGCATCATCGAGGCAGGCAGTGGATACTGTCACTTTATAGTCCACCATTTTCACTCTGAAAAGCAGAAGAATCCTGGTTGTGAGAGACCATAATGGTTATAATAACCATTCAGTACTAATACGAGTAACTGTGATTACATCAACCTCAGTGCAAAGAAACCCTTCAAATTCTGGTATCATAATTAAATGACTTAAGCAAAAAGTATTATACAACTAATATAAAATGTCCCACTGAATGTGTTACTGTCCAGTCATTGCTTAACTGATCAACAATCACAAAGCATCTCTCTTACCTTTTAATGAGCGAGAAGTTTCTCTGAAGAAAGGATCTTTCGATAAAGGTAATCCCCACTGATTCTGCTATTTATACAAACAGTTTGTGGGAGTGTCCAGAAAGAAGTAGTAGAACTAGAAAATGCATACGGAACCGACTAACTCCCCTTTTGTGTATATACAGCTCTCAACATGCCCAGACTTGTAGTGACTTTCTCCTCGTTTAATACTTTTTGCCTCATTCTGAAAGAAAGAGGTGAAATGTGCCAACGTGACGGCCGTCTTGGTGGTGGTAACGTGTGTTGTGCGAGACCAGAGATGGAGTTCATTGAGCGGTTTCACACAAACAAAAAAAGTGTTACTTCACAGTTGTACGACCATTTTTTTTTTTAACTTGCAAAATGATCTTTTAAATTGAAAAACATCTGTGTAATTCGTGACACAATTCAAACGGGATCGAAAGATGATTTTTCTCTCCCCATTGACTTCAATACATACGTTTTAACTGCTTTTTAACTTGACATGTTTTGGAACATGTGTCTGAACCTCTCTTTAGTGGTTCATTAATAAAACAGATATTTCAACGTGTGCCTACTTTGTTCATGTACTGTATAATGTATTTACAAAGTGTGAAGAGGAGGCAACTTTAGAATAGGGAACCTGTTCAGGTGAATTAGAGTCAAATTACTAGCTTATTGGTTATTAACAAGACTTCACTTTAAAATAGGGAACATTCTTAGATAGAATACCTACTTTTGAGTTATTTAGACTTAATTAACACCTATATTTTCATGTCTTGTTAAATAAGAATATATTATATTTATTAAGTGTTATTATGGGAGAATTAATATTCTTCTGTTACTACTGCCTTATTAGGCCCATATTGAGCAGCGCATATTAAGACCAAAACTCATGTACAAAAACGTCCTTTTTTGCAATAAAGACCAGGCTTTTTTTAAGCAGGAAATGTGAAAATAATATGAGAATGCTGACACTTTTTTCCGCCAAAAAAACAACAAATGCATTGTCATAGTGTGCAGACATTAGGCAGTCTTGTACTTATATTTATTGACATGGAAGTCAATGAGGAAAAATACTTACATGATTGTGTATAAAATTCAGCACGCCAGATCAATACAAGCTTCCTCGCTCATTCAAAATATCCGTGTAGCTCACTGTGTTCAAGTACATTCTGACTTAAAAGCTGCTGTGAGTTTATTTTGTACTGGCTAAAACACTTTTCACATGAAACATTAAAAACATGTTGAACATTATCTTATAATGAAGCGATATGTTCAAAACCTTTTCTGGACCGTCAAGGTTATCTTGTCTGAGTGAAACATCCCTTTAGTCAGCTGAGCTGAACAGTTGCTGCAACTGAGAAACCACAGGAAAATAAACAAATAATATTTTAAGGCAACGGTATGTGATCTGATAAAGATAAATATGTGTTTTCTCTCTACCCATGAATTCAAAACAAAAACAAAAATGAACTAATAATAACAAAATATAATAACTTCAAAGTGGACCCAGGGACAGCTGAAAAAAGACATGCATTTTTGCGTCACGTATAGACAGCAGAGAGTGATACATTTTGCGTTGTAAACTGAAAACCCACCTGTTTTGCTTGTACCTTGGCTGATAAAAAGGAAAAAGGTACTTGAGTTTTACTTATGCATCAGCACTTTCAATGGTCTTGCTCGTTTGAAGTGAATGTGTCAGCAGTTTTCTTGTTGTCCTTATGAATCCTTATGGCTTACTGCCCTTATTGTAAGTCGTCTTGGATTACAGAGTCAGCTGAATGCAATCTTATTTAATGAGAGCATTAAGTGGACACTGTATGTGTCCACTTAAATGTACAGTACATTTTGTATTGTAATTTATATTACATACATTCTCAGCAACCAAAATGCAAACTAAACCAGCCGAAGCTTGTATGTTGTTTGCTGTCAGTGTTCTCGTTGTGCAACCTGAGATTTTATTTGTCAGTCGTTTTTCTCTGGCATTTTGTAGGAATAAAAGATAAGGTGGGAGGGCAATTTTATGGATCTCAAAGCGTGAGAATTTGTGTACTTGAAAGGAATATGTTGCCTGAATCATGCACTTACTTGCCTGTCATCGGAAACCAAGTTAATTACCGATCCTTAAAGTGGTTTAATACAATTTGACGAACTGTCACTGCCACGCCTCCTTCAGTTATGTGGTAACAATGAAAAGGATCACTTGTCACTTTTGCTTTGTTGGACAATATCCAAGGTTGTTCAAACAGGTTCCAGGTTTCCTGAGAATCATTGAGCATTGTTTACCATATTAAAACGAATCAACACAGTTAGCGATAGCTATCAGCTGAGTGCCTGACAGGGGAATTTCCTAGATACAAAGAAATATGAATTAAGCTACTCTACATTGCAGTTATCGATAGCAACATTTTGGGCTTGACAGCTCTGGTTTGGCTCAGAGTGGTGAATTAGTGGCTTTCTTTCTGCTTTGGTCAAACAGAGCCAAAGGGCTATTCTCTACACTGCAGATGTGGATAGCAACATCTTGGGCTTGCCGGCTCTGGATCTTCTGGTTGGTCCTGCCAACCACGGCTCAGATTGTTCAATTAGCCGCTTACTTCTCTGCTCCGATTTAGTAAGTTTACCCACTTACAAAGAAATGAACAGTCTATCATTTTAAGGTTACTTTACTGAGGGGAGACAGAATATCAAAAAGAATATCCAGAGATATTATATAAGAGATATAAATGGATTTGTATTTAATTGTGTGAAATAAGTATTTGATCCCCTTGCAACCAACAAGAATTCTGGCTCCCAGAGACCGATTACACAAGTCCTCTTCCTTTAAAAAAGTACTCATATCAACTTGTTACCTGTATAAAAGACACCTGTCCACAGAATCAATCAATCAGATTCCAACCTCTCCAGTCTCCCCCATGGGCAAGACTAAAGAGCTGTCTGAGGACCTCAGGGGTAAGATTGTAGACCTGCACAAGGCTGGGATTGGCTACAAGACCATCAGAAAGCAGCTTGGTGAGAAGGAGACGACTGTTGGTGCGATCATTCTGAAATGGATGTAACACAAAATGAGCATCAGTCACCCTCGGTCTGGGGCTCCACACAAGATCTCGCCCCGTGGGGTATTGATGAGAAAGGTGAAGTATCAGCCAATAACTACACAGGAGGATCTTGTTAATGATCTCAAGGCAGCTGGGACCACAGTCACCAAGAAAACTATTGGTAACACACTACACCATAATGGATCAAATCCTGCAGCGCCTGCAAAGTCCCCTGCTCAAAAAGAACATGAAAGGCCCGTCTGAAGTTTGACACTGAACCTCTGAATGATTCAGAGACGGCTTGGGAGAAGATGAAGTGGGCAGATGAGACCAAAATGTAGATCTTTGGCATAAACTGGACACGCCGTGTTTGGAGGAAGAGAGACGCTCACTATAACCCCCAGAACACCATCCCCACCGTCAAGTATGGAGGTGGAAACATTATGCTTTTGGGGGTGTTTCTCTGCTATGGGGACAGGACCACTTCCCTGCATCCAGGAGAGGATGTACGGGGCCATGTACCGTACAATATTGGCCTCCCTCCCTCAGCCAGGACACTGAAAATGGGTCATGGATGGGTCTTCCAGCAGGACAATAAACCTGAACATACGGCCAAGGCAACACAGGAGTGGCTAAAGAAGAAGCACATTAAGGTGAGGGAGGGGTCTAACCAGTCTCCGGACCTTAATCCCATAGACAATCTGTGGAGGGAGCTCAAGCTTCGAGATGCCAAGCATCAGCCTCAAAACCTGAAGGATTTGGAGAGGATCTTCAGAGAAGAGTGGAAGCTATATGCTATGTAATATAATGAGAACATTTAAATAGACACTTTATTTAATTTACCTGTACAATATCATGTAAGCAATGCCATGAATTCTGCCATTGCAAAGTGTGTAATGTTCAAGTTTAGTTGTCACTGTCAGACATTGTTTTATTTAATTTGTGAGTGTTTAAAAAGGAGGACGGGTCCAAAGTGTTACAATATCCTTTGAGCTGACCTACCCAACACTCTAATGTACAGTAAAAACATGTTATTGCCATTTACATGACATATGTTCTCAGCAAACCAAATATGCAAATTTCAGTCGAGGCTTGTATGTTGTGTGCTGTCAGTGATCTCTTTATGCAACCTGGCATGATATCAGTTGTAGATTTGTTAAAATGGAAAACCTTACCATAATCCACCCTTACTTTCATTGGACACCAAAGTTCACATAAATTCCTAAGAATCAATTACCGATTCATTATTAATTAAAACAGTAGGTATAGGTGGTACCAGTTAAGTAAATATCCTAGCTCCACAGACATATGAATAATAAGATCTCTATACTCCGGATGTCCAAAGCAACATTTTGGGCTTGCCAGTTGGTCTTGCCAACCACGGCTCAGATTGTTCAATTAGTTGCTTACTTCTCTGCTTTAAGGTCACACAGCACCAGAGGCTATTGAGACTACTAGAAATACGTGATGAGAGATCAGATGAAGATGGAGAAAATTGTAATGCAGGTTTTCAGAGAATTACTAAATATAATTTGTATGATGCAATATGGATAAGTAATCATTGTAAAATGACACAAGAAAGACGGAAACATTAGTGACAGGTTTGATATCGTTGTTTCTTTAAAACTAGGAAACCAGTTTTTTATGAAAACAACATCTCTAATCTAAAGCTCTGAGCCAGAGGCATGGCTTCAGTGGGCTGAACACTGAAGCTCTTCAATGGAGAGCAAGTCTATCATTTGCAGAAGACCAGGCTTTTTTTAAGCAGGAAATGTGAAAATAATATGAGAATGCTGACACTTTTTTCCGGCAAAAACAACAACAAATGCATTGTCATAGTGTGCAGACATTAGGCAGTCTTGTACTCATATTTATTGTCATGGAAGTCAAAGAGGAAAAATACTTACATGATTGTGTATAAAATGCAGCACGCCAGATCAACACAAGCTTCCTCGCTCATTCAAAATATCCGTGTAGCTCACTGTGTTCAAGTACATTCTGACTTAAAAGCTGCTGTGAGTTTATTTTGTACTGGCTAAAACACTTTTCACATGAAACATTAAAAACATGTTGAACATTATCTTATAAAGAAGCGATATGTTCAAAACCTTTTCTGGACCGTCAAGGTTATCTTGTCTGAGTGAAACATCCCTTTAGTCAGCTGAGCTGAACAGTTGCTGCAACTGAGAAACCACAGGAAAATAAACAAATAATGTTTTTTAAGGCAACGGTATGTGATCTGATAAAGATAAATATGTGTTTTCTCTCTACCCATGAATTCAAAACAAAAACAAAAATGAACTAATAACTAAATATAATAACTTCGAAGTGGACCCAGGGACAGCTGAAAAAAGACATGCATTTTTGCGTCACGTATAGACAGCAGAGAGTGATACATTTTGCATTGTAAACTGAAAACCCACCTGTTTTGCTTGTACCTTGGCTGATAAAAAGGAAAAAGGTACTTGAGTTTTACTTATGCATCAGCACTTTCAATGGTCTTGCTCGTTTGAAGTGAATGTGTCAGCAGTTTTCTTGTTGTCCTTGTTACGTTCCCTTGTAGAGCTAGGGGTACCAAGGGAAGTAGCGACACACAAGATAGCCGGACGAGAGAAAAAGGAGATGAAACTGAATGCTGAAGGAGTTTAAGTGAGGTTTTAATTGGTAAATAAGTAAGGCGGCTCACCAGCCAAATTACAAAACACTCTTACAATAAACACACAACTATGCTGGGTCTCACACAGAGACATGCTGCACACATGCAGCCAGATGAGAAGGCGAGAAAAGGCGTCTCACTGCCGTCCTCCTCCGGTCCTATATGGAAGCCCTGATTGAGGATTGGGAGCACCTGGGGAGAGGCTGCACCTGGGGACAATCAGGCTGCACCTGGGGAGTCAGAGGGAGAGAGAGAAAAAACACACCCACGACCACACAAACACTACGGCACGTAACACTTCCCCCCCATAAAACCAAACAAGTGTTTGGTCACAGTTACCAACAACACCCACCACCCAGTTCACCAGCATACCATTGGATGCTTGGAAACTGCCACCTGCTGCTTCCAAGCATCACACTCCGCCGCCAAATGACCAGGGTCAAGACAAAAGAAACACAATCTCTTAGTGTCGGGACCTGGGAGAGAAACGGACTGAGCACGTGTGACACGTCTGTTACGAGCCCTACAGTGAGGATAACTGCCCTGAGGATACACTTTAGGTTTCCAGCACTCATCAGGCCCTTTGTTAACAGTGGCCCGTCCACTAGGACACACTGCTGTAACCAAACCCACCCCTTCTGGGCGCCTGCCATCCACTGTCTGCTGTCTCTTCCAAGCTGCACAGTCGGCTATCATATGACCTGGGTCCAGACAAAAATGACAAGCTCTGTTTATCCTGGGACCTAACAATGGAACTCTGGCACAGGGAACGTAATTGTCAGGAGCTCTACGATAAGTGTCCCGCTGAGGAGGATCACGCTGAAAGAAAACGCTCTTGTGTATCAGCGCAAACTCGTCTGCCATAATGGCAGCCTGCTGAAGGGTAGTCACTTTCTGCTCATTCAAATAGACTACCGTACGCTCCGGTACACAGTGTTTAAACTCCTCTAACATCATTAGCTCGCACACTGAAGCAATGTCATCAGCTCGACACGCTCTACACCACCTGTCAAAGAGCGCTTTCTTCTCCCTCGCGAAGTCCACGTACGTTTGGCCAGAAGCTTTCTTCATGCCGCGAAAACGCTGCCTGTAGGCCTCAGGCACAAGCTCATATGCCCTGAGAACAGCACCTTTCACCTTCTCATACACCAAACTATCCTCGACAGAAAGAGAAGAGCAAGCCGCTTGAGCCTTGCCGACTAGCTTGCACTGTAAAAGAATAGCCCACACGTCTTCTGGCCAGTGCAGGGCAGCAGCAATGCGCTCAAATGCACCAAAATAGACATCGACCTCTGATTCCTGAAACACAGGGACCAAAGAAATATGCCTGCTCACGTCAAAGGAGGCAGCAGGACCAGAAGGTGTAACTGCAGAATCACCCATCCCAGCTGCTTGGAGCTCTAGCTGACGCATCCGGACAGCAGTGTCTGCCTCCAGCTCCTGCTTCCTGATCTCCAGCTCCAGCTCCTGCTTCCTGATCTCCAGCTCCCTCCTGAGCTGAAACTCTCGCTCACGCTCCTCCCTCTCACACTGGAGACGAGCCATACGCACTTTTACCCTGGCATCTAATTTAGACCCCGTAGGTGAGGATCCTGCCGAAAACGAGTCAAACTGAGGTGTGGTGAAAATGTTTGCCTGTTCCGTAGCACTCTGAACCACCGTGTCAGGAGATTCCACTAAAGCAGGCCGCCTCAAAACCCCCTGTTCAACTAGTCCAGTTATCAAAGTAGCCTTGAGTTCACTTTTTACCAGAGCCGAGGAGACAGAAACATGATAATGGTCAGCAACTAACCGCAAATCAACCTTCCTGCACCCGTCTAGCTGACCCACAGTAGGACTGGCCACAAACTGCTCCAACACAAAAACCATCCTCAGCAACGGCTACTTACAATATTATTATTTATTTATTTACAAACTTCCCCAGATCCTGATTACCAAACTTACCTAACTATCTTCTGGGGCGTGCCGGGCTCGAGGCCACTTTAAAGGCAAACATCAGTGGCCGAAACTCTGAATCGCCTGCCCCCAACAGGGAATAAATCCCCACCCAGGATTACCCCGAAAATAAAAAGGCAAAATAAAAAATGAGTGCCTGAAGGAAGGACTGATTCAGTCCAGCTAGACACTCCCCTGTCTAAACTGAGGAAGATGTTCAACAGTAAATACTTTCACAGCCAATTCTACACTTATATACACTACTGCTCACCACAAAACACAATATCAACACTAACCAACAACCAAATACTCACTCTTTGTCTCAAAGATTGGACGAGCCCCCATGTTACGTTCCCTTGTAGAGCTAGGGGTACCAAGGGAAGTAGCGACACACAAGATAGCCGGACGAGAGAAAAAGGAGAGGAAACTGAATGCTGAAGGAGTTTAAGTGAGGTTTTAATTGGTAAATAAGTAAGGCGGCTCACCAGCCAAATTACAAAACACTCTTACAATAAACACACAACTATGCTGGGTCTCACACAGAGACATGCTGCACACATGCAGCCAGATGAGAAGGCGAGAAAAGGCGTCTCACTGCCGTCCTCCTCCGGTCCTATATGGAAGCCCTGATTGAGGATTGGGAGCACCTGGGGAGAGGCTGCACCTGGGGACAATCAGGCTGCACCTGGGGAGTCAGAGGGAGAGAGAGAAAAAACACACCCACGACCACACAAACACTACGGCACGTAACAGTCCTTATGAATCCTTATGGCTTACTGCCCTTATTGTAAGTCGTCTTGGATTACAGAGTCAGCTGAATGCAATCTTATTTAATGAGAGCATTACATGGACACTGTATGTGTCCACTTAAATGTACAGTACATTTTTTATTGTAATTTATATTACATACATTCTGAGCAACCAAAATGCAAACTAAACCAGCCGAAGCTTGTTTGCTGTCAGTGTTCTCGTTGTGCAACCTGAGGTTTTATCAGTCAGTCGTTTTTCTCTGGCATTTTGTAGGAATAAAAGATAAGGTGGGAGGGCAATTTTGTGGATCTCAATGCGTGAGAATTTGTGTACTTGAAAGGAATATGTTGTCTGAATCATGCACTTACTTGCCTTTCATCGGAAACCAAGTTGATTAACGATCCTTAAAGTGGTTTAATACAATTTGACGAACTGTCACTGCCACCGCCTCCTTCAGTTATGTGGTAACAATGAAAAGGATCACTTGTCACTTTTGCTTTGTTGAACAATATCCAAGGTTGTTCAAACAAGTTCCAGATTTCCTGAGAATCATTGAGCATTGTTTACCATATTAAAACGAATCAACACAGTTAGCAATAGCTATCAGCTGAGTGCCTGACAGGGGAATTTCCTAGATACAAAGAAATATGAATTAAGCTACTCTACATTGCAGTTATCGATAGCAACATTTTGGGCTTGACAGCTCTGGTTTGGCTCAGAGTGGTGAATTAGTGGCTTTCTTTCTGCTTTGGTCAAACAGAGCCAAAGGGCTATTCTCTACACTGCAGATGTGGATAGCAACATCTTGGGCTTGCCGGCTCTGGATCTTCTGGTTGGTCCTGCCAACCACGGCTCAGATTGTTCAATTAGCCGCTTACTTCTCTGCTCCGATTTAGTAAGTTTACCCACTTACAAAGAAATGAACAGTCTATCATTTTAAGGTTACTTTACTGAGGGGAGACAGAATATCAAAAAGAATATCCAGAGATATGTATTATATAAGAGATATAAATGGATTTGTATTTAATTGTGTGAAATAAGTATTTGATCCCCTTGCAACCAACAAGAATTCTGGCTCCCAGAGACCGATTACACAAGTCCTCTTCCTTTAAAAAAGTACTCATATCAACTTGTTACCTGTATAAAAGACACCTGTCCACAGAATCAATCAATCAGATTCCAACCTCTCCAGTCTCCCCCATGGGCAAGACTAAAGAGCTGTCTGAGGACCTCAGGGGTAAGATTGTAGACCTGCACAAGGCTGGGATTGGCTACAAGACCATCAGAAAGCAGCTTGGTGAGAAGGAGACGACTGTTGGTGCGATCATTCTGAAATGGATGTAACACAAAATGAGCATCAGTCACCCTCGGTCTGGGGCTCCACACAAGATCTCGCCCCGTGGGGTATTGATGAGAAAGGTGAAGTATCAGCCAAGAACTACACAGGAGGAACTTATTAATCATCTCAAGGCAGCTGGGACCACAGTCACCAAGAAAACTATTGGTAACACACTACACCATAATGGATCAAATCCTGCAGCGCCTGCAAAGTCCCCTGCTCAAAAAGAACATGAAAGGCCCGTCTGAAGTTTGACACTGAACCTCTGAATGATTCAGAGACGGCTTGGGAGAAGATGAAGTGGGCAGATGAGACCAAAATGTAGATATTTGGCATAAACTGGACACGCCGTGTTTGGAGGAAGAGAGACGCTCACTATAACCCCCAGAACACCATCCCCACCATCAAGTATGGAGGTGGAAACATTATGCTTTTGGGGGTGTTTCTCTGCTAAGGGGACAGGACGACTTCCCTGCATCCAGGAGAGGATGTACGGGGCCATGTACCGTACAATATTGGCCTCCCTCCCTCAGCCAGGACACTGAAAATGGGTCATGGATGGGTCTTCCAGCAGGACAATAAACCTGAACATATGGCCAAGGCAACACAGAAGTGGCTAAAGAAGAAGCACATTAAGGTGAGGGAGGGGTCTAACCAGTCTCCGGACCTTAATCCCATAGACAATCTGTGGATGGAGCTCAAGCTTCGAGATGCCAAGCATCAGCCTCAAAACCTGAAGGATTTGGAGAGGATCTTCAGAGAGGAGTGGAAGCTATATGCTATGTAATATAATGAGAACATTTAAATAGACACTTTATTTAATTTACCTGTACAATATCATGTAAGCAATGCCATGAATTCTGCCATTTCAAAGTGTGTAATGTTCAAGTTTAGTTGTCACTGTCAGACATTGTTTTATTTAATTTGTGAGTGTTTAAAAAGGAGGACGGGTCCAAAGTGTTACAATATCCTTTGAGCTGACCTACCCAACACACTAATGTACAGTAAAAAAATGGTATTGCCATTTACATGACATATGTTCTCAGCAAACCAAATATGCAAATATCAGTCGACGCTTGTATGTTGTGTGCTGTCAGTGATCTCTTTATGCAACCTGGCATGATATCAGTTGTAGATTTGTTAAAATGGAAAACCTTACCATAATCCACCCTTACTTTCATTGGACACCATCCATTGTTCACAAATTCCTGAGAATCAATTACCGATTCCTTATTAATTAAAACATTAGGTATAGGTGGTACCAGTTAAGTAAATATCCTAGCTCCACAGACATATGAATAATAAGATCTCTATACTCCGGATGTCCAAAGCAACATTTTGGGCTTGCCAGTTGGTCCTGCCAACCACGGCTCAGATTGTTCAATTAGTTGCTTACTTCTCTGCTTTAAGGTCACACAGCACCAGAGGCTATTGAGACTACTAGAAATATGTGATGAGAGATCAGATGAAGATGGAGAAAATTGTAATGCAGGTTTTCAGAGAATTACTAAATATAATTTGTATGATGCAATATGGATAAGTAATCATTGTAAAATGACACAAGAAAGACGGAAACATTAGTGACAGGTTTGATATCGTTGTTTCTTTAAAACTAGGAAACCAGTTTTTTATGAAAACAACATCTCTAATCTAAAGCTCTGAGCCAGAGGCATGGCTTCAGTGGGCTGAACACTGAAGCTCTTCAATGGAGAGCAAGTCTATCATTTGCAGAAGACCAGGCTTTTTTTAAGCAGGAAATGTGAAAATAATATGAGAATGCTGACACTTTTTTCCGGCAAAAACAACAACAAATGCATTGTCATAGTGTGCAGACATTAGGCAGTCTTGTACTCATATTTATTGACATGGAAGTCAATGAGGAAAAATACTTAAATGATTGTGTATAAAATGCAGCACGCCAGATCAACACAAGCTTCCTCGCTCATTCAAAATATCAGGGTAGCTCACTGTGTTCAAGTACATTCTGACTTAAAAGCTGCTGTGAGTTTATTTTGTACTGGCTAAAACACTTTTCACATGAAACATTAAAAACATGTTGAACATTATCTTATAATGAAGCGATATGTTCAAAACCTTTTCTGGACTGTCAAGGTTATCTTGTCTGAGTGAAACATCCCTTTAGTCAGCTGAGCTGAACAGTTACTGCAACTGAGAAACCACAGGAAAATAAACAAATAATGTTTTTTAAGGCAACGGTTTGTGATCTGAAAAAGATAAATATGTGTTTTCTCTCTACCTATGAATTCAAAACAAAAACAAATGAACTAATAATAATAACAAAAGATAATAACTTCGAAGTGGACCCAGGGACAGCTGAAAAAATACATGCATTTTAGCTTCACGTATAGAAAGCAGAGAGTCTAGCATCGAGCGTTGTAAACTGAAAACCCACCTGTTTTGCTTGTACCTTGGCTGATAAAAAGGAAAAAGGTACTTGAGTTTTACTTATGCATGAGCACTTTCAATGGTCTTGCTCATTTGAAGTGAATGTGTCAGCAGTTTTCTTGTTGTACCTGTACAATATATAGTAAGCAATGCCATGAATTTTGTCATTGCAAAGTGTGTAATATTCAAGTTTAGTTGTCACTGTCAGAATCTTTTTTAATTTAATTTGTATGTGTTTAAAAAGGAGGACCCGTCCAAAGTGTTACAATATCCTTTGAGCTGACCTACCCATCTACAGTAATGTACAGTAAAAAAAGATAATAATTGCCATTTACATTACATTCGTTCTGAGCAAACCAAATATGTAAATATCCGTCGAGGCATGTATGTTGTGTGCTGTCAGTGTTCTCTTTATGCAACCTGGCATGATATCAGTTATAGATTTGATAAAGTGGAATACCATTCTGTAATATACCATTACTTTCATTGGACACTATCCAAGGTTGTTCAAACAAGTTCCAGAGAATCATTGACCAATTCATTATTAATGAAAATAAAGGGATAGGTGTTTCCAGTTGAGTGCTGGACAGGTGACAATCCTAGCTACACAGAAATATTAATAATATGTCTCTACACTGTGGATGTCCAAAGCAACATCTTGGGCTTGCCGGCTCTGGATCTTCTGGTTGGTCCTGCCAACCACGGCTCAGATTGTTCAATTAATCGCTTACTTCTCTGCTTTAAGGTCACACAGCACCAGAGTCTATTGAGACTACTAGAAAGTAAGTGATAAGACATCAGATGAAGATGGAGGAAATTATAATCTTTGTAAAATGACACAAGGACAGAAACATTAGTGTCTGGTTGGATATATTTGTTTCTTTAAAACCAGGAAACAATTGTTATTGATAACTAAATATATAATCAAAAGCACTGAGGTGGAGGCTTGGCTGCAGGGGGCTGAACACAGAAAACAGTTGTGCAATAGCGAGCAAGTCTATTATTTGAAGATGCCCAGGATGTTTTTAAGAATGAAATGTGAAAATTAAGAAATATTGTTTACCATATTAAAATGAATCAACACAGAGATAGCTATCAGTTGAATTTCCTAGATACAAAGAAATATGAATTAAGCTACATTGCAGTTATCTATAACAACATTTTGGGCTTGTGTGTTTCAGAGGTGGAATTAATGGAAGCCTGTTTGCGCAACAGGAAACAAAAATCAATATATTGACTTAGCTTTCTCAATATATTGACTTACTATCTCAATATATTAATAATAATAATAATAATAATATATAATATTTTTATAGCGCCTTTCAGGAAACCCAAGGTCGCTTTACAAGTCGGGTAGGGGGGGGGGAGTAGGGGAAAAAAGGCAGACAGGTTAAGGGGGTGGGGGGGGAAGTAGCGGAAAAATAAACCTATTAAACTAACTTTTATCAATGTACTTTTTTCTTTTAATGTTTAATTGACAGCACTGTAACTTTTATCCATGTATTTTTTCTTTTAATGTTTATTTTATTAGCTTTTCTTTTTAATGACTGATTTTAAATGCCATTTTCTTAATCTCTTTCATTTTTTGTAAAGCACTTTGAATTGCCTTGTGTTGAAAAGTGCTATATAAATAAACTTGCCTTGCCTTGCCTTGCCTAAACTAACTATACAGTGGCGAAAGCCTTGGTACAAAGGTAAAATATTGACTTAGCTATCTCAATATATTGACTTAGCTATCTCAATATGTTGAGTTATATATTGTTTTTTATTGAAACAATTATGACAAATACAGAATAAGGCACATAGACATCAATGTTCATCATATAAGCAGTACAACTTTATATTAAGGTACACAAATTAACCATCAACTAGTTGTTAATTAACATGCATATTAGCAGTATATTGGCTCTTTATTAGTCATTATAAAACACTTATTAATGCCTTGTTCTACATGACCATGATCTAGAAATCTGGGTTGCGGTCCGATAGTCCATTTATTAGGAACTTCCTAACCGAGTGAAATGACCCGGAAGTACTTCAGTGGCAGCCATGGTAAGTGCTGTTCCAATTCTCTAGTCTATAGGGCCCTTTCTCACTTCTCTTATTTTTCATTTCCTCGCTCCTCGGTCTCGGTCTCACCGGAAGTTGATTTGTCTGCGCCATCTTGAGTAGCGTCCCAATGGCCTTATTTTTGCCGGAGGAGCGATAATGGAGGAGCTATAATCGAGGAACCACCAGATGAAAATCCTCAGACACTCGCCCCGCCCCCTTACTGTGTATCGCTCACTGATTGGACGATGCAGTGCATGCACTGATCTGATGCTTCTTGACATGAGAGCAGTTTCCCAGTGGAGTGAAGAAAATACATGAACCTCACGGGAGTCACTCCTCAGTCTATACCGTGTTTTGTTTCAATTAATGTATAATTTAGTTACAAATATGTGATATATCTGAACAACAAAGTGGTCAAAAATCATTTTATTAATTTTTTGGAAACATTTTCATGATAGCTTTTTTCGTTTTACATTTTCATTTATTGTCATTTCCATTCAGTCAGTCATTAAGTGCTATTTAAAATATTAATTTGCTACATATCCAAACAAAGTGTGCAATCCAATGAATGTTAATCTAACTGGGTTTTGATAGATAACATATCTCTTTTTCTTCTCTCAATTATTTTATTTCTATTGTGCACTCTAATCAATATTAATCCAACTAATGTTCGTTTATTCTTTCACACACACATACGGGTATTGGGCCGAGGGCGACACCGTACTTCCGGTATCCACCGTTTTACAAGAGGTGCAAGCAGGCAGAGGGTTTAGCCGTACACCGTCTAGGTGTTGCTAAGCTTCCTGTACTGAATATCATAGTCTATTGCCTTAAAGGAGACCTATCATGCTATATTTAAATGATATAGTATATGACCATACCTATATAAGGTATATTTATACATTTTATTTTTCAAAATACCAAACAGATCATTTTTTAGCCATGCCTCGTTTCGCTCATTTTCGCTCTATTCCAAGCCTGTCTTTGAAAATTCTGAGCAGCAGCTGACCACGCCCCCCTGTAGAAGAGCAGGGCATGAGCCGGTGAGAGTCACGTTACCATGCTTGCTGTGATTACGAGTGTGGAATAAACATGTCATCTCAGAGCAATGCATGTGTTCAAGCATATTATCAATTTGATCCAGAGACTGACCCTGAAGCAGCGGAGGTTTTGGTGGAGGTGCAAAGATCTCGGTTGCAGCAGGACGTTTCTGAATGGTTAGTTGACAAGCTGTTGTCCCTATTTATTTTTACTCCGTTACGATGCGTGCTACTTATTCCGTTCATATTTTATAACTTAGAGTTTGTAACGCAAAAACAGCAATACATATATATATATATTTATAAAGGGAGACATTCATATTTTCAGCATATATACAATGGCCTCATTGCGTTTATTAATAGTTTACAGTCCTTTTCTTCCAACATCGTGCAACAACCGTTGGAAAGTTCAATAACTTAGGCAAGGTTCGTACGGTCATGGAAAACCTGGAAAAGTCATGGAAATTCAAAATGCAAATTCCAGGCCCTGGAAAAGTTATGGAAAACAATATTTTTCCCAAAGTTTTGGAAAAGTCATGGAAATGTAACTAAAGTTGCGTCAAATATAATTTACATTTGATCTAATTGCCGAAATAATCTGCGGTCGCGAGCTGTTATGTGCCATCATGAGGCGCATGGTGTTATTTTTAATATATGAAGCACAAACTGTGTTCTCGAGTCTTCCTGGCTGTCGGCTGAACTCTGCTGCTCCGGGATGAGGGTCAGCAACATTAGCTACGGTGTGTTCGTTAACTGTGCGGAGTCACTGTGGCACAGACTGCACCGCTGTTGAACAGCTGTTAGAACGGGCCGTTCAGGTGTTCAGAGCAGAGCGGCAGAGCGTGATGTGAACTGGAACGTTTTTCTGTCGCAACATCATTTAAGGAATCGTTGAGCTAGCTAGCTAGCATACATTGTCACTATCTGCTAACGTTAGCTTTAGCCTTCGTTTTCTAATAGTTTTTTTCATCGGCTATAAACTGAGGTGGTATAAGTATAGATATTGTGCTAGAGTAAAAGTAGAAGTACTCAGATCGTGTACTTTAGTAGAAGTACTCAGATCTTGTACTTAATAAAAGTATAGTACTCAGATATTGTACTTGAGTGAAAGTAGAAGTACTCAGATCTTGTACTTAAAAGTATAGTAGGCTACTCAGATCTTGTAGTAAAAGTAGAAGTACTCAGATATTGTACTGGAGTAAAAGTAGAAGTACTCAGATCTTGTACTTGAGTAAAAGTAGAAGTACCAGAGTGTAGGAATACTCTGTTACAGTAATAGACCTGCATTCAAAATGTTCCTCAAGTGAAAGTAGAAAAGTATTCTCATCAAAATATAGTTAAAGTAGCGACAGTAAAAGTAGTCATTGTGCAGATTGGTCCATTTCAGAATAATATATATGATATGTTTTATAATGATTGATCATTAAAGTGTTCTCAAAGCGGGTAAAGGTGCAGCTAGTTTGAATGACTTTGTATACTGCAGGGTAGCTTGTGGATTTACTCCAGGTGGAACTAAAGTCTGATTTAACACTTGATTATATTTCACATCATTCATCCAGATCTGTGAAGTAACTAAAGGTATTAAATACATGTAGTAGAGTAGAGGTACACCATTTACCTCTGAATTGTAGAGGAGTAGAAGTACAAAGTAGCAAAACATTGAAATACTTAAATAAAGTACAAGTATCTCAAAATGGTACCCAAGTATAGTACTGGAGTTTATGAACTTGGTTACTTTACACCAGTGGCTATAAAGATAGAAAGACTAAGCCTTGCACAGAGGCATGAAAATACATTTTCAAAATGCTCAACAGTGCTGCCAGAATTATAAACTGACTGCTACACAATTTAAATAAATGCTTTTATATATATTTATATTAGATGTGACTCTTTCTGTTATTATTGACTGCTGCTTTAGTTGTTCTGACTGCTAAAATCGGGTCGGGGGCTCGGATCCTTGTCACCTTTTTCATACCTGATGACTTTGCCTCCCTGACAGTTGCTTTAGCGTGTAGAAGCTAGTAAGCCTACTATTTGATTTGTTTTAGGTAGGCACAACATGTTTCATATGCAGACCTTATTTTCCTGTTCCATGTTAAAATAAACCATTTTCAGTGGTAATTTATTTTTGGTCATGGAAAATTAGGTAAAGGTCATTGAGAAGTCATGGAAAAGTCATTGAAAATCATTGGTGAAAAAGTGTATGAACCCTGCTTAGGGTGATAAAAAGTATAACTCCAACAACACCTCAGTTCAAACCGGAGAGACGTGATGTAAGAATTACATATTTATTGTTTACACGTCATATGAATGAAATGATTGCCATGATAATACAACAGGAGAATGTAATGGTGTTTGGCGATTAGGCCCCGGTTTGCAAGATAATCATTCAGGAGGGAAAGCACCGCTCCGATGAAATCCCCGGGGTCTAGACACTGGTGGTGGTGATGAGTAGGTGAGACCAGTCTGAAGGAGGAAGGTTTAGCTTTGTCCTGAAGGAGACAGGAGGCGAGAGGGGTGGAGGCGGGTTGCGTGTGATCATCTGCAATGACAACTGACAGGGAGGAAGAGCAGGCATTTAAGGCATTTAGCATGTGCAGCGATTGGCTGCTGAGGGGTGACGCCCTCATATTTAATGAGGGGGGAAGGGAGCCATAGAGTGACGTGTGAGTGACTCGAGTTAGGTCTTCCTTATTGAACTTGCGCTAAAGCTTTCATTTCAAACCGGAGAGACGTGATGTAAGAATTACATATTTATTGTTTACACGTCATATGAATGAAATGATTGCCATGATAATACAACAGGAGAATGTAATGGTGTTTGGCGATTAGGCCCCGGTTTGCAAGATAATCATTCAAGAGGGAAAGCACCGCTCCGATGAAATCCCCAAAACCAGTGAAGTATGAATACTGAGATGAACTGAGTTGCTTACCTTGTGGGGTGACTGGTGATCTGGGAAGGAAAGATAATAGATTAACACGTATATGAGCGACATAGTGCCGGAATCACTGCCGGAGCTTACTGGTCATGCTGAGACTGACTGCCGAAATCAGTGCCGGTCTTACCTGAAAACGACCTGCGGGTCGCATGCCTGGCCAGCAGGGCTTGACTACGCCGAGGAGCGAGCGGTTTCGTTTTGTAACGGTGGCCCAACGTCCACGACACCGAAGTGTACGGTAGCCCGAAGCTACGACACCGAAGTGTACGGTGGCCTTCCGCCACGCCTGACTTCGCAGGCTATATATATATATATATATATATATATCTTTTTCTTTACTCTTTTCTCTTTCTTTATTTTCCTTTGTTTTGTAACTGTCACCGGAGAATACGGTGGCCCGAGTCCACGCCTGACTTCGCAGGATATATCTTTACACTGACACATTTGAGAGAGGGCCTGGGATTTGGATACCTGTGTCCAGGTGATGGAGCCCGTTACGTCGAGGTGCGCGTGAGACGAGACGTTATTCCCTGTGGGCGGGGCCCGCGGACTAGGACGGGAATGCAGTTTGAATATCAGGTACCTTAGTGAGACATGTATACTTATGAATGTGTTTATGAGCCACCACCAGTTATATGCATAGATACCATAGTTAGGGTCTGAGAGATCTTTGGGAAGCCCGTACGGCGCTGATGTCCGGACGAATGAAGGTTGTGAAGGCGGAGGAGGACCACCGTCCTAGTTGTTGTAGGGATGAGGTAGAGAGACCTTGATTAGTAGCAGAGGTGGCTGCACCTATCCTGAAGGAATGCCCCGGGTATGATATGGGTGATAGGCCGGATTTAATGAGAACTTGCTTGAGGTAGAAATTGACGGGGCCATGACCCTGCGAACCACTCTCCCTGGAAGAAACCCCCAAAACCCATGGATGGGCGGCATCCGTGAAGAACCTCATTGAGTCAGAGGAACGCACGAGGCCATCGTAAAAGAAAGTAACTCCGTTCCAGTGGGCGAGCAGGAGGGACCAGAACCGTAGGTCTGAGCGGCAGCCTTCGTCTAAGAAAACGCAGTCATGGAGGTTGTCGACCGCTGATGCTGCGTCCAGGAGGCGGGAGATGAACGAGCGCCCCTGGGGGATGACGTGCATGGCGAAGTTGAGGTGTCCGAGAAGGGAGAGCAACTGTTGTTTTGTGATAACTTGTTGCTCGCAGTATGACTTGGTGATGTCCCGGATGCGCTGCAATTTGTCGGAGGGGAGAGACGCCTTCATGTCTACGGAGTCGAGGATGATGCCTAAGAATTCTAAGCGTGTGTCGGGACCTAACGTTTTCTCTTTGGAGAGAGGGACACCTCATTCCTGAAGCAGTGTTTAAGCTTGGCCAGTGAGATCCCTGAGCTGTCCTGTGGCGGGTCTATGGGGAGGAAGTCGTCCGGTAGGTGAAGGACGGAGGGGATTCTGACGATGTTCAGCAGGATCCAATAGAGCGCTTCCGAGAAGGAATTGAAGATTCGGGGGCTGCTTCTGCACCCGAAGGTCAGGCGAACGGCGAAGATAGAGTTTGGACTCCCACTTAATACCGAACAAGTTCCACTGAGACGGATGAATGGGGATGATTTGAAGGCATCGGTAATGTCCGCTTTGGAGAGCCGAGCTCCGTGCCCTGTGAACTTGATCATCTTTATTGCATTATCCACTGAGGCATGGTGAAGGGAGAACTGATCTGGAGGGATGATGCTATTGACGCTGCAGAATGGGCCGGAGCAGGGAGCGGACAGATCGAAAATCAGCCTTTTATTTACGTGTGGCTATTCCGATGGGATTTGAACGGAACACTGAGAAGAGGGAGGAGCTAAAAGGACCGATTATATATCCTTTGAGAAGTTCTTTGTCGATGAGCTGGGAAACTATGTTGGGTTCTTTAGCGGCTGACTGTAAGTTTCTTGCTACGAAAGTCACTGTGGGAGATGGGAGGACCCCTACCCTGAAGCCTTGGGAGAGCCCTGACAAGAGATAGTCAACAAACACGGAATCTGGGTGAGTAGATAGCGCAGCTGCTAGCTGAGGGATGTTAATGGGAGTGCAGGGGTGATATTCCAGAATGTTTTTTAGTTATTTATTTTTTATTTGTTTGATGTTTCTGGCGCAGAGCCACTGTGACGGCCCGTCCACACGGTGGCGTGCGTTACAGCTTCCAAATGCTTCTGCCCATTCACTTTGAATGGGGTGACGTCACTTTTAGCAGAACTGTATTTTGGGAAGCGACGTGGAGCATTTGCTGGCGTTGCTCGCTTCAAAAAGTTGAGCAATGTTCATGAAGTGTGGAGCGGGTTTACAGAGAGGTTAGAAGTAGCGCAGTTCCTTGAGAATATGAGATCAAGGACATTGCCAGCTTTATGAGTTGGTGGGGAAGGAGACAGTGAGAAAGCAAAGGCGGTTAACAGAGATGTTAGTTCGTCTATCTTCCCCGTCTGGAGGTTGAAGTCTCCGAGAAGTACAGCGGGAGGGCCAGTTTCAGGTATGTGTGAGAGGAGATTATCTAATTCCTCCAAGAAGTCCCCCAAGGCGCCTGGTGGATGGTAGAGAACAACAATGGTTAATTGTATAGGATGGATTACTGTGACGACATCGAATTCGAAGGTGGAAGGAGTGAAGTTAGGTAGCTTGAAGAGGGAAAAGCTCCATTTGGGAGAGAGCAGGAGACCAGTGCTACCTCCTCTGCCAGTGGGTCTGGGTGTATGGGAGAAGGAATATGCTGTAAAATCCCGTTTATGCAAATCTGCCAGTACAAGCGCTAGCCAATCAGACCGCGTGTATGCTGGGAGAGACTACGCAGGTAATTCCTCATATTCCAAACATTTGAGGGAAAATTCATTTTAGCGGTAGTGAATCACCCGGTGCTGTATGATCAGTCTCTGTTCATCTACCGGGATACAAACCAGAGGAGCGAGGCATGGAGGGAGGAGGCAGAGACAGTGGGTGAAACTGGTAGGTTTTCGCCTGTTGGGGATTTCTTTTTTTTCTTTTTTTTTTTCTTCCAGTTTACTTAGTTTTAACATTGCTATTGCTTTGTGTGTCGGGGGCAAGAGATTCATGTGATTGGTTGTTGCTGCTGTGCGGACCAGTAGCGTAGGCAGAAATGTACTTTAGGGTGGGCCTGTAAATATATAGGGTGGGCCTGTAAAAATATAGGGTGGGCCAGATTTTTCTTCTGCGCATCAGAAACTAACCACAATCCCGCCGGTACCGGTGGCAGATTACTTTTAGAATACTTCCTTTCTTCTCTTTCCTCTTCTTTCCTCCTCTTCTTTTTATCTTTTCTTTTTCTTCTTTCCTCTTCTTCTTTCCATCTTTTCTCCTTTCCTCCTTTTCTTTCTTCTTTATAATACTTTCTTTTCCATAACAGAAATGTTTTGGTGAACGGGATACACGTATTTTACTGTTTTAATGGCTTATGAAGAGCACAAACACAACATTTTAGTGTCATTCTGGACAGCTCTCTCATCTGCACCGCACATAAAAAGAAAAACTCACCCAGACTGCATTCTTTGTACTGTCTTAAAACCTTTCCTTGGAAAAGTTTATGCATTGTAAGGTGTCCTTGGGTGCTTTGAAAGGCGCCCCTAAATAGAATGCATTATCATTATTATGTATTATCTGAAACGATGTAATAACTTTTAAAACTTTTCCCAGTTACTTGCCCCATGCATTAGGCAGCAGCAGGCCATTCAGTTAGATTTGGTCCCGTTATAAATGTCATCATTTCGACAATAGATAAATGCAACATAAACGTTATCTTCCACGTTTTATCTAAACATCTCCGTTTCTACCTTCCAATATGTTTTGAAAGAGAACTCTCTCTCTCTCATCTGCGTGCGGGACGGGGCCTCACGGACACGCTGCATCTCTCGCTCGCAGATACGCTGCAGCGCTGTGCACACGGTTCTGCCGGTAATGAATATTAAATATTGTGAGGAAACTTTCCACCAATAATTCCAATAAGTATTCACTTCAGGTTTACGAAAGTAACTGCACTCAGATTACTCGTTTTCAAATGTAACACCAGCTGAATATACTGATTTTTTTTTCCTTCTGATTACGTAACACCGTTACATGTATTCCGTTACAACCCAACCCTGTGTAAGGGTGAGTGCAAACATTTTCGTTAAAACTAGTACCTGAGTGCAACGGAAGTTGAAGCTCCTGTGGCGGAGTCTTCCAGAGCCTGGAGGCGAGCATCGATAGCTATCATGGAGCTAGCCAGGGATTGCAGGGAGCCGGCCGCGCTACTCTCCTAAGGGGTGTGACACTCCCTGCCTGGCGAGCCTGAGAAGGGGTGGATTTTTGGAGGGGGACGGGATCCTGGAGGGCTCGACTTCCTGCCCTTTTTTACCTCCGCGGCTGCGGCCTCGTCCTGCTCTCTGGGGAGCTGACTGGAGCTGCTGCCCCGGACTGGGGAGCTACGCTGGAGACCTGGTCCGAGAGCTCTCGCAGCTGAGAGAGAGTGAGGCCTGGGGCTGTGGGAAAGCCCTGCTGCAGGAGCCGAGCAATGAGGAAGTCTGCCTCTGTTGATAAGCCGCTGTGGGGAGCCGAACCGGGATCGGAGACTTCCAGAGAAGGTTCGTGTTCCGAATTGTCCGAGTTGGACATCTTGAGCTAGTTGTTTCTTACGGTTTTTCTCACGAGAAGGAGTATTGTATTGCAACTACCATTGCGTGTGATCATCTGCAATGACAACTGACAGGGAGGAAGAGCAGGCATTTAAGGCATTTAGCATGTGCAGCGATTGGCTGCTGAGGGGTGACGCCCTCATATTTAATGAGGGGGGAAGGGAGCCATAGAGTGACGTGTGAGTGACTCGAGTTAGGTCTTCCTTATTGAACTTGCGCTAAAGCTTTCATTTGTCAGCAATGTGTGTAGTTTCATGTGTTTTTAAAAGCTCAGTTATTGATTTCTTTCTACAGGTGTACATGTGCAAATTGCGCCACGATGCCTTCTGAACGGAGAATGTGCTGCATGGAGATACCACAGGTAACTTTTTTGATAGCTTCACTAAGTTGTCTGTTTAGAGAATACATTTTTCACATGTCAATATATGTTTATCACACTAGGTGTCAAGACGGATGCAGGAACTTGAGGACTCTGTAACCTGTGGTGGACCATCCTGGATTGGAGCCTGTGTGCCTAAATGTGTTCTCCCTGCAGAATGCATTGAATATTTACAGAGCTGAACATGGTGGACTACAGTTGAGGCAAATAGAGCAGTGAGTGGTTTGTTTGTTTTGACTGAAATTGTAAAACGAATGCCAATATTGTTAATGGAAATAAATACTGGTGTATATGGCTTTATGCAATCTTTCATTCTGTCATTGTACATGTACTATTATATACTACACAGCAATGGCATAACACACCCATGTGTACGACAACAAAAGTCCACACACAACCTTATGCTTTTGAAATCAGAATATTCTTTACCCATCCAAACATGAATAATCACGACACATTTGATATCAACTCGGAACTTTATTGTCAAAATCAACGGTTCTTTGAACCCATAAAAAAAAAACTAAATGTACTTGTATTTTGTATAAATGACACTAAATATTTGTTATAATGATTTCAGGCGTCACAGGTATCTAGCCTACAGAAGCTTTGTGAGCTGGTGCTGGGGCTTCCTTGGACGCAGGATCAGAGTGGTGATTCCGGCCTGCATTGTCCTCAGGGAGGCAGGAGTTTCCTGATCCGCAAAATGTCGATGTTGGGTTCAGACAGCAGCCAAATTGAACCGTGTAGCATACCCGGCGATGACCTCCTCCCTGTCAGGTCGCTCATAATGGTGCAGGGTCCACAAAGACTTGGTCGAAGATGAGGACCATCAAGTTGGCCATGTAGCCTGTGCAATGTTAAAAAAAAAGCACAACAAATGTGGTTTAGATTAGTATATGCATGTAAAAAACTGAAAGTTCTTTCTAATTTTTTTTATTTTATATTTGTAAATAGTTGTATAATAAATATTTTAAACACTTACGGAATGTGGGGTCAGTCTTTACTGGTTTTGCTCTGCATTCTCCCTTCCTGGCCTTTGGGAACTGCAGTTTATACAGAGGGTTTCCAGTGGATGTTGGCTTGTGCACGCTCAGCGTTTTCATTGTAGTGCAGGGCTGCCAGGTACAGTCTTTCATTTCCGCCATGATAAAAAAAATGTAAATAATAGCAAAGGATGTACAAATTGTCACTAATTAGTAAGTATGTGAGGTGCTGGCCTGTAAAGAAGAAAACATAGTTAGAACAAAATCATCTCAATTTAGTATTCAGGATGAGAAAATACTATTTGGATAAATATAGTCTGAAATCCCAAAAGATGGGGCTTAAAACTCTATTTAGCAAAGCTCTTTGCTTAGCCTTTTCCAATCTGAGTTAGTTTTGAACCGTAACGTGCATGCTGTGTTTCTGACTCAATACAGATGATATGTTGGAGAGGGGCTGAGCTCAGTAGACTGACTGTAATGAGTGCTAGCCACTAATTAGCCTGTAGCTAGAGGTAAGGCCTCGTCAACAACAACAGACCAACGGGGCTTTAGCTCCGTTTTACTCATGGTGTGTGTCCCCCCTGACACAGTGTTGTATCCTCACACACCCCCATTTATATTAATGTGCGCAAACAAGTAAACACACAAAAGCTTTTACATATAACGCTGCAAAAAACGGCATGTCTCATTAGCGTAGCTTACAGATCGATGATATCTGATCGTTCTTACAGACTACATCACAAAAGCTTTTACATATAACGCTGCAAAAAACGGCACTTACCTACAGAAGATTACGTTTGTTATTATAACTTACTCAATATGATTTTAGAGGATACAAAATACTAATAAATAGGAGAATAAATACTTGTGTTATCGGCTAGGGCCTGGCTTTACAGCCTTAACACAGATCGCGATTACGGCAGTATGTCTGAACATGATAGCAAATGCCTGATAATTAAAATAAAAGACAAAGCAAAGACTGCGGAGCGTACAAAATAAAATGTTACAAAAACATATAAACACCTAACCGATTACTAATTTGGGTTTGAGGCGACATTGATACGGCGAAGCTACATGCTACATACTACAAGCTAGAGATAGCTTTATCAGGAAAAACACCGCTAAATAAAAACTTACAGCTTCAAAATTGGATGTGTCCTCACTGGCCTGGTCCCGGATGGTTGGTATTGATCCCGGGTTTAGCATTAGTTTGGAGGCATATCCGTGTTGGACTTGAGAGAAGTTCATAAACATGTCCGTCGTAAAATGTTTGGAACACAGTCACACCAACAGAAATCTGCCGTGGTCTTCTGGCACATGTCCCTTGAAAATGAAGTCTAGCCACAGATTATTTTCTTTTTCAACAGATGGCATTGCATGCATTCCCCTGTCCCGAGTCTTGCAGCCAACAACAGCACAATGTTTAACTCGCTTAGACATCCTGGCAAGAGCAGGCAAAAACACAGATGTGACTGGGGTTGATTTAGCCTGCCGATAGCCTATGGAGAGGCGAAGTCACGCCCATCTACTTCCGGACCATGGGACCCCGGAAGCGAAACATTTACATTGAATTAAATGGCGAGAGAACACGTATCTTTTGATCCCGTTTGAATTGTGCCACGAACTACACATATGATGTTTGTCAATCTTAAACAATAATATCCATGTCAAAAAAGTCACATTTTGTCGTAAAACTGCTGAAATATAAGACTATGAAAAATACGCTACTACAAAGACTACAAATCCCAAATCCCATTCTGGGTCGCGTAAGTGATGTCACAGGCATGCTCGGTGATTTATAATAAGACTCGTAATTAAAGCGAAGAAGAAGAAGATCTCATAACTGATTTATTCCCTCCAATAAATTATAGATCGCTAAAAATAAATTCACTTTTACAAGATGCCTGTGTGCTTTGTACCAGGTTGTAGTCATAAAAGTGATCATACCACTTGCTCCTTCTATCGATTCCCGTCTGATGAAAGGACCAGGAGTCGCTGGATCAGACATATCAGGTAATATCATAGGTAATATACATGTTGTGCATGTTCATGTGCATAGTCAAGTTAGCTACCTAGCTAGTAGCGACGAGTAGCGAGCACGTTAGTTAGCATTACTTTACTTAGCCTTGTCATATAAACTATTTATATAACCATGTAATACAGTTATGTAGTAGTTCAGTAAAAGTAATTCTTTATTTATATGTCTTAAATATCCTTTATTTTAGAGGGGCCTGAGACTTAACATGTTCATTGCCCAAAACTGCACTATAGTTATTGTGCATGTGACAATAAGGCCTTAATATTAGGGCTGCACGATATCAGGAACACATAACAAAAACGTACACATGCAGCATTATTACTTTTCCAACAACATTGGATTTATTGTTTATTAGTTAAATATCATGTGTGTGTGTGTGTGTGTGTTTATATGTCCTCTCTACTGGCCAACACAGGGAGCATATGCTGAGTGTAGAAGTTTTCCAGGAGGAGGATATTTCCATGCCATGCAGGGTCTTTGGGGATGGAGATGATGATCGCCTCCTTCGTGGTCCACACAACAAAATAGCAGAGACTCCGGTCTGTGATGTGCAGCTGCCCTTGGACCTGGTGCCAGTATGGGTGATTCTCCTTGAGAACATAAGACCCACCCTCCTCACGGAGACAGAAGGATGGTAAGTCATGTGAAATCATCTTTACATACTAGAAAACTGTAGGAGCGGCAACTTGTTTTTAAATTGAATTTTTAATATCCGATAATAAAGTTGATCTGTTTTCTTTATTCTTCTCTCTTCCCAGCTCCATCCATCACCATTCTCTGTTCATCCGCGGAGAGAGGGCTTAGACTGACCTGAGACCAGCACACCCAAACAAATAAAATAAAGTCATTGTATTGTATGACATGAAGTTGTGCTTCATTCGGAGTCAATAATAAATTCATTCTGCCTTCAACTGCGCAATGATTGTGGACTGCACCGACATCCATGTAGCTGCCCCCCAGTAAGATGAACCAAGCAAAGAGGGTCCCCATCATGCCCAAGGACATCCAGCTGGCCCGCCGCATCCGCGGAGAGAGGGCTTAGACTGACCTGAGACCAGCACACCCAAACACAACAGCTCTTTTAAGAGCCACCTACATTTTCAAAGAGTTGCAATCCTACGTTATTATAATGATTAAACTGTTTCATGTATCACTTAGTTTACTGAACCGTGATGAATGAAAGAAATTAGTGAGGTAGTGGTTTACCGAAGTTACAAAGACATTAATATATGAGTAACAGGTCAGTGTAAACACAAGCTTCTGTCAATTATGGATCATTCAAACTATTTATATACAAATATGTAATAAAGTTCTAAAACAAGTATTCGGTATATTCCTTGATAGCTTTTGGAGAAGGTTGTTTTTAAGTTTACTAAAATCTATCGTTTCAACTGTTTCACTTTATAAAAAGGGAACAGGTGAGTAGAGCATCATTGAGTTTCTTATTCTGTCCAAAATTATCCAAATGAATGTTTTTCATTATTTTAGTCAACCCTAAACAAATTGATTGTACCTTTTAATGATGACCTTACATGGTCGGCAAAGTTAAATTAACTTCAGAAAATCAAATCTGTTCTGAGAAAAAACTAATAAATGTTTAAAGATAGGAACTTGCCATCCCACTGAAAAACAGTCCGTAGAGATTTAAAGGCGTAGTTGTAGTTCAGTCCAACGTTTCATTTGGATTCATTTGACAACAGTCAACTATTTTCATAAAGAATATATATATTTTTCAAATTCAACTTTATTGTCAATCTTACTCAGTTTGTGTTTATAGACAGAGAGATCAAAAAGACTTTTAAATAAAATTATACAATTTACAGATATGTATACAAAACATATATATATATCCTATATGCACCATCATGTATAATGATGGTGTATGATGTAGAAGGAAGTGTGGTAGATAACAAGTAAATATACATACAGATCCATGTTGCAGCAAAAGATGGAATAACTAAGAAGCACACAGTATAATAATAATTACATGCAACAATTAAATAACTGCTCAGCATCTCCACCACAATCCCAATCTGCTGTGTCCTGTTTTTCTCCCCTCTGCATAACACCCCATCACACATACAGTATGGGCTCAGATGGCCGCTCTGCATCGCGCCATCGTCTCCCATGCAGATCTGTAAAAATAAAGTAAGTACCATTTGTTAGCATGCTATAATAGATTGAATGAGCAATACAAGGATGGTCAGGATCTGGGGGTGGGAGGGTTTATTTTTCCATATATTTGTCTGATTGTTGTTATTGTTTGATTTTTCTGTATTACCTATGAGGTTGTTGTGTTTAATATTCATGAGAATATTTGTCATTGTTCAAATGATAATAAACATTTGCATAAAGCATATTTGTCCACTCATATGTTGATAAGAGTATTAAAAACGTGACAAATATTCCTCTAAGGTACATTTAGAACAGATACAAAATGTGCGATTAATTTCCGATTAATCGAGATTAACTATGGACAATCATGCGATTAATCGCGATTAAATATTTTAATCGACTGACAGCCCTAATTTTTTTTAATGTGTATGAATACATTTTGAAAAACATTTGATCAACGAAAACAAAGGATTTGATCAGGATCTAGACTCAGTGTGTAGTTTATTAATTAATCAATGCTCTCTACATTAGGAACACACATACCAGTGTACCAGAGGGAGTCACACACAGCTGTGCCTAGATAACCAAACAAATTGACAAGATAACCAAAATCCTTGAATCTACACACAGCAAATAAACTCAAATGACACAAAGGAGATCACACATACAGTATAGTCGATATAAAACTGTCCGCTTCAATCTGAAGAGCAACTAAAACAAAACACGGGAGTGTACCTTGTTCTTGTGAACACTAATGTTATCCACAGCATACACAGAGACCACGAAGTTCTTAAGGAGAAAACTAGTTGCTAAAACAAAACACGTTAGTGTACCTTGTTAGCTAATGTTAACTAGCTGACATTAACGTTACACATTGCACTCATATTACTCACCGAAACCTTGTAAAGCCGGTCCCGCATGCTGGCTCTTACAGAACCCACTAACTCCCCTTTCATATAGGTACAGCTCTCAACGTGCCCAGACTTGTAGTGATGTTTAGTGATGGCAGTTTGACACTGAAGCTTCGCACGGAGCTTCAACCCTGGACTTCCTATTCCATAGAAGCAGTGCTTCGAAGCTTGCTTCAAATCACGTGACATATGACGTCCGAAGCAGCAACTGCTTCAAATCACGTGACATGTGACGTCCGAAGCAGCAACTGCTTCATTTCCTGAATGAATCACTTGACTGGTTCACGGTCCATTCACGCGATTCAATGCACTGCCTCGTCTCGATTCTGACAGGTTGAAACAGTTTCAAACTTGAGTGCTTCAACACTTTATGACCGCTCTAAACAATGCACAATGTGTGGGTTGTTGTCGTAGTTTGCGTTGTTGCTGTTGAGTTGTTGTTGTTATTGCATTTGATATCATTATAGAGCAAGCCAGGAAGTAAGATAGGTCGTTCTGGCTCGGGAAACACTTCGAAATGTGGAGAAGTTGTGAACAAAAAGACAATTATCAGTAATATGAAAACAGTTAAATATTTCAAGGAATAGATAGTCCAGTGGATAGAGCCGGCGGCCCGAATGCGGCGATGTCCTCCGCGCAGCTGGTTCAAATCCCGGAATGGACATATTTTAATCATTGCTTTTCAACTTTAATAACTGATAAAAGGCCCTCTCCGCCCAAAAACATGTCTAGCACTCTCTAGTCCAGGGGTGCCCAACCAGTCGATCGCGATCGACCGGTCGATCGCGGGGAGATTCCCAGTCGATCGCGAGATGTGTCTAAAAATAGAACAACAATATTCAGTTTTATCGTTAATGTCCTGTAACATAATCTTCCTGTGGCAGAATACTGCACTTGAACGCATCAAAGCTTTGTGATTGGCCGGCGTGACCCCATGTGTCAGGGCGTGGCTGGTGAGCAGTGGGCAGTGCACTAGTTCGCTAACGTTGTCCGTAGGAGTGACAGTCCGCACACACACAAGACCGCAATTATGGCAGAAGCAAAACATATATAATTTTCACTCCGAGTGGGAGGATGATTATTTTTGTATCTATTCCAATTCAAAGTCCATCTGTCTCATCTGCAATGCGAGCGTGGCTTTATCGAAGAAGGGTAATTTAGGAGCGGCATTTCAAAACAGTGCACAAACGCTACGAGACGGAATTCCCTCCTAATTCTGCCCTACGCTCCAAAAGGGGAGAGGCCTGAGAGCACAGCTAAATGCACAGCAGTCCATTTTCACCAGGCCCAACAACAAGAGCAAGGATGCTACCATAGCATCTTATCGTGTCAGTCACGTTCTTGAGAAACAGATGAAGTCTTTCAAAGACGGCGAAGTTGTGAAAGAAGCATTCCTGGAGGCTGCCGATGCGTAATAAAAATAACAGTAGCATTTCAACAGGTTTTTGATATGATCAAAACTCAAGTTAGATACCGTTATTAATCAGCTGTAAGTTTGAGTTTGTTTGAATTTATTCATTATAATTATTGTACAAAATGGTATAAGAATGCAAACTTAAATTGATTATAGTCTATTATTAATTCAGGTTAAGAAACTAGTGTTGCTTGCATCCTTTTTTTAAAAGGCATTTCTTTTTATAATCTACTAAAATGCAACGAAAAAAGGGTTTGATTCTATTAATTTTGTCTTTTTTTATTGCACGTTGGCAGCAGATTCCTGTGTAGCTTCAGATCTGAGTTGTCTTATTAGGAAGCCTAATTTATACTTTTGTAGCAACACTACTTTTTATATAATGGCAAAGAAAGGGTTCAGAGTGTTTTCTTTTTTCCCTGTGTCATATGTGGCACAGTGGCAGCACTGTTCAATGTTTCTTGAAAACATTACCCACTGTAGTAGCCTATGTGACGTGTGAATAAACTCCAACTCTGCATCAACAACACTGTTGTGTAACTTCAGTTAAATACTTGTATGTGTGTAGATTAGAAAGAGGTAAGATAAAGGATCTGCAGTATTTTATGAAGTATTAATCATACAAAGGTCCGTTTTATACAAGTAGAAGTGTGTATTTACCTGGTTGTAGGCTGTCAACAATGGCTACGCCTCTCTATTTGGACTGGTAGATCTCTGCAGACTGGCAACTTTAAAAGTAGCTCTCGGTTCAAAAAAGGTTGGGCACCCCTGCTCTAGTCTCTTCTCAATAACCCAATACACACAATTATCAATCTTTAATTGCAAATAGAACATGATATTCAGTCTTTGTGTGTGTGTGCATCGAATATTTTTCAAGGCAAAGATACGTTAAACCCACTGCAGCCTTGCACTTCGCCAGGAGAGGTCGCTGTAACTGAAGCTTCGAGAAATGAACCTATTTCCGACACAATTGTCCAAGTGGTTAGACGCTTCATTCAAAGCTTCATTTTGCCATCACTAGTGATGTTCACCTCGTAAAATACTTGTATTCTCATTCTGAAAGAATGTGGTGAAATGTGCTAACGTGATGGCCATCTTTATGTTGGTGACGCGTATTGTGCGAGACCAGAGACCTGTAGTTCACTGAGCGGTTTCACACGAAAAAATGTGTAACTTCACAGTTTTACGACACATTTTAATTTTTTTGACTTGCAAAATGTTCTTTTAAATTGACAAACATCATATGTGTCATTCGTGGCACAATTCAAACGGGATCAAAAGATAACCTTTCTCTCGCCATTGACTTCAATGTATAATTTTCCGCTTCCGGGGTCCCATGGAGGCTTTCGGAAGGGGAGGGACTTCGCCTCTCTATAGCGAATGAGAGGTTTGGCAATGCACGTGGCCGTGGCTCATTCCCCTGATAGGTGGAGAGTTGACCAATAAGCGGAGCACGTCTTTGTGACGTAGAAAAGTGTTGAAATCTGGATCCATTTTTTTCAGATCCGTTGCAGCCCCTTTTTTAGAGATTTGGCTAAGGAGGAAAATAGAGAGGGTTGTGTTTTCTGACACTTGGTGAGTTCCCTGGAACACCGGGGACACATATTCATGTATAAAAGACGTACAAAGGTGCATTTTGCATGATAGGTCCCCTTTAATCAATATCTAGTCAACTCTAAAATACCACATATATGCAATGGCATGATAATATTATTGTGACAAGTGGGGTATTCACCTGGTGTTTCCAGAAATTAGACGTAGATGCAGCCAAAATCGACGAAGGCCACTTTCGAGGGTCGTTTTTCCATACATCTGCAGGCAGTCTGTAAGGGCAATCCGCCAACCCACACAGCTCTAGTTTACGCTGGTAACGACCTTGAGCACACCCCTCAAGTCCAGAGATGTAATCCGAAGACATGCAGCGATTTCTTCGGTCGTTCATTCAGAAAAAAATCCTAGTGAGCTCTGCCTGGCTACGTTAGCTAGCTGTTTATATTTGCACTTCCAGGATATTTGCACCTCCAGGAAAATGGCGTATTTATATATATATATATATATATATATATATATATATGGCACGTGTTGCATTGTGGGTAGCTCGTGACGTCACTGTGTGTGAAAGAATACATTTTAAGAATGGCGTTTATCTTTTTTGAGAATGAGTTCTTATTTGATTTGATTTATTTGGGTCTACAACAGATGATACAAATGTTTGTGTCAGTAAATGTGTAGGCGGGGGTGTTTGTGAAAATAACGGGGACAGAACATGGATGTATAATAAGAACAGAAAGAGCTGCTGTCAGACGATCAGCTGTGCAGCGTCATCACAAACGGACGTGGCTTCACGTGACGCTCCGGAGGAAAGGACGTCCCATTGCTCTTAAAACTCATTTCCCTGCTTCTCGTGGTTTCCTTGCGTCTCTCCATGGCTGCTTCTCAGGTCGACTATTTTCATTTCCTCGCTCCTCGGTCCTCTGTCTCACCGGAAGTTGATTTGCCTGCGCCATCTTGAGTACCGTCCCATGGCTCTTATTTCTGCCGGAGGAGCGAGGAGCGATCATGGAGGAGCGATAACCGAGGAACCACCAGACCATCCTCCGATGAAATGCTGGACTATTTGACCGCAGCCGAGATGTCCTTCTACATGGCGGGCTGAAATTCATTTCCCGGTCACTACCAGAGGACCGAGGGTTCGAGGAGTGGAGGAGGGGAAATATGTGAAATGAGAGGCTCCATGGCCCTTTTAAAACGGGTTTTACAGCTCAACAACAATACAGCATCACATGATTTCACTTCAGCAACTCATGCTGCTAACACACAGGGAAGTAAGGACCATAGCTGGATGTGTTTAAGGGAATTCTGCCTTAAAGCTGCTTTATTTTTGTTCTTAACCCGGACAGCACGCCTCCTGTGAGGACCAACATGGCCCTGCTCGGATTTGGAAACATACTGCTGCTACTTCTGCTTTTTGGAAATTCAGTAAGTACTTCCTAAAGCTTTTTATAGCCTGTGGTCGACATGTAAGAAGCTATACCTGCAGCCTCATCCCCATGACATTAAAACACATATTATACCAGTGTATAGGTCACCGAAATGCAAAACAAAGGATTGGAACGTGGCGTCAAATTCATATTTTTTAAGTACACAAATACACGACATTCAAGAGATGTTAATGTGAGAAAACAATGTTTAGATTCCGCCAATGGTATGTTAACATCAGTTATGCTTTTAAAAATATTTGGTTGAGTTATTGTCAGGTCAATAAACAAAATGTATTTAATCCAGAAGTCAAAATCTTCAATATGTAAATTACTGTACAACTGTACTATATGGCTAAACAACTTTCCACATGACAACATTTTAAAAACATGTTGGTTTGTATAGACAGTTTTATTCTATTTAAGCATTGTTCAACACCTTTATTATACAGTCAAGGTTAGTATGTGTTAATGACACATCCTTAGAGTCAGCTGAGATGTCAGCCCTGCACCATAAAAACATGAATCTTTAACCAATAATCTCATAATGGAACACAATATAAACTGAATTATGGTGATGAGTTGGGATTTAACTGATGATGTGTTGATCTGCAGCTCGGGGCACCTGGTTCATTCAGCGTGGATTACAAGAAGGACTGCTTCCGAAAAGATGGGGAAGAGTTTCGTTTTATATCAGGAAGCATCCATTACAGCCGGATCCCCAGAGTCTACTGGAAGGACCGACTGCTCAAGATGTACATGGCAGGACTGAATGCCATCCAGACGTACGTTTACCTGTTGTCTTGCTCTCATTATGCTTCACTCATTTGTTTTTTTCATGTTTAGGTTGTTGTTGAGAGTGTGTCATGTTTCAACTGACTTACATATCAAAACTAATCCAGGAGAAGGGTTTTAACTTGGGCTGCACGATATATCGCGATATGCGATATTCACATCGCATGGACGTGCGATTTAAAACATTTTTTTTAAAAATTTGAGCTCAGCTTGTTGCTCTGATAACTTAAGATCCAGACGTCCGTGACTAAAATCCTTCATCCGGTTAAATATAGTTAAAAAAATACCAATTGTATAGCATTAAAGGTGGGGTAGGTAAGTTTCAGAAACCGGCTCGAGATACACTTTTTGTTATATTCCATGGAATGTTCTTAACATCCCGATAGCAATGAATATCTTAAGTGCTTTGACAAAAAATCCATTAAAAAATGTAATCTGTAGAAGCCGTAATACTGTAAAAAGTACAACCAATCCGTTTTGCCGGCTGTCTGTCAGCCTTCCATCTCGTGCACGCACAAATGTATCTCGTGCCCTCATTGGGCGTGCCGTCATTGGGCGTGCCGTCATTGGGCGTGCATTGCAGCAGTACTTCAATGACTCGCCAGCAACAGGCGGCCACTTTCACCAGTCTGCTGACGTCATGTGTGCGTTCATGTGTGTTGGAGGAGGTGCTCTGTAAGGAAGTCTGAAGGAAGGGGCGGATTCTTTTCGGCTGTGTACTTTCACATTTTAGTGCACTCGAGCCGGTTTCTGAAACTTACCTACCCCACCTTTAAAGTTCAAGAAAGGATGGTTTGCGGGGAAAAAAACGGTCTTTTCTTCAATTCCTGTATGTTTTCATATCGCAATATATATCACAGGGGGGGGAAATCGCTATGTCAGTTTTTTCCAATATCGTGCAGCCCTAGTTTTAACTATTAAAACATGTGTCACATGAGAGAGACCTGTTGACATTGGTATTGCCTCTACAATCATTTGCATGTGATTGTGTTGCAGTCACTCAACAAACATGTCAGCAGTCACATGCTGCAGTGTAGAGATATTTGGTAACAAGCTACAGGGAATTAATCTACACCAACTATGATCCATTCATAGTTTTAAATAATTTCCTAAAAATGGCATTCAATCTTACTGACATCACTCTTCCCAGTGTTTCATTTAGAAACAAATATCTGTACAGATAGGACAGATGTTTTATCCAAGCTTATAGTGAGCTAGACTTTTTCACTTCACTCATTTCAAGATATTTAATTACACACATTACATTTATTGTATGTGTTTTTATGACTGAGATAAAATCATATATCGTGCCATCCCTTTATATAATGCAGGGTTGCAAAACAAAATAGGATTTGTAGTCCCTTAAGGCCCTGTCACACTGTCCCGAAATTGACACCCGATGGACACACGATAAAGGAAATGTTCAAATTCGGCTGTGATCGTTGCAACATCGGGCCATTCGTGAGGGCATCTTAAGCCATCGTATGACCGCCGGTGGAGTTTCTCAGGCTCCGGCAGCAACTTAGTGAGCGGCAACTTCGTAAGGAACTCGTGAGGACATCTTGTCAAATCGTGTCATCTTCGTGTTATCATCGGTGCCATCGGGCATTCGCCCTCACTCTGATCGGGGCGAATGCCCGATGGCACCGATGATAACACGATGCCCTCACGATGGCCTTACGAAGGGCACAATTGACACACGAATTCAACACGAAAATGAACCTTCGCAAGGTCCTTCGGCAATTTTTTGGCATGCCAAAGATTTTGCCACCGCTCACGAAGTTGCTGCCGGAGCCTGAGAAACTCCACCGCCGGTCATACGATGGCTTAAGATGCCCTCACGAATGGCCCGATGTTGCTACGATCACAGCCGAATTTGAACATTTCCTTTATCGTGTGTCCATCGGGTTGTTTTATTGCACAACAAAATCATGTAAATATATTATGTAAATAACCCAATTTGTGTTCTGTGAAACTAAAAAGGATATAATATATTATTTTGAAGGACAGTTGACAGGAAGTTGTTGTTATGGAAACAACATTACGGAGAAAACGTAATATTTTCTACATATAACGACGGATAAAGTAAAGAACAAAGTCTGAAGATATCAGTACAGTATCATAGCACTGTAACACAATTGTTTTTGGTACTTTCATTGCAGTTGTATGTCTTAAATGTAATGTAAATGTTGCCTTCGTGTGTGGTTCGGGGCCATCATCGTGCGAAATTCACAATTCCATATTCGTGTGTCCATCGGGTGTCAATTTCGGGACAGTGTGACAGGGCCTTAAATGACATACACAGGGTTCGTACGGGTGCTGGAAATCCTTGAACATGCTTGAAATGTTATGAGGTGTTTGAAAAGTGCTTGAATGTTGGGAATGGTGGTTGAATTTGGGATAAAGTGCTTGAAATTGTAAATGCTTTACTTCGCTTTTTAGATTAAAAGAAAATAAAGAAGTCGGAGCGCGCTTAATTGCTTCGCTTTTACATAAAACAGCTCTGCTGCGGCCTTCCCGCGCTATACGCGTGACCTGCAAGTGTTTTTGTTACGTGTGACCTGGGCATTCTGAGAGTGATAGATGACAGTATGCCAGGAGGTTGCAGTTTCAACGAGCGTTGGCTAGCAGAAGACAAATACAAGCCATGGCTAAGATGAGGGTCAAGCCCACGAGTAGCCTCCTGCAAAGTTTGCAAAAAATAATTTCAGTTGTTCACGATGGGAGAGTCTGCGCTGACGAGCCACATGAAAGGTACGCCGTAGTAGAGCATTTTGGATTAGGCTAACGTTGCATGTTACGTTTGTTTAAGCTAATGTTAGCGAACTGAACAGCGAACTCCATGAGGGATAATAATTACAGGGGACAATCATTTCAGAGGAGCGTACCTATGTTATGTGCGTTACAGTCCCCATCCTGTGGTGTTCAGAGGATTAAGCACTCACTGTTGTAATTCAACCCAGTCTCACAGCATTTCGTGTTATAGTCACGAAATATAGTCTATGTATTCGACAAAGCGATTTTAAAAGCAATGTATTTCTACTGGTAGTATGTTTTCGTGCCTAAACCAAATGTGACTTGCTCTATCGAAATCAGTCACATTGACCCGAAGACACATTTCCGTTTGTATTACTGGTCTGGGGGAAGCTTGCGAGTGTGTGTTTGTGTGTCTTGTGTTTGTGTACCGGGGAAACGCTCACAAGAAACACCGGCTGTTGTTATGCTTCTAGGATTTACATGTAGAAAACCTAAAGCTTTACCAGAGCAGAAGTCAGGGAAACTCAGATCATTGAGACACAGGGCACAGGATAGAACTAGGGCTACATACAATAGTCCAGGATGAACATGCACATTGCCGATATCATCAGTAGTAATACAATCAGAGCACGGCCAAGAGATAGCAGTGAGTCACAATGCCTAGTTTGTTTTGTGCGCACATTGACAGTTGAATCTAACCTAATCATCTTGTGTAGAGACCTCATAATCACACATGATAGTAGTGGCGGTTCGCACTTGTTATGCGCAGGAGGGGGTAGAGAGGCGGCGAATAACGCAAGGAAAAAGCAGTACAGTTTGGGATTAGCCATCGTTAGTCCAGTGAAGGTAGGAAGCAGCACTCACCCAGAGGTCAACAGTCCTTGGTTGTCCAAGTCCTTGGTTGTTTATAGCATAAAGAACATCTTATTTAATGTGAGGTAGTGAAATAATCATTTGAGTATAAGTATGTGTATATAAATATGTAATTTACAACAGCTGTAAGATGCTTGAAAATGCACCTTGAATTTGACTTTGGAAAAGGTGTAAGAACCCTGCATACAAGAAAGACAAAACTGGCTTCAATAAAGATGAACAGACCTCATAAGGTTGCTGGTATTGACAGTAAAGTGGACAGAATAAAAGTGCCTGCACTGACGGTTGTCTTTAAATCTTTACCTGACACTGCATCGCTACACCTGATAGAAATGCTAAACTGAAACCCCTTTTTGGTCGCATGGAATGTTATGTCGCATTCGATCAGGCGCAAGTATTTCACACTAGTGCAATTAATCAACTCACCAATTGTTCGTACAGTTCGATATGTTTGATCGGCATTTTTTATTTAACTTAACATATGTATTCTCTAACAAACAGTATTGATACACAGTGGAACATCCTGGTCTCTTGCATATAATGTATTAGTCAGCCAACATACAATCTGCTTAAATAACTTGAGTGTATATGCTTTCATAATACTCATACTTCATTACCATTGAAGGTACATTCCCTGGAACTACCACGAGGAGTCTCCAGGCCAGTACAGTTTTAGTGGAGAGCGGGATATGGAGTATTTCCTTCAGCTGGCCCAAGATATTGGCTTAATGGTGATCCTTCGGCCTGGACCCTACATATGTGGAGAGTGGGACATGGTGAGTGTGGGTAATTAGTAAATGTACACCTTTTCAGTTTTTAATAGCATACTGGGATAATCAAGAAAAACTGACCTTACAGTATTGAACTCTTGAAAGTTTTCATAAGAAATAGTTGTACTTTTTATATCGCTACACTTATTTTACAACAATGGTTACTAGTTACAGGGCATTTATAGACTGAATTACCCAACAGTAAATAAACTAATTATAATCCTCTCCATCTTACCGTGTTTCATACAAAGGGGTGATACGCTATAGCTTTATAGATACTTATCCCACAATTATTGTAATATGTTTACACTTCCATGAGTCCGGCTTTATTGGTGACGGCTGCAAAAGTATGGCAACATACACTGCAATTAGTTTGGACTGTCAAAGTAGCATATTAGGTTTTTTAGGGGAAAATATGAGCGTATAATGCGGGATTCATGTCAATATATCTGCCAATGTTTGGTATTTAGTCTCCACTAGAATAACTAGTTAACATCTAACAAGGACCACAATAATTGGGAAAAACTAGAACCATTTTAAAACCACCCTTTGAATACATTTGAGGGTGTTTGAAACTCAAAACATAGATTCCTGGTGCAATAACACTTTAAAAATTCAATGTATATATATATATATCCATTTCAGTTTCATCTAAACCTGCTGCCATTGTTTACATTATTCTGTCAACTAGGGAGGGCTGCCTGCTTGGCTTCTCAACAAGAAAGACATTGTGCTGCGGTCGTCAGATCCAGGTGAGAATATTTCAGAGAAAAACAGGATGCAGGAAGACAAATGTTATTGGTTACTGGTTTCAGTACATAAAACGATGCAATATGTTGCACACCAGCAAGACAAAATCTGCATAGCTTACCCATTTTTTATTTCTCCATTTAGTGGTATTAACACTCTAGTCCCGAGCCTCTTTCCAGATAAATCCAGTACAGTGTGTTACACCCAAGCCTAGAGGAACCTAGGCGCAGCACAAAGTTGCACTCTCCCCACTTTTCCCACTCCCAAGAACATGGACGCCAAGGCAGAGAAAGCGTTTGGTAATTTAATTACCAAACCTTTAAACACAAAAATCTTACCTAACAAATTAGAAAAATAAACGTACAGGCTTCTTACCTACTAACGTAAAACAGGAAAAAACGAATAATCTAAAAGAAAAAGGGTTTTGCACTCCTGAGAAAATAAATCATGTCTACAAAGACAGGTTTAGCAGCTTTTCTTCCTACAGTCTGACAGCAGAAGAGAAGGACCGGTAAAATGTAGGGAGAAGTTGAGTCAGAGAGCGCCGAGGAACTGCACGGCTGCAGCTTAATATGCTCTCGTCTCCTCAGGTGGACCAATCAGCATGCAGAAGGTAGCTAATCAGCTAACGGGCACCACCTGCTTGCTCACACACACACACACACACACACACACACACACTCACTCACTCACTCACTCACTCACTCACACACACACACTCACTCACACACACAGACACAGGAGGAGGGAAACATATACACATAAATGACCTAACGACCTAGGGTCGTAACAAGTGTAACTAGAAGTATGCTGAAACTGTAAAATAACACACATATCTAAAATCGGACAATCAGCTTTCTCCAAAATGCTTTAAAATCTGGACCACATTTCCAACTGAAATCAAAATATTATAATAATTATAAAAGGTGATGTGCTGACCAAAAGCAACCCAGAGTTGAACCCATGTTTAAGAGATTGACTTTGAATGACCCATGTCTATTGCTGCATGTGTATTTCTGCACTATGGCATGTATTGTATTTCTCCTTTTGTATTACATTGTGGTTTCATGATCCTGAAAGCTGAAAGGGTTTAAGCAACTAGGGACAAAAGTTGTAATTGAAGAAATCTGAAAAATCTGTGAAGCACATCCTGTTTCCATGTCAAATGCATTATCACGGTCTTAAATAAAATTAAAATAAATACAAATTGAATGTGTATTTTAGATTACATCGCGGCAGTAGATAAGTGGATGGGAAAGTTACTGCCCATGATAAAGCCATATCTCTACCAGAACGGGGGTCCTATCATCACTGTACAGGTGAGTCCTGGGCTGATTCCTGCAGGTTTGTGTCTTTAGTTGTTGTAAATGATGTACAATTACAGTACTTCATGAATAAGTCATAACATCTCCCTCCTGCTGTGTATGGTAGGTGGAGAATGAATATGGCAGTTATTTCGCCTGTGACTACAACTACATGCGTCACCTGACTAAGCTTTTCCGGTCCCACTTGGGCGAGGAGGTGGTGCTCTTCACCACAGATGGAGCTGGACTCAAATTCCTCAAGTGTGGCTCAATACAAGGCGTCTATGCCACTGTGGACTTTGGCCCAGGTCTCATCAACTCAATGCAAATTACACCAAATATTGATTGTGTTTTACAGGTTCGGTTATGTGATGATGCAGTATGTTGTGTACAGTATAGTTGTATTTATCTTCAGATAAAGTGCATTACAAACCAACTGAAATATTTTGAGATTCATAGGTCATGGTTTTCTTTCCACATTGACTTAGTGTCATGTGTTGGATTAGTCAGTAGGAAATCATACAAATACATGTGAGCTTATTTTTGTGTTTTAATCCTGTTAGGTAATGTAACGGCTGCTTTTAATGCACAGAGACACGCAGAACCTCATGGACCTTTGGCAAGTATTTTCCCTCATACAGTTTGTGATTTCCAAACCACACAAGTGTTTCTCTCGCGCTCATAGGGTTTCCTCCTGCTTTAACAGGTGAACTCTGAGTATTACACTGGCTGGCTGGACCACTGGGGGTCTCCTCACTTTTTCGTGTCATCCGCCGCTGTGGCCAAGTCCCTCAATGAGATGCTGGCCATGGGAGCAAACGTCAACATGTGAGTCTACAGATGTACAGGTTCAGACACCCTGAAGGCATTTACTATTGCACTTAAGATGTCATTATGATGATGGGTGACCTTTTACAAATATAAATACATGTTCTTGAAGTTAGAGAATGACGAGAGGCAATGTCTTGTTCTTGCAGTTCTAAGTTATTTAAATGTATTTGTGCCTCATTTCTGTTCATTTAACCTTAACTGCTCTCTTCACAGGTACATGTTCATAGGAGGGACAAACTTTGGATACTGGAATGGTGAGTGAACTTTAACAGACTTGGATGTCACAAAGCTACTTGGGATTTTTGTGCTGCTAAAATGATAACGCTAAGATGAACCTCTCCCTCTGATTGCCTTTTGATATCTCAGGCGCCAACTCACCGTACGGCCCGCAGCCCACGAGCTATGACTACGACGCCCCTCTCTCTGAAGCAGGAGACCTCACAAAGAAGTACTTTGCTATTCGTGATGTCATCAAAATGGTAAGAACATTAGGCCTCTAGTTTTGCTTTTAAAATCACTTTAGCTGTTTTGTATCATATCAAGGGTCTTTATTACTATTAAGAAAAGCGTATAAGTTGTGTATGTCACCTGGAAGAACTTGTTTATCTTTTGACAACAGTACCGTAAGATGCCAGAGGGACCGATACCACCTACAACTCCAAAGTATGGATATGGGACTGTTGGGTTGAAAAGGGTATGTTCACTTTGTTTCTATTAACTCATCAATCAAAAATGTTTGTTCACATGATTTAAAAAAGTAAAATATTAATACTAAAAAGCAACCCTTTGCCTCCACAGCTCCAAACAATTTCAGATGCCTTAGAAATACTTTCTTTCTCCGGCCCCGTCAAAAGCATTTATCCTCAGACTTTCATCGAACTGAACCAGGTATTCATGTTTGTCTGTTTTCAGTAGTGAAAAATGTATTGTTGCATTCTTTTCAAGTTCACCAACAATATTTTGTCATATAATTGTAATTCATTCGTGGATATATATATATAACGTGTATTTCCTTCCTCTATCTCATGTACTGTAGGCCTTTGGTTATGTGCTATACAGGACTAAACTTCCAGTTAACTGCAACACACCCACACCACTGTCGTCTCCTCTGAACGGCATCCATGACAGAGCGTATGTGTCAGTGGACGGGGTGAGACTCATCGTTTCTTATCAGATGTTATATGCAGGTCCAACCACATGCCTTTTCTGATCATTGCTTGTCACCAGATTAGTTCAATTTAAGGCTCAGTACTTTATTGGTACCATCAGAATATGTCCTGAGCACCATCACCATTTTACCAATTTTAGACAGGCTGATATTCTTGTACATTTTACAACATTAAACATTTGGAAACCTATAGCTGTTTTTTGTGCAAATGGAATTTTGTTTTGGTGATTTTGAATATAATTAGTGGATTATATTCACTACTATACATAATGTAATAGCTAGTCCTAACAAATGTTAGCAAACTCTGAATATTTTTTTGATATAACCTTTCTGACTTATTTTTCAGGTGGCTGTGGGGATTATTGAAAGGAACAAGGCCTTAACTGTCAATGTGACTGGGAAAGGCGGCAGTCAGGTGGACATACTGGTGGAGAATATGGGCCGAATCAACTACGGAAGAGACATCAATGACTTTAAGGTACATTTTAAAGTTACTTTGTGTGTTTTGACATATGGCTTTTCACAGTCACAGAGATTTACTGGATATCAGTTGCACGTTTGCAAAAGATAAAAGACTGTTTATTTAACTGCAACCAAATTATATTTTAGATTTGAATTTGACATTTTTCTTTGACACTTTACATTTTGAGCCAAGTAGGATATCAGTGTAATAGTTTTTGCTCTCCCCTGCACAGGGCCTGGTGTCCAACCTGACTCTGGGGAAAGACACGCTCACTGGCTGGACGATGTACAGCCTCAGCATCGATGAAGCGGTCAGTCAGGGCCTCCTCGGTGAAACCAAACCAACAGTCCCATCTCCCCCCGCTGCTCTCTCCCTCCCCACCTTCTACGAGGGAAGCTTCATCATTCCTGACGGCATCCCAGACCTCCCCCAGGACACCTATATCAAGCTGCCCAAATGGGGGAAGGCATGTTATCCAGTTATTTTTTATTAAGTTAGAATTCAAAATGTTTGGCCATCCAAAACAAATATTAGCACAATTGTAATGGAGTACCAGGGGAAAACAAAAATATTTGTAATCCATTAAATTGAATATCTTTGTGTTGGTTACATTACATTACATGTTTTGGGTTGGTTAAAAATAAAAAACTAAGCAAACCTGCAGAAACTAAACAAAGCTAAAATAATTAGCCAATAGGATCAACAAATATTTCTAATAATGGTTGGTCATAGTCCTCTGATCTGTACTTTACTATCTAATCTGTATTTGAGAACATTAACAAAACAGGTGAATACTGATTAACTCGAATTATTTAAAAAATAATCACAAATAACCATAAATGAATACAAATAATTATTAACTTCAGGCCTTCACTAAATGTGGAGAAAAGGATAAAAACAATTAATAAAATACATGCTGTTTAAGTGTATCTCGTCAAGACCTTCTTTAGCACAGGCCCAGATCTCATTAGTCATAGTTCTAAAGTATTGTCTGTGGTTTTTTTGTTTAATGATGACAAAGACCTAAAGTACGGTTTAAGTACAGGGCATTAATAATCAGTATTTCTTTTTCAGGGGCAAGTTTGGATTAACGGCTTCAACCTGGGACGCTACTGGCCGTCTCGGGGCCCTCAGGTGACACTTTATGTTCCTGCCTCCATCCTCAGCAACGCTGTACCCAACAACGTGACTGTGCTGGAGCTGGAGGACGCCCCCTGCGGCCCCGGGCCCTGCAGCGTGGAGTTTACCGACACCCCCATCCTGAATGGCCCAGTACAGTCTGACTTCAAACAGCAGAGGAGGCTCTTCTCTAAAGATGATTTGTTGTGATAATAAGGGAAACGTACAGCTGCACTAAAAGGAAACTATTTGCACTTTCTGCCTATTTTTAATCAGCACCTGTTTTGTGAAAGAGAGTTCATTTAAGACATGATATCAAAAATGTGTTTTCAGCCAAATAATTATTTTAACCATCATATAACTGTGAGCTCTCTACCTCACTGATTTCCCGAAACATTTTTATTCAAAGCCTTCTTTTCTTTTTTGCGTATTGATAGACATCACATCAAGCTCTATTATGTAGAAGGTTTTATTTTATCGTGAAAAACACATCGGAGAAATACCATATTATCATACAACTGAGGATACATTGTGGCACTGCTGACATCTACATTATCTTTAAAAAAGTGTTTGCATTGATTGTAATGCTGTTCAGCATTTGCCTTTTTAAACAAAAAAATAAAAGTATGATTTTATAATACTTTAAGGATCTCCTTTTTTTATTGTGTCAGTATATTCTTGCCAGAAAATAAGATCAAGATAATATATATTTGTGTCGCTATAAAGATGGAGAAAATATATATTTATTTTATAACAGGGGTCAAATTATTCACAGTAAATTGAAAGGATTTTTCTTGAAAGGGTTGCATGTGTCCTGTAATGCCCACTTGTGGTATCTATAAGTAACTTTTTTCACAAATAAATATATTCTCATAATGATAATTATTATTAAAATTAAAAACGAATTTGCAGTGGTGTAAAGTAACTAAATACAGAGGTAAATAGTGTACTTTTACTCCACTACATTTATGTATATCTTTAGTTAGTTTTCCGAATTGGATTAATGTTGTGAAATATGAACAACACTTAAAAGGGACTTTTGTTACACCTGGATTAAATTCACTAGCTACCCTGCAGTATACAAAGTCATTAAAACTACCTGCACCTTTACCAGCTTTGATAACACTTCAATGCATCAATCATTATAATCAAAACATGATTTATTTTCTGAAATGGGCCAATCTGCATTAGTAGAGTACTTTTACTTTTGGTACTGTAGGTATATTTTGATCTTCATACTTCATACTTTTACAATTGAGTAACATTTGAAATGCAGGATCCGTACTTGAAACAGAGTATTCCAATTCTTTGTTAATTCTACTTTTACTTAGGTACAAGGTCTGAGTACTTCTTCCACCTCTGGCTATTTGCTTCTCTTCTGTTTGGTAAATATAATGTCAGTAACACGCCGGAGCACAAGGTGGCGCTAGTGTATTAACACGCTGGTTGCTAAGCGCCGATAAAACTAAACAAATGAAAAGAAGAAAACTAACCCACGTAAAAGAAGAGGGCGGAGAAAAATAATTTAACATTAGGTCAGGAAAGAACAGATTTGTTTTTTGTTTTATTTATTTCATGGTTTTATTTATTTATTTTAATTTTATTTTTATTAGAGCATAAGTTAAAGAGTTGGAATCATAGATGTCTATGGTTGGAATGATGTGATGATTCATACTCATGTACAGTAGGTGGCGGTATGCACCTTTTAAGTTGTTTGCAATCCGCCAAAAGCAAGAGAAGAAGAAAAGGGCGGAGGCCTGTTGAAAATGTAAAGAGCAGACGAAACAACGCCAATATTCGACAGTTCCCGTGATGAGGTAAATAAAGTGAATTGAATCCTTAACTTTTAATTGTCAAATGTAATTGTTAAAAGTTTCATATGTAGCCAGCTGTAGCAAACGATAATTAGCTCTAGCTAATTAGACGCTACGTTACAGGAAGCCACCTTCCTTGTTATTGTTATATCTGTGTTGTTTACCATCAACAACTTACTATTTTCTCGTGAAACTAACAAACTAAAGGATGTAACACAGCAAGAAACACTTAATAGCTAAAGGTTTACATTAACCTATGTGTATTTTTGTTTTTTTCTGCAGGATTTGAACGCCTCCGTGTTTGGGACGTTTCTCAAAAATGCTGCAATATTATTAAATCGAGTATCATGTTGAGATACTCATTGCCATTACTATCTGACAATAGTTAACAGACATGCCGTGGTGCCTTAATACCAAGCGGAAATACCAAGGCAATACATTTACATACATTTCTTTAATCAAATTGCAGTTTATTCTTGTATACACCAGCTCAAAACGACCTAGATCATGGTAGACAATCGCTATGCCACAGCTCTGGTGATCGGTTCGGTGCTGAGCCTGATGGCCACGGTGTACCTCTCTGTGGCGGTGGGCACTCAGCACTGGTACCAGTACAGCTGTCCATCGGGGAAACGTGAGGGGAGCAACGCCACCGAGCTCAGAAATGAGTTCATCAATGGAGAGTTTGATGAGAAGACCTACAGCGAGACCCTGTTCCGCCTGAACGGCACCCTGGGGCTGTGGTGGAGGTGCATACTGGTGCCAGGCCGGTCCTACTGGTTCAAAGAGCCAGGTATGAGCTCCTTTTGAAGATATCACATCAAAGTCATCTTTATTGTCAATCTTCCAGTTTGTGTGTACAGACCGAGAGATCGAAATACCTTTTCCCACAATCCGGAATATTAAAACAAATGTATATAAAAAGATGTGTGCCAATATACATACACAGTCAAAGACACATTTTTACATGTGCACACATTAAGACCTACATAAAAACATAACAATCAATATGTACAAAATAACAGTCACTTCAATATTATGAGAATGTACATTAGTGCAAGCTTGTCCATAGAATGTGCATTATTGCAGATTATCCATCTCTACAGGTTTCTTTCAGATACAGCCTCTTGAATCCTCCCTAATTCATTCTTTATACTTTATTAGGATCACTAACATAAGCATGAAACAAAGCAAAACCACAGATAATTTCAGGCAACAAAAAACATCATCCTATTTTTAACCATCATTAAATCAAACTCAAATAATACAAATATTTGTACTAACCCACAGACACAGTTCAATTATACATTACGATACAGGGATGATTTTTTAACGAACTTTTGAAATGTACTTGTACACTATTAGGAAGCACTGACATTGTAAGCTGATGTTAAGCAGATGCATGCATGGTTAGGGAGGGATTTATTTTAAATTGCAGTTTAGATCACAAACTTTGAGACACCAAATGTCTGACTGCAATACAGGGAAATGCGAGTAGACATATATCATTTTATTTTGATGAAATTTGTGATTGTTTTCTTGACACCAGATGAATACCTCTTTAGAGTTATGATTATTTAAAATGGTACAGAATGGTTCTTTTTTGGCTAGCTTGGAAAGTTACTTAAGGGTAAAAGTTGAAAATCAAATGTGATATTATCTGTGTAATGAATGACTCATTGCATTGCCCATTGTTTTGCAGTGTTACCTGCATTGATAGAGCTAGCTTCTTCAGTCAAAATGATAACACATGTGTATTATCTGATGATGTACTGCTTATGCTCGTGCTGTTCAAGCTTACATTGCACCATGGGTTTTAGCTAATGATGACTGCTCATTTAAATGTGTGCTTTCTCTTTTGACTTCAGATCCGAAGATGGAGAGGCAGTGTGTGAGCTTCACTCTTCCTCAGCAGTTCAGTCCAAAGTACAAACATCTCGGAAACCCTAACAGTGAGGAAGATCTGCTGAGAACATGTGAGTCCACCCTGTTTCCCCTCATCCACGTTTGTGTTGTGCTTTCTGTTCACCCTGCTTCCATTTGAACCCAATTTCGCTAGACCATAAAAACGGCTTTAAAAACTGAATTTTAGTCACAATATACTGTTCAGCCTCCACTTCCTCATGCTTTTTTATATCCATCCAATTGTGACAATTTTCTTTGTTTTCTTCCTTCAATGTCTTAATGTGTAGCTGCCATGTTTTTTAACATTAATGTTTTATTTGTAGGCGTTGAAAGTATTTTTTTAGTTAATATTCTCTATTTTTCCAGACTTGTGGAGGTGCCAGTTTCTGCTACCCCTGGTGTCCCTAGCTTTGGTGTTCCTTGGCGGCCTTGTTGGGGTCTGCGCCTGCCTGTGCCGCAGCTTCACCCCCACCTTGGGTGTGGGAGTGCTCCATCTGCTCGCAGGTGAGCAAAATGCATGCTCATTACTAGTGCTGGGGGGAAACGATTATTTTGAAAACGATTAATCGGGCGATTATTTGATCGATTAGTCGACTAATCGAACGATTATTTTTCTGTTGTTAAATTCATAAAAAACGTAATGTAAAAAAAAGTAATGTAAAAAATTTTTTTTTCACGATGCTGTGTCTCGGGATCTTAATATTTAAGAACCTATTAATGTGTTATACCAGATTAACGGAAATAATCTCAGCTAACTGACGATACAAACCATGTTTACCAACACAAAACAAAACACAAGTCTCATAAGAAGCAAACTAAAATGCTATCTAAATGACCCCTGAGCGAAAAATGCTAACGGACATTGGCACAGAACTCAAGATAAAAGTACCCTTATTACTTATCGTAGCTGCACATACAAGATATCCGATTAAAGCTGAGACTCCACAGATTATGTAGGTACATAGTATCATCACTGAGTGATCCGGACTCACGACAGGGGAAGCAAATACAGTCATCACAACACGTACCTTCACAGAGCTTCTAGGGAGATCGTCTCACCGCCGTAGCTGTCAATCTGATCAAAATACGTGTTCAATGGCATTAAAATGAGAAAAAACGCGGCTGAATCGGTTAATCCATAGGTTTTTAACGTCTATGTATAAAAAAATTATTGAATTTATAATCCATAATTCCATTTGTATGTAAAAATCGGAGAGCAAATGCTAGCTGCTAATGGTTGCCACCACAGCTAGCTGCTGCTTCCGGTCAAGCAGCAGTCTCAGTGAGATATAAATATATAAATATCTTTGCGTTTTGGACTAACTTTAAAATATTCCCATGCTTTTGAAGACCTAGGGCGAGATGTTTTCGTTTGAGGGCTTCGTGCGCAATCCTGTGAGGAGGAGGTGATAGCCGTTTCAGTCTCCATTGTGTTAGAAGTGCGATTGCGAACTGCTTGTTGCTTAGGGTGACCCACGTGTGTGTGGCGACCATATATATAGTCTATGGTGTCGACGCGGAAATATGTCGTCGACGATATTTTGAAGTCGCTACAGCACTACTCATTACTAGGGCTGCAACAAACGACTAATTTGATAATCGATTAATCTATCGATTAATGAAACGATTAATCGACAATTCGGACTATTACTGTATGCCTTGCACAATTTCTCAAACGCTCTTATTTAGCCATCACACAACGACATGCAGTGGGACTCGAACCTGGTACCCCCTGATTCGAAGTCCAGCACTCTATCCACTGAGCCACAGCCGCCCAAAACAGAACTGTAAACAAAATAGCTGAAACTTTAACTAAATAAATAACTCAGTTACCTCTAATCATTAACCCATGTTTGTATAATGTAGTTAACTCTGTGTGTTGCTGCTAGCATACATAACACCTGACGTGGAAACGTTACTCGTGGATGGGGCTACAGAGCTACTAGAAAGACAGTCGAACCCGGTGCATTCCTCCGTCTGAATGTGGAGCACTTTTGCTAAATGTTTAGACAAATTGCTCGTGTTACCGCCCTTACATGCTAAACTCTTATTGCACTTTTGGCAACGAGCATTGTCCACATCGAGACGGGTAAAGTTTAACCACACCTCGGAGCGCGTTCTCTCCGCCATCTCCTCCGTGTGTTGCTGCATGTAGCAGCCGCGTGTGTAAACTGCCCCGCCCCCTCGCACACAGACGGGGGAGAGAGATCTCGTCTGATCGAAAATACATCACATTTGTTTGTCTTTTTGCATATTAGAAACGAGGTAGCGACACTAAGACTGCGATATAATGTTTTTGTAGCAATAATACATGACATATATCTTTTAAATGTCTCCAGTACCGATAAAAAGACCAATAACGTTGGAGCTTAACGGCGCGTAAAACACACGTGATGACGTCACCAACGAATCGACGACTGAATTAGTTGGCAACTAATTTGGTAATCGATTAAGTCGATTAGTTGTTGCACCCCTACTCATTACCTTATTTCACCCATGGACCACAGAATAAATAACAAATAGTAGTTCAAATGTTCAAAAGGGACATTTGGATTTAAGATGCTTTCCACCATCTTGCAATATGTAAACAAGAAAACACAATGCAAGAGACTCTTGGGATTTATGCAAACCCCAATGTATCATTTATATTGGACAGGGTAAATACACCATAGGTTGTTTTTGGACCAGGCTGCTGGTTTTATTTAAATGGGAAGACCTTGTACTAAATGAAACTCACTGCAGACTTTATTTTGTGAAGTGTAACACTAACAAACCACATCTAATAACACTTAAGCATTTAACGCGTGTCTTGGCGGCATCAATACACACACTAACAGTAGCAAAGGTACGGTAGCTGGTATGTACTGATAGGGGCTGCAAATGTGGACCGTTTTAAAATGTAGTGTCCTGAGTCTGACTCACTCACAATGATGGTGCAAGTGTGTGAGCTTGAATAGAAAATAATTGCTGGAGGCATTTGAACCTTGCTTGCCTTAGTCCAGCTGATGATTCTCAAACTTAAAACTAACACCAGCCTGGCGGTGCTGCTTATGGCTCTCTTCTTGTAAGATGAGTTTTCTCTTCATACATTCATATCTGACTTCTAGTAATGAAACCTTTAGCTTTTAATTTCCCAGACACATCAGACTGTTTTTCCTTTGCTTTGAATAATTAATATGAGGGAAACCTTTATGTCATCGATCATTGTTGTAGATCCTGACCTCTGTTGACTTGTGACAATACACAGTCATTTGGTATGTGATATTTGGTATGCCGAGGTGGTCTTTAATTATTTATATTTCTGCTACAACATGCAGTATGAGCAAAATCATGATTGACAGTGATAAAAGTGACTTGAAGCTAGTGGAGTTGTTCTGAGCCAGGGTCCAGCTGTTGCCGTTAAAATTGTTTTGCCTCAGCATTAATCTGTTTTTGTTCAATATAATACATTCACTCTCTAGTTTCTCTCCTCCTCCTGCCTTCACACCTCCACAAACCGAGCAGTGCGTCAGATTGTCTGTTTTGTGTTTCATCTTTGCGTCTCTCCTCTTCAGGTCTGTGCACTCTGGGCACCGTCTGCTGCTTCCTGGCGGGCGTGGATTTGCTCCAGCAGTATTCCCCTCCCCCAGAAGGGGTGGTGGGCTCGTTGGGCTGGTCCCTCTACCTCGCCCTCATCTCCTTCCCCCTGCAGATGATGGCAGCTGCTTTGTTTCTCTGGGCGGCGAGGAGTCACCGCAAAAACTACAGCCGCATGACGGCGTACAGGGTAGCCTAAAGAGAGACTGCTACAACTTCTTACCTGAGGACTTTCTTAAAAACACATCTGTACCGGTCACTTCCTCTGTAACAATCTTTAAATAGAAAGAAGCAGTAACAGGATATCATAGATCTAGGCAGGAACACACCTAACCATTTTTGCAGCGAATCATGAGTGCTTATAATAAGGTTTAAAACCTGGTTATTTCACCTTTTAGTTTTTTCTCAAACCTCTAACCTATAACCTATATCTTAGCCAAAGCATGTTCTATAGTGTATTTGACCAGATATTGTGGGTCATTTGTTTTATCTGTTGTTAACTGTGTTGGTGTGCTGTATTTGAATGCCTTCTTTTTGTTTGCCATTGTTTCCAAAGCTGCTCACCACATTGCCCTTAAATCAGTAATAGGTAGATTGTAAACCCGTCTTTATCTAAGCCAGGGTAGCTTTCTCTATTAGTGCATGACAAATATTATAAAAGCCTTTTTTTATGATTTATTTTTTTGTGAGGTTTTATTTTTGCATGCCTTTTTTTTTTAAGCTGACATTACTGTCATCTGTGGTAGTTGTTGATTTCAGCATGATATGTGTTCACTAAATGTCACTTAAACTGTAACCACTCCCATTAGCACCTGTGTTATAGAATAAATATCTATTAACACGTAAAATACTGAGTTGATTTGACGCCACTTTCGCAAACTTGATACCTCTTTGTAACATTTAAATTCTAATGTTTCAGCCCCAAAATTATACTACTGCCACTTTACATTTGTTAAACTACTTGAAATGTTTTTCTAGACGTGGTTGCAGTCGTTGTCTGTTCCTTTCTAGAGGTCTGTTTGTTCAGTTACCCAACTGACTGACTGGTTTGACAGCCAAATATTGCATCAGTTAAAGCCTTTTAAATACTGCTCCATGATACTTCAGAGCAAATAGACGGGTGTTTTAAACAACAGTTGAAATTGCCGAATTCACTTGCAAGTGAAAATCCTCAGAGATGTAAGCCTCTACACTCAACATCGGCCTGGAAAGTGAATGATATGTCACTTTGTTGTGTGACCAATATTACACATTTCTATGTACCAGATTACAAATTGTGATGTTTTTGTGTCACAATGTTTTGTTATTCGTCTCGTGTGTGTATACACAGGCTTTTGTAAATGTTTTTATGTATTCTGAAGCACACTGTTTCTGTATTGATAAATTGATATTAGCTGACTTCTTCTCTTGTGGTGTACTTTAATAGTAAAAAGTAATCGTCAATCCTTAAACTGAAATTATGTAAGAAAAACTAAAATGCTTTTCTGTTGCTATTTTTTTCGAGAGAGCAATATTAAATTCCCAGGTATTCCCATAAACCTCAACTCAACTTTGTGTTACGTGGCAATGAGCAAAAGTTAACTTGCTAAACTTAGTTTGTGAACAAACATATTTTAGCAGCAAGTCATCAGCGTCTAATCATTTGAAAGTCAAATCACACCATCAAAAACTTCACTGATTCGTGTTTTGCATATTTGCCACAGTTTATAAAATATCAATGTCATAGTCTAATTATTATACAGAAGGTACAGATTATAATTCCAGCATGTATACATGTCACTTAAGTACAGAATAAACTGATTTAATACAAAAACACCCTTTGTTGCCTCCCAGAGATCGCACTGTTGCACAGCTGCTCCTGTATTGTATAGTGATAAGGATAAGGAGGTAATCATGTTATCATGTCCAGCAACTGTCGAATATTTAGTCACTGCACAGGCGAGTACATTTTTCTTGTTGATATGATTTAAAACATGATTATACATATAGTGTACACATCTCTGTGATTATAATTTGAAGTATGTAAATTAAGTCTTGGTTCCCTTCTGTCTCCGTTGTCTCAGTCCTTCTTCACACTTATAGACGGGAGGGTCACTGTGATCTTCTTGGCTAAATGGAAGGCAATCTTCTTCTCATAGTAAGCACACTCATTTATGAAGAGAGGGTGGAGGTCCTCTCCTTCGTACTTCACCGTCTCCCCAGAAAAAGACAGGAACATGGGGTCGCCTGGCTGCAGAAGCTTGAAGTCATTATCCTGGAGAAGATCGAGACCTCTCATAGATTAGTCAAACGCATCAGGGCAGCTTTACAATGCAAGTATCAAGTTAACTGTTACCCTCATAGATTTCTAAATCACAGCAATCTTGCATGTTTGCATTGCAACTGTGTAACTAAAACTACCCTGTGAAACTATTTAAAGGAATAGTTTAACATTTTGGAAACTATGCTTGTTCGATTTCTTGCAAAGAGCTAATCCTGCAATATCTAATATGGGGGCAACAGAGTGTGGATGTGAGCACAACATTGACATATCAGTGGGCCAGAGAATTGACGAGCATATGCTGAGACACCGTAGAGAGAGCCTCTGCCCAACCAACTCTGAGTTTCTCTTGCTATCTTGTTGATATTCCAGAGAGAATGGTCTACATTCTTTGACAACACATTGCAAGTTTTATCTCCAGCAGAGAATGAGAGGCACAAGGCAGCTAACAAACTGATAAGATACTGTATCTTCACAGCTATTTCTTCTGCTTCCTGACCAGTTTGACCCTGTGATTAGCTAAAGAAAAGATGGTTTAATGACTCTGCCTTTGGACAAACAGAGTTCTGACTGAAACTGGCTATAAAGCTCAATGAAGCCAAGACGAAGATGATTATTGTTTGTAGACCCATCGAGACCCTTATGCATTGTTATTTGAAATGTTGTTAGACAATAGGCGCTTTCAGTGAAGGCTTATGTTTGCATGTATCTCCACCAGATGTACTTGTCCTTTACCTGCAGCTCGGGGTGAATGGTAGCAGTAATTTCATTGGTCGTTGGATCCCTTGGGTAGTCTACACTCTTCACGACAGTGTATGCTTCCACTTCACCTTCTTCAAAAGTACTTCCTGTTGGCAAAGTAATGAGTTGTAATGTTGGTGTGTTCAAGGTGGCTAAGTGTCAGAGGTAACGTGGTAATATAACAGCTTTATTAAATTATAAGAAAAAAAATTCTCTTAACCCTGATGGTATCTTGCAGAAGGTTATGGTTTGGCCAGACTTTAAGATATCTGCTGTACGACCCTCCGTTGTACTTGGGTTAGACAGAATTGATCTCAAACTTGAGCAAATAAAAACTAAACTATGTTAATTTCTAGATAACACTATGGATAAGTAATTATGTAGTAACATTATTTTTAAAGAAAACTTCAAATTCAGATTCCTTAAATCATCAAGAAGCATAGCATTTTTACCCAGTAAGCAAAACAAGGAAAGATGAAGAAGGTGCCTTTTAAAATATGTACTTTTATTTGTTGATAATCTCTCTATTTAAATATTTCTTTCTTACCAGAATTGAATTTATGAAGCCATTCTATAGTGTGATCCACTGCCTCTTTCGCCATGTTGAAGATATCAGCTCTGAGCACACCGTTGGGTTGAGGACCGACTTCTATCGCTGCAGAAAACAAGAAAAGCAATTCTAGTATCTAACACAATAATCAGTCGAATTATTCGGATGCATGCAGACATACACACACACTTACAGAAGCCATGTTTACCCACTGACTCCAAGGAGTAAGCCTCAGATTTGGGTGAACTCATCAGCAATGCTCTCACAGGCGCAGAGGTCATGTTGCTCTGAAAACCAGAAAAGTTGCTTCAATTAAGCCCTTTGAGTTTGAACATAAAATACTTTATAACACTTTTATCTGGAATTTGACCATAGATTCAGTTTTTGCCTCATGGAGATATACGGCAGGTCCTTTCTTCCTGCAGTATGTGATTGCCTCTTAATTTCATGGGTTAGTGAACTCATTTTATGTATTCCTTTTCTATCTGTGCTATCCCTTTTGCTGTAACGCTGTAGGTTTTCCCGCTGTGGGATCAATACAGGATTGTAGTTGACATCCTCGTGGATTCATCTTCTTATTACAGACACATGCATTTCCTAACATTCGGTCTATATGCTGTAAAATGTATTATCTCTTCGATTTACACACGGCATCTATTGCACGTCTGTCCGTCCTGGGAGAGGGATCCCTCCTCTGTTGCTCTCCCTGAGGTTTCTCCCATTTTTCCCTTAAACTGTGGGTTTTCTCCGGAAGTTTTTCCTTGTGTGATGTGAGGGTCTAAGGGTAGAGGGTGTCGTTTTTCTCATACTGATATTCTGAACAATCTGTGCTGTTGTATTTGCTGTAAGGTGTCTCTACTGTAGGCTATTTTTATTATATGTAGGCCTACAGCACTTTGGCTCGACCAAAAATCGTTTATAAATGTGCTATATAAATAAAACTTGATTTGATTTGATAAGATTTCTGATGTCTGATATTCTGCACAGAAATGTGTGGTCCCCAGTATGAATAGTAAAGACTTTTATGAATCTCTCTTCTAGTGCCACCCACCGCCCAGGTCTCTTATTGTGTTTTCCTGAACATAAAGAAAGACATTCTTCAGACCCTTTCTCATTGATAAATAGGGTATTCTTTATAATACATGTAAGTAAAATACAGTATTTCTTTATAAATGCAAACATAATTTAATTTGAACCTTATGGGACCTACAGCTCCAGCACTTTATGGTCTACATTTGCGGTTTTTAATCTTTGGCATCGTCCAGGTCAGATGCATGTCATGAAATCTAATTGTAAATATTAGTCTTGATGACTCCATGCTCTTACCTGAATGTATTTGTAAATGTGCAGTGTGAGCCAGTCCAAGGAGTAAAAGATGAGGCACATGCCCATGTTGGCGGTGGTGTTGTGGAGGTCGCACAGCAGATCCACAGCCTCCTGGCTCTCTTTGGGCCCGAGCAGAGCGTTAATCTCCTGGGCGCGCCTCACCTCGTAGGGGGTTGAATCTGTGATGGGGGAACTGGTAGTTGGAAAAAGTAATGAGTTTTCTTATACATGCATCCTCTAAACTAGCCGTTTTTATAATGATATTACAAGGCAGTTTTCAAATGTGAGTTGCTTTTAAAATACTATTGTTAAAGTTTGGTACTTTTACTTTTCTTTTCAACATTACCTCAGCAAGGCTTTTGTGAAACAGCGATTGAGATCTCTTTCTGTATATCTTCTGCAAACCTCCACAGCCCGTGGATTTGATATTACGGTGGTTATAGAAACAGATCCAGTCTGATCTGCCTCCTGTCTCTGCATTTCTCTCACCACGTACATGCCTGTCATCTCATTTCCATGGGTGCCACCACAAATGGCAACCCGGGACACTGGCGAGAAAGTGGCGTTCTCCATCTGTTGGCAGGAACAAAAAGTAAGATTGTTAGATGTTTAAAACTCTTACTTTATTCTGCCCTGCCCTCTCATGAAGCCCACGCCTACACACGTGGTACAAGGTACAAACACGTGGGTCTGCCCAAACTTGTTCAAGTGTAATGAACAGGTTATACATAAACCAGACACTACTGTGACCAGATGCTGAAATAAGGTTCAACCTGATGGTCAGAAACTGAGGTTAAAGTGTTTCAGTCTGTTGTTGGAACTTTCTTTGAATGATTGCAGACGACTTCCTGAACACATTAACTGCCGTCGACCATTTATTCTTCTGTCCCATCAACAGGATCAACTTGTCAGAGGAAGTCATAAACCTGAAGTGTTTTTATGGCTATTTATTTCACTCGATAATCAATGACAGGGGTGAAGGTTTTTGTTAATATTTTTTCTTTAAAGTAAAGCAGTAGTTTTCATTTGTCATTTCTGATTCGCTTGAAGGGGAATTCAAATTTACTGAGTTTAAATACAACACCATAGTCTATATTTTCAATGAATTGTTCTACAATCATTTGATCTTTGTGAAGTAGGAATATGTTATGACTTATTACTAGGATGTAATGTGGTTAATACAAATATTTGTACCATAGTTATTCTTAGTTGGAATAATATGACATATCTCCAAAACTGTTCCTGTGGAATTAATTCGAAATTGTTTTAACTTATGTGTGAATAGGAAGTCTTGTTTGTTATTGTAATGGTAGTTTCAGAGAAAACCTGAGGCAGGAATGCGCTTTGACTGAATGAGATCTGAAACAGGTTAAACAGCTGCTTGAAAACAAACATCTGCTTCAGAGAACAAACAGCACAGTAGACGAGCTAATGGACAGAATACCTAATTATTACTCATGATATGTATATAATATAATAATATATGTTACAAGTCCTTTGTTTCTAGAGTTGGGGATAAGTGTTAAGTCTACAAATGCACAACTCTGCTCAAACTGTAACGGTTTAGATAGGGAAAAACGGATCAATTCTCTATTGTTTTAGTTTGCTGTCTGGCTGCTTGTGTTTTGAAATGGTCTGACAACAAGTTGCATAGAGGACATTTCGTCTGCCAGTGCTTGAATTTAAAGTTAATGGCAGTATTGGCATTATTGGTGCATAAATCATTTAAAAGTTAGTGCAATATCAGGTATTACAACTGTCTCCGTCTCCTCCTCTTTAACACTGAGACCTGCTGATTCTACACAGACGGAGTACATCTTACAGAGAAATGCAGAGATTATACAATCAGCAAGTTGGAAGATCGGGTCACAGCTTGCAAAAGTTTAAAAATTATAATTTCACTAGCCGCTGTGTGAAGCAAGAGCGAGGGTGACAGAGAGGCCTCTACACTGATAGGAAACAGCTGTTGCACAGCAGAGACCAAAACCTCCTGTGGTAAACAACCTCCTGAGCAACTCCTTTCACTATTGCCGAGGCAAAAGATACACAACTATGGCTTTTATGGCACCTCAACATTTAGGATATCTTTTCTATTTTAGTACACAGTTTCGGTTTTCAACCCTCTCCTCATCACAGAAGAGAAAACTAAAAGCAAACTGTACTTAAACACATGTAAGACACAACGTTCAGGCCTGCACGGCTTACCTTTCTTTCGAAGTTCAGCTCTGCTCAGCACTCACTCGACTTCAGCAACCTTTGACCTAAAAGGCAAACCCTATCAGGAAAGTAGTATTTCATAAGCTGCAAGCAAAGCAGTGGCGGTTCTAGACCAATTTGACTGGGGGGGCCACTGAGGGGCCAGTTATTTTCTGAGGGGGGCACAATAAATGCAGGACGAAAAAGAGAACTAGACAGTATGAAGTAATTGCGCATAAGAAAACAATGCAATACAGTTATTGGTATTTGTTTCAGTACACTTATTTATTTCAGATAGATCTTATAGTTATTACTGTTAGCTTCAGCTTAAGTTATAGTGCAATGTTTGCACTAACACCATATTTATATAAAAATAAAGGCAATGAACAGTTACATCTCTACTTTACATAAGGGTGTCTGGACAATCTCACATTACAGCAACAAAATCCTGCGGTTTTTGGCAAACCGAGTACCAGAAAATATACATAAAAAAAACAAAAAACTTTTCATTGTTAGGGGGGCCACAGGGAGGTCAGTGTTAGGTGGGCACTGGCCCCCCTAGAACCGCCCCTGAAGCAAAGTAGGCACTCCGTTCACATGCAGACACAGACACAAATGAATGCAAATTGATACAAAAACGACATACACATACATGTTGGGGAAATATTGTATATTATAAATATAATACAAGGCCCATAACTTTCACCCAGTTTATCAGTTCATACTGTCCTGACTTGGCTGCTGTGCTCTCCCTGTTCCTGCCTGTTGGAGGTGTTATCATTCTATCTTGTTATGCACAATGTTGATTATTCTCTCTGAACTAGCTAAATACATGGGTCTGAGGTAGAGTTCTTCAGAATTGACGTTGCAACTCTACCGTGAAGTCAGAACCTCTGACTCTTTGACTTGTTTTGTGAATTCTCCGGCCGAAGCTCCAAATAAACCCATCAGTGTTTGCCATCAAAGCTCCAGCTCTCCCCGTGTCTCCTTTGAGTCGGTGACTCCTCCTGCATTGCTACACAGAAGTTTCCCCCACAATACAGAGTGTTTTTAGCTGGCCCTCTACTTTCTTGTGTTTCATTCACTTTTTCCTGGGGAGTTTTGCTTACTCTTTTCCCTCCTCCTTATATTCTTCAGATCAAATGTCAGGTAGTTTGTCACGGTCTGTCTGTGTTGTGTTTTGTATGTTTCTGATTTCCTGTTTTATTTTGAAAAGTGTTCACCCCCTGTCTTGTCTGTTGATTCCTGTCTCTGTGTTTGCCCTCCTGTGTCTGATTTCCTGATTGTGTTCCGAGCCCCAGAAGCCATGCTTTGGGCTCCAGTACCGGCCCCAGCAGCCATGGTTCCGGCCCTGTGTCCTGTTGGCGTTCCGGCCGACACAAGTCCCCTCTGGAGTCCCTTTCCAAGTCCCCTCTCGAGTCTCCTCTCGAGTCCCATCTCAAGTTCCTTCTCAGGTCCCTTCTCGAGTTCCCTCTCAAGTCCACTCTCAAGTCCTCTCTCGAGTTCCCTCTCGAGTTCCCTCTCGAGTTCCCTCTCGAGTCACCTCTCGAGTTCATTCTCGAGTCTCCTCTCAAGTTCATTCTCAAGTCTCCTCTCGAGTCTCCTCTCGAGTCCCTTCTCAGGTACCCTCTCGAGTTCCCTCTCGAGTTCCCTCTCGAGTTCCCTCTCGAGTCACCTCTCGAGTTCATTCTCGAGTCTCCTCTCGAGTTCATTCTCAAGTCTCCTCTCGAGTCCCTTCTCAGGTACCCTCTCGAGTGTCTTCTCGAGTCCCCTCTCGAGTCACCTCTCGAGTTCCCTCTCGAGTCTCCTTTCAAGTCACCTCTCGAGTCTCCTTTTAAGTCCCCTCTGGAGTCCCTTTCCATGTCCCCTCTCGAGTCTCCTCTTACGCCCTCTCTCAAGCCCTCTCTCAAGTCCCCTCTCAAGTCCCTTCTCGAGTCCCCTCTCGAGTTCCCTCTCCAGTCCCATCTCCAGTCCCCTCTCCAGTCCCTATTCAAGTCCCTTCTCTAGTCCCTACTCAAGTCCCTACTCTATGTCCTGTGCCGTTGGGGGTCACGCCGACTACTGTTCTGCCGGGGGTCCTGCCAACCCAATGTCCTGGTCCGCTGGGGGTCCTGCCAACTCTGTGTCCTGTTCCGTTGGGGGTCCCGCCGACTACTGTTCTGCCGGGGGTCCTGCCAACCCCATGCCCTGTTTCGTTGCGGGTCCCGCCGACTACTGTTCTGCCGGGGGTCCTGCCAACCCTATGTCCTGTGCCGTTGGGGATCCAGCCGACACCTGTTTCGTTGGGGGTCCTGCCAACTCCATGTCCTGTTTCGTTGGGGGTCCCGCCGACTACTGTTCTGCCGGGGGTCCTGCCAAACCTATGTCCTGTGCCGTTGGAGGTCCAGTCGACACCTGTCTCGCCGGGGGTCCTGCAGTGCCAACCCAATGTCCTATGCTGTTGGGGGTCCAGCCGACACCTGTTTCGTCGGGGGTCCTGCCAACTCCATGTCCTGTGTTTTCTCCTCCCTCCTCACCTGTGTCTTGTTTGTGTGATTAGTCTTGTGTGCATTTAAGTTCTGGTTTTTCTGTCTGTCATTGTTGGATCCTTGTTTGTCTATGACTGTGTTCACGGGGTAGTGTTCTGTTTGTTCCTATTTAAAACCTTGAAATAAAGGTATTTTCTGTTTATTCTGCATTTGGGTCCTGCCTGCTTCACTCAACCCTAACAGAGTTGGCCACTTGTGGTTTGCTTTCTAAACCAATCAGAGCCATTCTGTTAGTTGGGTACAACTTTGAAGTTCTCTAAAAACAATTAGACTACATGCTAGGTCAGGCAGCTTCACTGATACAAGAGCCTACAGATTTACATTCACAGCTGCTGAGGGTTGATCATTACAGGTGGCTCTGAATCAGGGGTTAGTGAGTTTACTGTTTTGGTAAAATGGTAACTTTAAAGCTTTAACGAATGACCTGAAAAGTTCTGCTGGCACAACTGTCTGTAGACATAAAATTAACCGTCTTATAATTTAATGATATGGCTGAAATAGAATCAGAAAAAGGTTTAGGTAGATTTACACATGATAGGAATTTGCTATGTTGTATACACAGTACAGAAAATGAAGTTGTCAAAAATACAACGATTATTAAAATAAATGTTTAATAAAAAAAGTAAGATACATGTTTATAAGAAATATTAATAAATAAACAAACAACAACATGTGAAGGGTATCATTTAAATTGGAGAAATCTGCAGTTTTATATGAGGTAGTGTTAGAAATGTGAAAAATATATTGTTGGAATGTGCAGTTCATAGTTAAAGGGGTGAAGGGTTTATAGTCAGTGTCAGTGGGGTTAGATGGGCCAACATGGAATAGGTGCTTGCACCATGAGTGTTAGGGCAGTTTGAGTGTTAACCTTGTCAACATTATAATATAATATAGCTCTATTTAATTGACATTCATATTATATTTATAGGTTTAAATAGGTTGTAACTAGGGTACATATTTTAATCACGCAATTAAGAGCTTTGGAAATGGTGGACACAATGCCAAAAAACACATTAAGTGCTAGTTTCAAAACAATCCGCTGGCGAGAATCATAACTATCGTTGAGATGAGTATCCAACAAATCATAGTTTAACTTTAGCTACTTGCACAACAAGTTGAGGCTGTACAAGGTATCTTGCTGAATTAAACCATATATAGTTATAAGCCCTGCTGTTGATGTAATCATTCATTTCATAGAGGAAAACCTTTGTATCAACAACCCTCTATTTCCCAAAAGAGTCTAAATGAATGTCTACAAAACGTATATATTTCCCTTCCTGTCCATTAAATCATCCCTTGAACCCACAGATGCATCTTGTGACCGCTCGGAGGGGTGCTGAACACGAGGTTGGGAATCACTAATCTAGTAAATGTTCAAATGATGATTACCTTTTAACCTTTCATATCTTTCCCCTCCACAAGACCCCTCCGAACACTTCCATTCCTCTCACTCTCTCTAAAGGGAAGTCCTGAGCTCCATTTAGACGTGTAATCCAGTCGGATCAGTCACTTGATCATAAGCTGCTCCCGCTCTCTCCCTTTCTCTCTCTCTCTCTCTCTCTCTCTCTCTCTCTCTCTCTCTCTCTCTCATCTCTCTCTCTCGTCTCTCTCTCTCTTCTCTCTCTCTCTCTCTCTCCTCTCTCTCTCATCCTCTCTCTCTCTCTCTCTCTCTCTCACAACAACACAACACACACACACACACACACACACACACACACACACACACACACACACACACACACACACACACACACACACCACACACCACACACACACACACACACACACACAAGCACAACACACCACACACAACACACACACAACACACACACACACACACACACATACACACACATCTGTCAGTATACAGTAGCATCCTAACCTGTTTAACATTTAATATATGATTGAATATCACGATTTATAACAGAGCCACCCTGTTACAATGTGAAACACACACAACATTCAGTCAGTATTTTACTTTTTGAGTTGTCGGTTTAAAATATATTTAAATGCGTGCACTTGTAGTTCACAGTTGTGTTCATACTATGCTCAAATGTGTGACCGTCACAATACACACACATGCATGCACACACATTCACCCTAATGTTTCGTGCTAGAAGACAGCAGAAAAGCTCCAAAGCCCAAGAATAGATGTGATGAGTGGATGACTTACAGTCACTGCCCTCCAGTGGTGGAAAGTACCGGAGTACATTTTGCATTTAAGAATCATGCTTAAATGACAATTTAACAATTTAAGGACAAGTCCTTAAATTGTTACTCTACTGCATACTACTCGACCACAATTTAAAAAGCAATATTGTACCTTTACTATACTACACTTATCTGACAACCAGTAAGTTTAAATGTACATGCTAAAACATATGAGTTTATAAAAGGCAGCTCATGGTAAAGATAAAAACAATGGTTTTGCTTTTGAACCCTCACAAAAATCAAGTATGTAGTTGAGGTCACATCTTTAGATGCATTTTTCAGATAGATCCCAATTATTGACCAATCACTAACTAAACCCAAATGGTTAAATTGTTTTTAATCAAAATAGTCTATCATTTTAAAACCATCTTTATGACCTGAACGCTGGTAGATCGTGAACATGGTAATCTTTCCAATTGCCTTTTTTTCGTTGTACTGTTCGAAATTAAAAGTTGCTTTCTTAAGGAGAAACGGTGATTACTCTTCTCACCTCTCTGGGCATAAATGTATGTCAGTCTGTGTGGCTTTTCACAGGGGGTTCAAATAGGTTCAGACATATAATAATAAAACTGCACTCAATGAAATGTTTGCAGTTAAACAGCATGGGAGCCCAAACGTCATCCTGTTACACACAGATCAGAAACCAGACAGAGTAACGCTCTCATCTCCACTGCTGTTGCCTCCCTTGGGATTAAGTGATGGCTAAATTATTCATATGAAAAGAGGAAAAATAATTGTTGATGCAGCTAATGATATTATCAGCTGTTATCTAATCGCGTGCAACCTTTTCAGTAAGGGGGAACAGGGTGTGTTCGTTAGAGGTTTGAACATTGACATTTGAAACAGGGAGTGGCCCAAAAGAGGTGGCCTCTGTAATGAGGTCTTGCTGAGAGGATACAGACTTTCTGACATTCTGGTGGTCTTTTTCTAGCGTCTAAGGCTTGTTTGTGTTTGAGTGCTCTGATGACCCTGACCATGAACTCATAATCTACCCTTAACCACCTCTTCAGAAAAGTTTGTATTGTGGACCGGACCGGATAATATAAAGTCACATAATAAAATGGAGCTTATAAAAATAGGCACAACAAGTACATTTAAAAGCTTTTTTAAGGTTGTTCCAAGTAGTATACCGTGTGCTTATCGGGGCAGAGATGTCTTCACTGGCCTCAGTTTGGATTTCAACATATTAGGCACTCTGGAAATGCTGATATCACATAATATGGGATTGGTGGAGGCAATTGGAAAGATTCCCAAGTTCAAGATTTACCAACGTTCACATATTTAGGATGGTTTTAAAATGATAGACTATTTTGATTAAAACTATTTAACCATTTGGGTTTAGTTAAGGAGGCTGGTGTTAAATTCAGGAACAAAACTTGAAGTTGTTGCCTGTTACAAATACCTTGGTATCTGGCTTGATGATTGTCTCACTTTTAAACTTCAGGTCATTAATCTGCTTAAAAAGCTGAGGGTTAGGCTATGTTTCTTTTACAGAAATAAGTCCTGTTTCTCGCTTGAGGCCAGGAAAAGGCTAGTCACTGTGACCTTTTTACCTGTGCTGGACTATGGTGATTTGATGTATATGAATGCACCTGCCAATTGCCTGATCAAGTTAGATGCTGCGTATCACAGCGCGCTAAGATTTGTGACAAACTGTAAAGCATTAACGCATCACTGTACCCTGTATGCAAGGGCTGGTTTGCTTTCACTAACTGTACGGAGGCTCAGTCACTGGTACATTTTTATATACAAAGCCATGTTAGGGAAACTTCCATCCTATATCTGCTCCCTCATCTCACGGCGAATTGTAAGTGGCTACTGCCTGAGATCGCATGCTGTAGTTTTATTAAATGTGCCAGCTGCTAGGACTGTCTTATAGGAAAGACAGCTTTTAGATGCGCAGCGCCACTGTCTTGGAATAGTCTGCAACTGAAATGGAAACTGAGCAATCTGGTGCCACTAAATGTTTTTAAAGCTCGGTTGGATGCTACTCAATCGGAAGCTGTTGGTACCTGTACATGTGGATAGTTATGTACATTGTAATCCCTGTGATGATGATGTAAGATGTCCTTTTGTTGTTCTGTTAATGTTTTTATGTTTCATGTGGAACCTACTTGAGCAGGCCTCCCTTGTAAAAGAGTTCAATGATCTCAATGGGATTTGTCTGGATAAATAAAGGTTTAAAAAAAAAAAAAAGTTAGTGATGGATCAATAAATGGGATCTATCTGAGCTTATAAACTCTTCACAATTGTAGTAACAACATGTTAACATGAAACTGATAATTATGGTATCTCTGACATGCACATTGTCAAACACTTTTGGTGGCTTTGTCTTTTCAGGGAATGCACTTTGAGAGATTTAAACATTGTAATGTGTTGTTTAAATACATGTTTGATATAATGCAATGTAATTGTAGTTATTTTAGAAGATGTGGTTATTTTAGAGAAATACAATCTCTCTTGCAGTCAAACATAATTGAAAATTAAAACACATTACAAAATAATTTTGGATGAGAAGCATGAAAAGAAAATTTTGAATTAAATGTTATTCACCCAAACAATACATTGACAAATATTCCGAGAGTTACATCATCAAAACGCTTTTCCAACACTTAATGGCCTTTAGAGTTGATCTGTTTTGAGTTTATGGTTACATAACACATACATTTCTGAAGCATTGTTTTGATGGCACAGCTATGAGGGATTAACTCTATCACACTGAAAGTAAATCAAGTCACTTTAGACAGCTTTAATGCAAGGAAACCCGTAGCAGTAGGCCTAGAAAATAGTCCCATGGGATGGGATACAATTACAACAATGCAGTTGCAATTTTTGAGCAAACTTGTAAAGTTGTTTTAAAAAGTCTACAAGCCCTACTTATATCAGCTTGGCAGCCTATCATGATAAGGAATTTTGACAGGCTTAAAAAGATGGTAAAAAAAACCTGAATAGATTTTCTATGTTTTTATCCTTCACTACATCTGTGTGAGTGGCTGCATCAGGAGCCCTCTGTCTCTCTCTCTCTGGTCACATTGCGCGTATGTTGCGTATCAGACTCAAAGTGTTTGTTGTCGCCTGCCAGCAGCTGACAGCAGCAGATCAGACCGAGGACAGAGGAATGGCCTCTGAACGCGATGAATCCAACTCAACCAGAAATCTGACCAACCAGTTCGTGCAGCCCGCGTGGCGCATCGCGCTGTGGTCGGTGGCTTACAGCACGGTCCTGTTGGTGGCAGTTTTCGGAAACTTGATAGTGATTTGGATTATTTTGGCACACAAGCGAATGAGAACTGTCACCAACTATTTCCTGCTGAACTTAGCTTTCTCTGATGTCTCCATGGCTGCCTTCAACACCCTCATCAACTTCATCTACGCGGCGCACGGAGAGTGGTACTTTGGAGAGGTTTACTGCAGGTTTCACAACTTCTTCCCGGTCACTGCTGTGTTCGCCAGCATCTACTCAATGACCGCGATAGCCATCGACAGGTATGGGGGAACATATGATATACCAACAGCAGGCAATGCAAGTGATATTTATGTCTTGATCATATATCATAACTTGTTTTCTATTTCCATTTAGTGTTTGCATTACAGATTATGTTACGCATTTACATTCCACAGTAATTTGGTAAATAAACAAACATTTGGGTACTTTTACTTTTACTTTATATAAGAATATCTATATCAATATATAGATATATGTAAATGATTGCATTATGAATAATAATTAAAGGCATTGTTACCTCTCTATGAAGGATGAATTGCTCTGACCATTAAATCTCTTGCTTCTGTGTTTTTACTTTATAACGGTCTAGTATTTAATTGAGAAAACCTTTGCTTTAATCAGTTACGTGATAAACAGTGAAGAGTTATTAAACAAATAAGGAAGGATCACCTAATACAATATTTACTTGAAAATCATCTTAGCAATACATTGAGTGAATCAGAGAATACTATGCACAATGTGTTGCCTAATATTTGAAATGACTAAAAGTCCCATATCCTAAGGCTGGGCTTTTCTGGGATTTTAAGAATTGAAGGGCAGCAATGCTTTTGCCATCATGACCCTTTGACTTTGGAACGACCCACCTCAGCTGATAAGGGTCACAGAACGAGAAACCTCTTCTTAAAACCCATTTCCTGTAGACTTTCATGTGTGTGCAGTCATAACTCAAGAGGACGCTGTGACCTCTGACCTGCAGGTACATGGCCCTAATCCACCCTCTGAAGCCCCGTCTGTCGGCGAAGGCCACCACAGGAGTTATCGTGTGTATCTGGAGTCTGGCCGTGGTTCTGGCCTTCCCTCTCTGCTACTTCTCCACCACGCGGGCTCTGCCCCGCAGGACCCTCTGCTACGTGGCCTGGCCCCGCATGGCGGACGACCCCTTCATGTGAGAACACTAAACTCACTGACGAACCCTCTAGCTGATGTCAAGCTTCATCATCATAATCATAACCAAGCAGGGCTTATCATGTTTCTTATATGGCAATTTCTCTGTGCATCATTAACTCCAAATATGTGCTTGTCGTCCCCTTTTCATCCTGCTAGTCATTGTCAAATCAATTAAAAATAAATACTAGATTTTGTGTTTCTGCTCTTTTGCAGGTATCATATCATAGTGACAGTTCTGGTGTACGTGCTGCCCTTAGTGGTGATGGGCATCACTTACACCATCGTAGGTGTGACTCTGTGGGGAGGGGAGATCCCAGGAGACTCATCTGATAACTACCACAGACAGCTCATCGCTAAAAGGAAGGTAAACGCACATTTCTTTAATGCATTCACACTTTTTATTTACACTTTTTCTTCTGTGTGTCTTCGGGTGGAAGCAAGAAGGGGTATTTGTAGGCATATTATGTAGGTTACTTCTCAAGTTTAAAATGATGTATCAAGACAAAATTGTTCTTTACCATCTGAAATGAAAGGAAAATTAAATGTTGTATAAAATGTGTGATAAAATATGTATGGAGATGAAGGAATTGGTTGTAAAGCAGGGGTGTCAAACTCAAGGCCCGGGGGCCAAATCCGGCCCGTGACTTCATTTTCTGTGGCCCCACAAGGGCTTGCAAAGAATATAATATGTTTATTATACGGTTACATGATGATTTACAGAAGCACGTTGCCCACAGACTACATGTCCCACAATGCATCTCAAATTAGACTTATTTCTTCTAAATATGCTTTTTTTCTTAGAATGTGCCCTTTTCTCAGAATTTGACTCTTTTTTTTTAAATGTTACATTTTCTTTTAAATGTCACTTCTGTTTTTCGATTTTGACTTTTTTTCCAGTTTTTCTTTTAAATCATTTTGTGACATTCTCACTGAAGAGACTTGCAATTATTTGCCCCAGACTTCTGCTTTCAGACGTAGTTAATTATGAAGTTATTACCCTATCAGATAATAATCCAATGCAGAGGCAATAATGTAATATAATTAGGGCTGTCTGTCGATTAAAATATTTAATCGCGATTAATCGCATGATTGTCCATAGTTAATCGCGATTAATCGCACATTTTTTATCTGTTCTAAATGTACCTTAGAGGAATATTTTTCAAGTTTTTAATACTCTTATCAACATATGAGTGGACAAATATGCTTTATGCTAATGTTTATTATCATTTGAACAATGACAAATATTCTCATGAATGTTAAATACAACAACCTCTGAACATTACAAATATTCGCCTCAATTCAACCTGGAACCTCTCATACAATACAAATGGTGCGTGTGTGTGTGTGTGTGTGTGTGTGTGTGTGTGTGTGTGTGTGTGTGTGTGTGTGTGTGTGTTGGATCGTTGGAGCTATGTGCAACTCAAGGCATATGCTCGAACGGGAGCTGCCTGGACGCTGCAATCATGTTGCGCACTATCCGTGCTGAGTGTGCTGACTTTTCGTACAATGTCCCACTGTCTGGCTTCCTGCATAAAGTCAAGTGCTCGGCGCAGTTGTGGCGAAATGTCGCTCCTCTGTTTTCATTTAAACAGCTCCATATCCGTTAGCGCAGCTAGCTAGCACCAGATGCTAACAACAACAATGCACGTAAGGTCTCTCTCTCGCTCGCTCGGGCCACACATACACACACCCTCCCGGTCCTCACAATAGCCTGCCGGTGAGCGTGGAAATGTGGTCTGCCACAAGCGGGCGACAGGAGCGGGGCTGTCAGCATCAGCTTGTAGATGGTATTTTAAACTCGATGCGCTCTGAAACTACGGGGCGGCCGAGGGAAAAAAATACACATGCGTTAATCGCGTTAAAATAATTAGTGGTGTTATTTTTTTTTTGCGTTAACGCGTTATTAACGCGTTAACTTGACAGCCCTAAATATAATACATTATTTGATATATATATATAAATTACAACCGGCCCTTTGAGTGCAACCATAATGCTTATGTGGCCCGCGATTAAATTGAGTTTGACACCCCTGTTGTAAAGCATTCACACTGAGAGCCTTTACATAAAAAATAAAAGTAAGCAAACATTTGACGATAAAGATAAACGTCAGTAGGCTAGGAAATATTGGTTGTCTTTATTTAAAAAATAGTGAGAAGAAAGAAACCGTTTTTCAATCAATTCTTAACCCTAAACCAACAAATAACAACCATCAGATCGACGTGTTATATCTCAACCAAAATCTTAAATGTAGCATCAGCAACTAAATGCAAATCTGCTGCAGGGTGAGAAAACACTGGCTCACTTACAGCGTCCATCAGGAAAATGTGTCATGTGGAGCTGCAGGGCACAGAGTTCAGTGAATGTGCAAACTGAGAACACTACCTCAGAACAGTTAGAACTATACTTGTCATTTTTAATATTGACTTCTGAAAACATGTTATCCAATTGTCTAGATTTAGAATGCATCCAGAGGATCATATCCCAGTGTAGCTCATCATCAGCCAGACTTTGCAGCAGCTACTGTGAGAGAGGAGGAGGGGGGGATTAAGGTCATCACAGCTGTCATGATAAGCATCTATATATAAGACAGCCGCAGGATTATCACCCAACACTATACAGAAATACAGAATGTATTGATAAATTAGAAATTCTGCAGGTATAACTGCCGGATTAGTGAGCAGACAGTTTCAGGACAAGGGGATTATTCAGTGACAAACAATGTTTTGGATTAAAAAACGCAAATAATTAGTTTGCATTTTTTTCTCGATAATATCAAAATTACAATCAATTTAACTTAATACACCTTTTTTTGTATTTGTGAAATACATGTTAGATGAGAAACAAACTACAAAAACAAATTACTTTAAAAAAAGTTGTATTGTTAAGGTTTTTTTAGCATCACTATACCACAAATATTCATTATGCAGAAATCGAGACAGCAACAGGTGCAAGTTGCCATTCAAAATCTTTTCCAGGGCTTTATAGAAAAACAGAAATCATCAGAGGCTCATATTGCTGGCCAATTTGAGCGGTGGGAGATAAAAGAGATCTATAAATGTCAGGAGACAAAGGTTTCAAGACAATGTCGTGCTTGATTCAAAGGCCTGTGCTGACAAGATGCCATTTGGGCTGGAGATAAGAGGAAGTTGCTCTCATCTCCGTCCCCCAGATGAGCCTCTGCTGATGCTGTAATGGCCTCCTGCTCTCTCATCTGTCACACCTGGAACCTGCCGGGTCCGATGCGTCATCACCAACCTTTCTCTCTCTTCCGTTGAATGGAAACGTTATTGGGATCAGAATGAAGGAGAACGGACAACATGCTCCCTACTTCAGAGACAATTTGCATATTTATCCTATTCAAAACCACAGTGAAATGACATTTAGAGAGTTTTTCTTCCTTGATGTTTCTCCAGTTGAAAGGGTATATTAACCTCAGGGACGATTCGTCATTTTTTAAAGCTTTCTTCTTTTCATTCAGTGTGAAAAAATATGGATCATTTAAAAGCTGCACCAATCAAATGTTAATAACAATAAAGTACCCTTTGGAAGACATCCTTTGAAGTGACAGGAAATTACCAGGCAACTCTATCGAAGCTCTGCTGCCGTTCTGCTCCTTTTGACAGCCTGCAACTTTTCAGTTTTACTTCAGATCACATCCACACTAAGCACAATTTAGTTGTTAACATCGGATTTGATTTCCTCTCTGTTTTAACTTTATGCCTCAACTATAACAGCCTTGCCTGATAATTGCGCTTTTCCCAAACAGCCTATAGAATATATAATCAGTTTGTTGTTTCAATGCAAACAGGGTAAACCTGAGCTGCAGTTGTTCAGTTTGAATGCTGAGGAGAGTTCTTGAAATGTTGAGTTACTAGTAATTTCCCTCCTTCCTCTTCCAGGTGGTAAAGATGATGATCATCGTAGTCGTGACCTTTGCCCTCTGCTGGCTGCCCTATCACGTCTACTTCATGGTGACGGGTCTCAACAAGCGTCTGAGCAGGTGGAAGTACATCCAGCAGGTTTACCTGTCTGTGCTGTGGCTGGCAATGAGCTCGACTATGTACAACCCCATCATCTACTGCTGCCTCAACAGCAGGTGAGTGCAAATAAGTCTCCACAACAACCCAGGAACTGTTCCCATAAACTGCAGTGTGATTACATGTCGGGGTGATTTGGGTGCAGGTTTCGGGCCGGCTTCAAGAGGGCTTTCTGCTGGTGTCCCTTTGTCCACGTTTCGAGCTACGATGAGCTGGAGCTCCGAAACACAAGACTTGGACCGGGTCGCCAGAGCACCGTGTGCACCCTCTCTCGGGTGGACCCCAGCATCCTCAGCAAAAAGAAGAGCACCTGTCTCAGACTCAACTCTGAGCCCAGTCATAAAGACAGTTAGTTTTCTCCACTCGACACAATGCAGCTCAACAGGTTTAATAGGCACATTACTTTGAGATAGAAAATGCTGATTGGACTGTATTTGGTTTACTTATAGAGCTGATCATTTCAAATGATTTACTTAACTCAGTTGTGGTGAACGCCTCAAACTGTTTTAGCTGTGAGACATGTCTCCCCGATCATTTGACCCGTTTATCAACAGCTGCAGCAGTTTGTGTGACACACTGGAAGCATTAAAGCACTCAGACATAACACACATACATTTGGATTAAGTGTAACCAACTCTTTCAAGGGATATTTCATTTTTTCACTATCTTTGTAAAGCGACTTTGAGCACCTGTAAAAGCGCTAACAAAATAAATCTATTATTATTATTATTATATTATTATCAAGTATAAACCCTCCTTAAAACTGCAGAAGTCGTGCAAAGGAACTGCTTAATGCGTATTCAGCATAACTTCAATGGTGCTAATTTGCCAAAATGTAAAAAAATCTGCTGGTAAAATATCCTACTGAGTTCAATTTCATTCAATAGTCACACAGTACATCTCTTTATTATTTATTTATTTATATAAAAATGTTCAAACATAAAAAATGTATTCATTTAGATATCTAACACATCACAATGATAATACTATTTATTTAATGTTAAACGAGATGCTTTAATATAACATGGAAGTATGTGCATTTGGTATAATGCTCTACTCATGGTATGCGTGTATTTAATGCCTTCAGACAGTTACTCAGTGGATTGAATGAACTGTAGGGTCGGTATTAATGCTGCTTACATCGTTATAATGCCCTGGAATCCATTAAAGTGACTGACTCAAATGATCCCGGTTGGATTTAAATTCACAAGTGCTTGTTGCTGTATTTGTTGTTTGTCGTAGAAAGTGTGTGCCATTTAAGCCAAGTTCAAATCCACTTGTCCTGTACTGTAGTTCACTCAACTCAGTAAGAGTTACTTGTTGTATATAATAAGTGTATGTACAGTATGTGTTCTGATGTTCGGTGTAGACTTAAACACACATTTGACACACACACAAAGTAAATATAGCCTTTACGGTACATTTGTGTTTTGGTGTTGTTTTAGTGCTGTAAAAACAGAAAACCAGATTATTTAAAGTTACTTACAGTTTGAATAGTCCGTTCATCACTCAACACAGATCTCTGCAGCTGCTCTTACTTTGTTCCACTTGAAATGTTTGGTATTAATATGGGTGCAGCTATAAGGATTACATTCACCACAACTCTTCATCATCATTTTTATTGTTTTCATCTTAAAAAGAAACAACCATTACATTTCACATGTAAAGCCACAAAAAAAGATGAAAAGTCTGTTCTCTGAAAAATACAAATGTAATTTGGAAAAAGGCATGCTGGGAAGTCTTCTATAAAAACATATATTCACATTGAGTCAATGATAAAACATGAGTTGATTCCTTTGTTGATTGGTTTGTGTGTGATGCTTCACAATGTGTCCGTTCTATTGGTGAGCAGTTTTGTCTTTATTTGTAATTCTTGCAGAAAGAAACGACTGCATGACTTTAAATTACAATTGACTATGTGGTGATTTTAAAGGACATTTGGTTGGGTTTCTAGGTCAAATTGCATAAGGCCACTTTACTGTATAGGCCAGGATCCAGACAATCCACAGTTTTCAAACTGCTGTAAGTGTAGTTGTCACATGGAAAGATTCTCAAAGGTGAATGTATAAAAGGTTGTAACAAGTTTTGAGAGAATAGAAGAGCAATTCAACCAGTATATGTGTTTATATAAAGCTCAACTCATCTTAAAGCCCCCCTCCCCTCTCTCTACTGCACACACACTAACACACATTTAAAATATCCACAAAAAATAACTACAAAAAAGCAGAGGTCTCATCAGAGAGTATATCATTCTGCTGATATGCATGAAGAAAATGTTTTGGTAGTAATAAAGAAAAACTGAAATTACTGTATTTTTTGCAAGCAACTACAAAAGCCTACGCGACATTAACTGTCAGCATTTCAACCACACAGATGGTTTGTTGTTCGTCTTCAAACAAAGCAGCGTTTTGTGTTTTAGTAACTCCCAATGCAATCTGAGTTGCTGATTACTTTTTCATCTGTCTAGTTAAAGAAAAAAAGAGAGAAAGTCATGAGCATCAACACAAGCCACTGGCTGAAGACATCAGCTGGGGACCTAGAGAGAGATGGAGACAAAGAGAGAGTGATGAATATGCTGGGTAATATTGTTATGTCTAAATATCTTAGAGACCGGGAAAATATATTTTTCCCAACCAGTTTCTCTACAAGCGAGAAGGCATACACACAAATCTAAATGTCTGACAATCGTTTAACAGTTTTGGATATTCCAGAGATTTTATTTAACAGATTTCTGGAATTGTTGTTTCCTCTGTGCTCTTCTTCCTGGTATGAAGTGAACAGGGTTAAGCTTTTGAGCCTCAATCAGGAAACAGCAACATTATAATCAAAATCCAACGTTGGGGGGGTTGTTACAAGCCCCCAGGAAAGGCCCTGAGCCTTAAAAAACAATGTTGGTGGTGAGCAAACTGTGAAATTACAACCTCAACAACTTTCGTACCATTTACAACATTCGGCCCTAAAATATTTCGACACTTAGAATTAATTTGTAAATAAGTGAATGATAAATTGTTTTGTGATGAATAAAGATTACTTAAAAAAACATTATTTAATCATTAGGTCCCAATGTTGTGAAATGCACTAAGGACTGTTTGAATGAACACTAATGCTCTAAGGGTTAATAGTTTTCTTTATACATGCGTGGGTAATTAGTTAATGTCACCACTTTCAATCCAATCTGGTCGTAAATAATCCCCTAACTCCTCTGTATTTTTTGGTGAACAAATAGTTTAGATGTTTTTTTTATTTTCAGATAAAGGGAATTATTATGGACATTGAATAATGTAGTAAGTTGTTCCTGCACATGCTCCCTCCAACACCCCCCCCCCCCCATTTGTAGGTTGTCGTCTGTCAAAATAAATAAATAATTGACACTGAAAATGCAACAGAAAAGGGACAGCTATTAGATATTTTTGAAAATTATGAATATTGTCAAAGACTGTCAAAGAGCAATGTATGTGGCTGTATGCATTTTTACATTATTGTAAACATTATTGTTCACCAATTTAATCATGACCTATTGTTTGCTTAAAACATTAGCATTTACATATGTTTTTTTCTTTTTTTCTAAGAACCTCTTCGTCTTAACACTCCCTGCCCAAACCTTTACCTCTGCTCACACAGGCTGTAAGTTTGACTATCGAGGGTTAAACTCCTCTTCTAAGTTTGGTTATTGCATATTTGCTCATTTTCAAATGTATATAAGGATGAGAATGCTGTTAAATGTACATGAGGCCAGATACAACGATGTGGTCTTTTGAGTTATTTCACATATTAGACGCCAAGTAATATTTCATGAATTATTCATAATTCTGTAACATTTATAGATGAAACAACGTTTTGATTAAGGAGCATTTTGAATTCATTATTATTTAATCACTCTTACTTATTGTGGGATTGAGCAAAACATACAATATTTTAATCCAAAAAATGTCTTACCGTGACAGACAGTAACAGTTGTGTGTGCTTTGCAGGGATGAGTGTGTCAAAACGATTGCAGTGTAGTCAGAATCATTATCCTCATCATTTATTTCCTTTGCTGCACCCACAGTAAACACTTCCGCCGGAGATAAGAGGGCCATGTCCGTGTCTTCACTGCAAATGTTGTTTCCCAGTTTCATGAAGAAGCAAGAAGTGATATTAAAGACGACCAGCCCATCAAAATCCTTCATTCTCTTCATTGAACTGTAGCTTGACCAAACTTTGGTGAATTTTCCAAATCTCACTTTTGAGCCCTGTTGTGCTGTGTATTTCTCTCTGATAATATGCACAGTCTCACACTTATTTGGATGCAGCAGCGACATTGAATCCATGAGCAGGAAGTGAAGCGACTTGTAATGGAACTGGCTTTCATAGGTACTAACATTTCCCATTGTCTGTACTGCATTGTCAAAAGTCTTGGAAAAATCTTCATCCCCTTCAACATATGCCAAAAGTGCAGCCATATGTTCTTTTGTTCCTCCAGGGATCGGCTTTGAACACGGACTAGTTGTGCTCCATGCTTTCTGGAATCCCTCACTGCTGTTTAGCTCCTGCTTTAGGAGCCCAGAGTGGACAAACTTCTCCAAGGCCTCTTTACGGCATCCATTGTACATGTCGTCTATGGCATCTGGGGCCATGTCCAGTGTTGCGCTCTCTGCAGTCACCTTTATTGAGTATGGAGTTTAAAATATAGATAGAGAGGAGAATATTATTATTTTATTCTAACATAACATCACAACAGGTTTTGATGGCTATTAGTAAGATCAATAAAACTTACTTTGTAGAAGAGAGCTGTGAAAACAATTGAGGCTAGAAGCATTTTTCTTCTGTTGCACATTTTGAATGCCTTTTCCCGTGTACTGTCTGCGCAGAATGCTGAAACAGAAATCCCAGAAAAGCTTTGCAGGACCAAACTTGAACAGAAAGTTGTACACAGTCCAACAATGGGATGATCTATCTTGTTGCTCCAATACTTTGTTTGGACAAGCCTACCATCCTAGATCTACCATTAACAGTTTTCCTCCCTATAGGAAAAAAGCACCCTAGATAACAAGAAAGTTTGCAACCCTAAAATGAAAAGAAAATATTGAAAGACACATACCTTAAGATAGGCAAATTAATTTATTGGAACCAAAATCACGTCTTGTTTCATCGAACTGCAGGGGAGTGATAATTCTCTGCAGAACAATGTCTCTGGTGAAGTCAAAACGTATCAGGCTGAGCAACGCCTTTTCCTTTCCTGTGGAAGGAAATAACATGCTATTCAGATCGCTGATGTCGAGCTATTCCTTCTGTTAGAGCTACTGAATTACAGAAGTGAGCACTTTCTGATGAAAAACAAAAAGAAACAACAGAAACAAATATATAAATAGTTCAGCCTACAAATGGCTAAAGCTGGATGGTTATATTTTATTTTTACAAACACATTTGAATTGATAAACTGTAAATTGTTCCTATAGGTTCCCCTTTTCTAACATGCGGTCCAGTTTACCTATAGCTTGACTGGAAACAAATTACTTGCATTAAGCTTTCACTTGCTGTATTCAGTAAGGAATGAATGCATACATGCTCTACTGAATGTAAAAGTAGAATAACCTTTAATAAATTATAAATAAACTTGCCTTTAAATGAAATCTTTAAAATGTAGTGAAACAAGTTTTGATGAACAAAAAAGACAATTGCATACTCTTCTGTTGACAAATTTAAGTAACTGTTCTCACTGCACAAACACTTACCTGAACATACTGTTCATGCTGTTTTCATTGGTGCTCCCCCGAGACAGTCAGCACTTGCTACTTGGAAAAGTTTGTTCCTCCTACTTCCTTCCTTCCTCCCCTCCCTGCTGGCACAGAAAGAAGTAGAAGCTCGCGTGACAGCACTTTTGTAATTCTAAAAAATGCTCTTATCTTATCACCAAGATAATGTGTGTGTGTGTGTGTGTGTGTGTGTGTGTGTGTGTGTGTGTGTGTGTGTGTGTGTGTGTGTGTGTGTGTGTGTGTGTGTGTGTGTGTGTGTGTGTGTGTGTGTGTGTGTGCGTGCGTGCGTGTGTGTGTGTTTAGTTTTAAGGTGCCCACAATAGCAATAATAGGCATAGTTAAAAAGTATCCATGAAGAGAATTAAACACATCCAACAGCCTAGTTGGTGTAATGTTGACATGTTATAAGCTTCAGGTATGACCAATAAAATAACAACTCTTTAACCCTTTAACTGCCAGCACCACCATTTGGTAGAGCACATTTTGTGTCTTGATATCTTGTTGAAAAAGAAAAAAAAAAGTTGAACTCCATCTGATTCAGCCAGCTCTACCCTTTGGTTGACATGTTATGCACAAAACAACCTCTAGATGTCACTGTGGTTCGAACAGAAAGCCCTTCAGCTAGCTTCTTCTGAGGAAGTTGGCAATGCTAAAAATCACTGCTGAAGAAATCACTCTTTTTGGTCAACTTTTGTAAGGTAACTATATCCTTTTTGACATATTTTAGTGGCAGGGCACTGACTGAACATAATTAGATAACTTGATGCACAAAAAAAGTTTTAACAAGGGTGTAATTATTTTTTTGAAAATATGCTCAACCAATCGGTCGAATTGGCCTTTTATGGTAAACTATGGGCTCAGAACAGTCTCATAATACACACATGCGCACAGAAGGATTCACACGTGTATTTCATGATCTGCAAAAGGATTCACACTTGTATTTCCGGATCCACACTTGTGTTTTTCAATGCACACACAAATGTATTCCGTTTCATATACATGTAAATAAAATCCAAATACAGAAAAAAGTTTTACATGTGTATTTTTGATCCTCACATATTTGTTTTCCGTTTAAATCCCCTAAACCTGCAAACACAAACAGCTTTCTGTGCACGGATCGCTGTGCATTCGTGTGTGTTTTTTTTTAGACTCCCCTGACGGTCAGCCGATTCGTACTTGTAATTATTTCTATCTATAGCCAATCAGATGTCTCCTCAATTCTAAGCCAATCACATGAGCGCGCCCCCACGAGGGTAGATTTCTTGCGTTCATGACGTAGCGCTTCATGTACGCATTTTGCGCAGTCCGGAGCTGACAGCTCCATGGAGCCTGCCTGCAGGCGCTAATCTCAGGACACCCTCCACTCTCAGTACAGCGCCACTTTCCGAACAGGAAATGCACGCAAATACAAGCCTTTATATTATTAAGGCAGGGTTGCCAACTCTCACGCATCTGGCGTGTGACACACGCTTTCACTCTCAATCTCACGCTCTCACGCTGCCCAAACTATTCTCACGCCAAAAACAAGAATACCGAAGACTAGAAACGGTTTTGAAAACTTTTGTCACGTAGTGATCGTCTTCTCAATAGAACATATTTGATAATGTCTTCTGGCCAATCAGAATCAAGATAACGGCGTGGTGTTGTTCCAGGAAGTCCCGACGGAGAATACTTTTGCTGTAGTACATCTCTATACATCGATACAACATTACGTGTTGATAGAAATCAACACGTAATGAAATAAGACCCCACGGTTTGATGATTGATAGGTGCAGGGACGGGCACAGGTACGGGCTAATGTTGCCAGGGCAACGGCCCGTTTGGCCTTTTTGGCTGACCTGCCCCTCTGGAGAGAGCGAGAGTTTATTTTAATTTTTTCTGTTGTGGCCGAATCAACATGATCGAGGATCTCATTGTTTGACCTTAAGGGATATAGGCCTACACTGTGGCCCTAAAGCAACTGCTCCATTATCTGTATCAAATGCAGACATTGATGCCACCAAATGTCAAAATAAAAATAGAAAGTAGGCTACTACAAATAAACTGGAATTAATTTACATCTTAAATTATGAATATATATACACAAAAAAAGGTTTACAAATATCCAACCTTCAAATTGCTTTTTTAAATCAACACTGCTCTGCACACTTGCTAAAGAACATTTGTCTGGAAATCTCAATTCATTTGTAGGGCTGCGTGAGTATGGCCAAAAGTATGGGAGTAAATCTCACTGTAATCTATTTAATCATCACCAAATTCTGTGTTATTATGACCGATCATAACTCAGCTTTATGCAGACATATTTAGCATGGTGTACAGGGCCGCTTCTTGGCATAGGCGACATAGGCGGTCGCCTAGGGCGTCAGATCTGGGGGGGGAGGCGCTGCGCTGGCAGCTCTGGGAGGGAAAAAAACATTTTTACTGTTTGCGCTCATCCTAATTTTCGGCCTTGATGTAACAGCATTCATAATTAAGTCAAGGTAACACCCTTTTCACCCCGGTTACACTTTTCATTTGCCCTGTACGATGGGCGCTGTAAGTGATGAAAGTGGGGGGTGTTGGCTTATCAGGCGTCCGCAGCTCACAGCCAAAGTGGGTGTGGGATCGAGCGAGAGAGATAAATGCAATTTATGTAAACAAATATTTCCGAGGCACTCTTTTATAATTATTGGGATAAACAGGTTTGAAATCATTTCAATGTATACTATAGGACAGAAAACCAAAAATATCGTTTAAAACTTGAGAGATACAAAAATATGCATAAATAAACGTTAACTAGGTAAAATAAGATATGAATGAAAAACAAAAATAAAATAAGTTGCATTTATTTGCTATTGGCTATGATAGGTTATTGGTTATGTTCACATACTTATTTGATTATTAAAATGTAAACCAATCTTTTTCATATGGGTGTTTTACGGCCCGTCCACACAGCAGCGTGCGTTGAAAGCTTCACCATTCACTTTGAATGGGGTGACGTCACTTTGCTGGCGTGGCTCGCTGCAAAAGTTGAGCAATGTTCAAGTTTTGAAGCCTCTGCAGAATCGTCAGCCAATCGAATCATATGCCAGTACAAGCTCTAGCCAATCAAACCGCTGCTTGCATGTCAGGGGCGGGAGATTCATGTGATTGGTTGTTGGTCGAGTTTCAGACACGCCCGCCGGCAAGCTTCAACGCACGCCGCTGTGTGGACGGGCCGTTAGAGTTGTACTCTAGTAATGTGTGCTCTAAGTGCACCAGATTGAAGCATTTTACTTTAAATGTTCAAACATTTCTTCCCGGGGGGGCATACCCCCGGACCCCCCTAGAGGATGTGATGTCCTCACCCCAATTAAAACATGTTCATATAATACTGAATACAGTTGAAGCCTTTGATGTATATGACTTATGTCAATACGTTTCTGTTTTTGTAGTGCATTGGTCTTTTGTAGAGATTTTTCATTTATTTTTTATATATTCTATTGTGTATTCCTTGGATACTTTTATTTGTTCTACTGAACGATTTTCTGGCAGGGGGGGGTGCCAGCTAAAATCTCGCCTAGGGCAGCAAATTGGTTAGAACCGGCCCTGATGGTGTAGGAAATGGGCTCCGTGTTACAAGACGGGTCGGGGGTTTGGCGGTACCACTGCAGACTCTCTGCACACACACACACACACACCGCTGCAGACTCTCTGCACGAAGGAGCCACGGTGCTGCAGCTCCTGATCGGAGCAGAGACACACGTTCACTAAGCGGAAAAACGATATCCTGTCACAGAGATCTGCTATTTTAAATTTTAAAGTCAACACATATCGACCCTAAATAAAGTCTATATTAAGAACGAGAGATGTTTTGACATTATGGCTTAAACAAATGACAAATGAGCGAGGGCGATGACGTCAGAGCATCGTCCTATGTGCCGGGGCTGAGCCCCGGACAACCCCGGCCCAATTTAACCCCTGGTTAGAGGCCCTATTTTATCAGTATGTCTGGACTGCACAGCAGTTACAATGGTCAAACTACATTAGAACAGAATTGTCCCCATTTTGTCTTTAATAGTTACTAACATTAGATATTTTAATGAGATATAGACCGCAAAACAAAAAATTTCCCTGATTTTCATTTTTGAAATTAAGTCACCGAATGCAAGTAGTCGCCTTAGCTTATTTTGTTATGAGATGTGAATTACTGTTCGATTTAGTTGATGTAATAATCATTTGGTTTCTTTTACATTAAAAAAATGTCTTATGTTTTTTTTTCGGGGGGGAGGCCCTTTTTCCAGTTTAGAGCAATAGCCCCTCCAAACGTCTGTGCACGTCCCTGGATAGGTGTGTGGGCTGTCTTTCATTTTGACACAAAGAACAATGGGGCCTATCCACCCTTATCCACAATGTAAAGTAATTCACACAGCCTCTTCCCTCTTCTCTCTGTGAGGAGCAGCAGGTTCAGCTTTCAGACCAAAGTAACACAAAACTAAAATGGCATTAATTTTTTTAATATGTCGTGTAGTAATAGATTTATTTATTTTTCTTCTCAAGAGAGTAACAGAATGTGTATTTTATGTTAGTAGCCTATTTCAAAACTAAAACAAAAAAAATCTCCTGGAGGGGTTGGGTTTTCAGCATGTCAACTCTTTCACCTGTGGAGAGATTGCAGGATTGGCTCCAGGTCGCCCTTTTTATTTACTACAAGACAAATGTGCCTTTTTATTTCATACAGTTCAATTTGGATTGAGACAGGGAAATAATCTAAACCTCACGCGTGGCGTTTCACTGTCAAGGGGAGCGGGTATGTAATTACATTGCAAATACTGACATGAGCCCCACCACTGTATGGGTTAGCCCTACCATAGATTACCCAACAAAAATACTCTCTCGCAACTGCCAACCCGTATTGCGCATGCTCAGATCTAAGAACCAGTAGAAATGATAAAAAAGTAAAAGTCTGCTGCTTATTGTTCTACTAGGCCAAAATAGAGTCAAAGAGTATATGAGAGTGAGAGTGTGTTAATTAATATATTTGGCAGTTTGGAGTAAGTCTGTAGATTTGTTTGTGTGTGTGTTTCATGTATAGCTCTCATGATAATTAATTTTGTTGGATACATTTTCCCGGAAATTATTGCGATAAACGATAATATTGCCAGCACCGTTGTATGACCATTTTAGGCCACTGACATAATGATAATATATAATAATAATTCAAGTACATCCTTTCAAACTGCTAGTCACATCCTCATGTAAATGGCAATTTATCGAGTTCATTTTTATTTATCGTACGATACGTCAATGAATTGCTTATCGCGACAGGCACACAATAAAACAGTGGAAACAAACATGTGTTTGACTTTCAATAGTGAATGAACCTTTGTGCCTTTTATAGTCTGTGTCCAATATTGTGTATTTGTATATATTGTATATATATCCTATATATAGGCTATGCTAAGGTCCTGCTGCTGACACGATAGCAGTCATTTCGTGGGCATATGTCATTAAACCCATGATATCAAAATCTCACTCCAGCCAGGTACCCAAAGTTGGCAACCCTGTATTAAGGTACATCGCCACTTTCCAAACCATTGATGAATGCTTGTGTACACAAAAACGGCAGGCAAAACCGTTTTAAATGAGTGTTTCCTGTATGGCGAATACAGCTGCTTTATTTATGTCTGTATGAAGTTGTTGTGAGTGTGGAGGGAGCAGCTAGGTTAGCTTAGCCTAATCGATCAGTGCACTACGAAGCCAGTGCTAGACAGTGACCTGTTAACGGGGGGGGGAGCCCCGCCGGTCATTATCGGCCGATATTCACTCTTAATAGTTTGATCGGTGCTCTCTATAAAGGCCGATCAGGAGAGCTGGATCTGATCGATATGGACATAAACGCGAGTGAAGTATAACCGGACGCGAGAGAGAGATCAGATCAGCTGCTGAGTCTGATGGAGACACGCTGCTCTGCATGATCACCTGAAGCTCCGTCCTCTGTTTAGCGAGCTGACCGGACTGCGCAAAATGCGTATATGAAGTAATCTTACCCTCGTGGGGGCGCGCTCATGTGATTGGCTTAGAATGAAGGAGACATCTGATTGGCTATAGATAGAAAAAATTACAAGTACGAATCGGCTGACCGTCAGGGGAGTCTAAAAAAAACCCACACACGAATGCAAAGCGATCCGTGCACAGAAAGCTGTTTGTGTTTGCAGGTTCAGGGGATTTAAACGGGAAACTAATAAGTGAGGATAAAAAATACATATATAAAACTTTTTTCTGTATTTGGATTTTATTTACATGTATATGAAACGGAATACATTTGTGTGTGCATTGAAAAACACAAGTATGGATCCGGAAATACAAGTTTGAATCCTTCTGTGTGCATGTGTGTATTATGAGACTGTTCTGAGCCCATAGTAAACTAGCAATATGACTTTTTCAGAGTTTCAGAGATGTTTTCAACAGTTGCTAAATGTTTGTTCTGATTACGGAGTCAAATTTGACGTTAAATACAATGCTAAGAAGAGCGCTGTAATGATCTGCAGAGCAAAAGGGGATAAGAACCTTTGTTTTCCAACATTCTATCTATCAGGACAGGTGCTGTCTGTTTGCTGTAACACTAAGTATCTGGGACACATCATCACAGATGAAATGGCTGATGATGATGACATGTATAGACAGCGGCGTGTCTTATATACAAGCCAACATGTTGGCTAGAAAATTATCTTGGTGTTCAGATAAGGTTAAGGTGAACCTCTTTAGAGCTTATTGTATTCCTCTCTATACTGCCCTCTTGTGGGTCAAGTATAAGAAGGCGAGCCTCCAGAAGCTCCACGTTGCATATACTGCTTAGAAAACCAAGGTGGTGCAGTGCAAGTGAAATGTTCTGTAATGCACGAGTCAACACGTTCCATGCTCTTTTGAGAAATCTGATGTACACATTCATCTGTCGATTGAATGTTTCTCATAACTCTGTCATTATGCTGCTGTCAAATCCGTGTCTCAGTGCTGTACGATACCAGTCACCTCTGTGGAAACATTGGTATAACTGCCTTTTTTAATTTATATTTGAGTGTTGTATGTCTTGTAATAATGGACCAAGAGTCTCTTTAAATAAAGATGATGATGATGAAAGTATGGTAAATAAATGGCTAGATGGTAATGGTAATGGTAAATCATGGTAATATTACTAAATCTAGTACTGCCTTATGAGTCTCAGAGTGAAAGTGTGATACTAATTTATATAGCACCTTTCATGCATGGCATTCAGCCCAAAGTTGCACACAGATGAGCAAGTTAGGCCAACACAGGATATAGACATTTGCTGTTAGGCCAGCTGTTTGTTGTTAGGCCAATTCAATATACAGTAAGATGAGCAAGTCTTTTTATTATTATGAAAAACACTTTACATTAATTTTTTTCAATTGTTTATTTTTCCAATTATAATTTATTACCTTTTATGAATATATCTGATTGTATATATTGCTCATTTTCCATAAAAGAAACAAATGTACTTGAGTTTGTGTTTTATTTGAGTTTGATGCATACAAATACTGTACTGTATATGATGATTGTTGAAAATGAGAGGCTCATAAAAACAAAACTGTGTGGTCAGTCAAAACAAATACAATTGTTTGTGGTTATTTGTGGCCCATTTGATAAGAAAATGCAAAAAAATTATTGTTCCATAGCTTTTTTCTTGGTCTGGCAGTTAAAGGGTTAAAAGGCTTTTATTTTTTTAAGACAGTTACCGGAAGTAGTTATCGTGTATGTTTGATACCGACCAGCGCTGATACAGACCATAGATACATAGATATATTGAAAGTACATATGAATTGAAAGTACATATTGCCTGAGATCTCATGATGTTGTTTTATTAAATGTGCCAAGTGCTAGGACTGTCTTAGGGAAGAAAGCTTTTAGTTGTGCAGCTCCACTAAATTGGAACAGTCTGCAAACATGTTTAAAACTGAGCACTTTGGTTCCCCTGCATCATTTTAAAACTCGGCTGGGTGACATGCTGTTTGATACTCATGGTACCTGGCACTGTAAATAGAGTTTGTAAACTGTACCCTGTACATTATGTTGTATGTCATCCTTATTGTTGTTCTGTTGTTTTTATGTTACATGTGTAACTAATGTCCTGCAGGTCACCCTTGAAAAAGAGATCTTTTGATCTCAAGGGGCTTTCACCTGGTTAAATAAAGGCTACAAACCGACACAGCTCGCATACAATGCATGTACTTCAAATGTCTATTTTCTTCAATCATGACGCTGCATATTTTAATAACAATTCTCAAAAAAATATATAATAGTAAATGAATAAAAGACAGTAAACATTTTAATGTTTATAATCTGGTGCTACCGCTTCGACTCCGTTTTATTACCGGAAACGGCACCATTTCCGGGTTCAGACGCGCCAAAAAGAAAACAGTTGCGTGTGTCGTCTGCAACATGTGAGAGAGGAGTGGACACTTGACATAAACACAACGGTAACGTAACCTCGATACTGTTGTTCCGATGACTCTTTACTGACAATGACTCCTGGAAAACTTAAACCCACTACCTAAAATAACGTTAAAGTGAATAATATTACAAGTCAACGTTAGGGCGTTGAAGTCAGTGTAAGGTTGGATATTCGTTTCAGTTAGGGTTAGGGACCATCAATACATGTATTTCAATGTCTCAAAACCAATGTTATTTCAATATCTCTGTGCCTATATTAGTGACAATTATTCTTTAAAAATATAATAAATTGGCTTTATGTAGCACATGGATTACTGGTCGTTGAATTGTATTATTTCCTCATTTTAAAGAAGATAATTTCAGTTGTATACAAAAACTTCCATATCATATGATCTGATGACTCAATGGGGAACTGTGTTACTAGATTGAACATAAAGGCCACATTTCTATTATTTGTCTCGATTTTATATGAATATTGTTATGAAAATGTTACTGTGTCTTGATTGAAAAGTCACATTTATGCAAATGCTTCATTGTCATGTAATGTGACCCAGTGATTCAAAATCAATGCATTGTAGATTATTAATACATTGGATAAGTAGGACACAACTCTTTTTATTGGATTTGTATCTACCGTCTGTTTTCTATGAACATTTTAATGAAATTGGTGCATTTCCTTTTAAATTCTTATTTATGTTATAAGTGTCCATCTCATGAAGACCAGTGACTCCAAATCGTTACCAGATATTATTACTACACTGGGGAAATATCTAGGTCACATTTTAAGATTGGAATTCAGTTTATTTTTATTTTGTAGGATTATTGTGATCATATACAAAGTGTATGGATTTGATGCATTGCACACACATTATTTTATTATTGTATATGGGATTAAGGTAAATAACAGACACACCTCTTTATATAAAAGGCTGCAAAGGCTGGTCAGTATAGGCATGTCCAGCCATGCAGTGGGGTGGTTTGTAAACTACCTCTCTGAAAGATCCCAATGTGTTCAGTTTGATGGGCTGTCTTCTGAGTGGTTAAACATCACTAATGGTGTACCACAAGGTTCAGTTTTAGGTCCGCTATTATTCTCTATCTATATTAATAGTTTAGGTGAAAATGTCGAAGGAGCAACCTTACATTTTTATGCGGACGATACCGTTATGTACTGTGCAGGTCCCTCGATTAACGAGGCTGTTGTTAAATTACAGGCTGTTTTTAACATTATTTAGGCTCAGCTCTCTGAGCTTAAGCTTCTTTTAAATGTGGATAAAACCAAGGTAATGCTCTTTTCTAAAGCTAAAGCTAAAAATACACCAGAGACTGCTTTGGATATTGTAACTACGCAAGGAATACAACTTGAAGTGGTTACCTGTTACAAATACTTGGGTATCTGGCTTGATGATTGTCTCACTTTTAAACTTCATGTCAATAACCTGCTTAAAAAGCTGAGGGTTAGGCTAGGTTTCTTTTACAGAAATAAGTCCTGTTTCTCGCTTGAGGCCAGGAAAAGGCTAGTCACGGTGACCTTTTTACCTGTGCTGGACTATGGTGATTTGTTATATATGAATGCACCTGCCAATTACCTGAGCAAGTTAGATGCTGCGTATCACAGTGCACTGAGATTTTTGACAAATTGTAAAGCACTTACGCATCACTGTACCCTGTATACCAAGGCGGTTATGCCATCACTTACTGTACGGAGGCTCAGTCACTGGTACTTTTTCATTTACAAAGCCATGTTGGATAAACTACCATCTTATATCTGCTCCCTGATCTCTCTGCGAATTGAAAGTACTTATTGCCTGAGATCGCATGCTATGGTTTTATTAAATGTGCCAAGTGCTAGGACTGTCTTAGGGAAGAAAGCTTTTAGATGTGCAGCTCCACTAACATGGAACAGTCTGCAAAAAGAATGGAAAATTACCAAGCTAGTACCACTACATGTTTTTAAAGCTCGGTTGGATGCTACAAAATCAGATGCTGTTGGTACCTGTACTTGTGGTTAAATATGTAAATTGTAATCCCTGTACATTTTGCTGTATGATGTCCTTTTGTTGTTCTGTTGTTTATGTCTTCTTGTGGAACCTACTGCTGCAGGTCTCCCTTGAAAAAGAGATCATTGATCTCAATGGGATTTTACCTGGATAAATAAAGGTTTTGAATTGAATTGAATATAATATTATTATGATTATTATTATTATATATAAACCAGGTTGAAGGATGAGAGGGGGACCGAAGTTCAAGCATCCACTCTGTTGAAGTTGCCTTTAGCAAATCACTAAACTTCTAACAGTACGAGGAAGGTGCTGCATTGTAGCTGACCTCTGACCTTGTTTGTAATGACACATGTTGCCCCTGTGGTTGTAATAAAGGGTTGTTAATCGATTCAAGATGAGTAAGTGGGGAGAGCGGATGAAGAAGGTGGAGCAGCTCGCTCAGTCCTTCCAGCTGAATCCTCTGGCCGCACAATACAAACCTCGGCTGTGGCCGTGCCAGCCGTCCTCCATCTGGAAGCTCTTCCCTCGTCAAAGTATGGCGATCAGCTTCGCTCAGAGCTGCAAGGAGGTAATAAAACGAGACTTATTATCATTGGTCTGCACATTTAAGATTGTACATCCTGTGTGTCAGGGGAAATCTGATGCTGGCACTTTGCATTTCCTAGGCTGTACATGTGTTTGCACTTGAAAAAGAAAAGACATCCCTGGGTCAAAGGATCTTCCTGGTGACCAGCTACAGTGAGCTGTGGCATTACTACAGGTAAATAACAAACATTTCAAAATGAGGTTCATCTTCTTCCGTGTGTGAAGAAAACAATGTGCATTCATTGTGATTTTCGTTCAGGACTTACCCACAGTCCTTGATGCACTGCTACGAGGTGATACCAGAGGGCGCTGTTAGTAAACTTTACTTTGACTTGGAGTTCCACAAGCCTTCAAACCAAGGGGCTGATGGGAAATCCATGGTCTCTTCACTTATCCAGGTGGGGTACTTTTCACATCCTCATTGACAAAAGGTCTTACTATATTGTGTTTTAATCGGTTTTAATATATCTGTGTTTTAAGTAAGCTATAATATATTTCTATAGCGATATAAATACCACTAAGATGATCAACTTGACATTTATATATCCAAAGAATGCTTTGTAAAAGTATCCACTTGACCTTCTTTCAGTAAGTTAAAGAAGGGGAAACAATATAAAAAAAGCATTTATCGTTTACTTTTCCCTCATATTCTTTTAATTTGAAGCTGGAGAGTTTTTGCAGCAAATGGGTGTGGCCAATGTCTATTAGATTTAGAGAATGTTGGGACTCTAGTTTTCTTCCAATTTGTGAGAAAATGCAGTAGTTTCAGTTTCTTTTAAATCATTTGGATATATTATGTGTAGTAGTTTATCTTGTTGCTTGCTTCCTTAAAGATGAAGGAGATACAGTATTTGAACCTGTCTGTGTTTTGTGTGTTGACAGTATGTATGCGACAAGTTAATGGAAGTTTATGGGATTGAATGCTCTGCAAAAAATATCCTCAATCTCGACTCCAGCACGGCGGACAAATTCAGTCGGCATCTCATCTTTAATCTGAAAAATGCAGCTTTCAAAGACAACTTGCATATGGGTAAGGTCAGTGTTTTGCATTGAGGTAACAACACTTGTTTGTTTACCTCAATTTCAATTCATATTTCCTTGTTGTTTTTCAGGCAGGTTTATCCATTCAATTCTTCAATCGGTCCTGAGCACACCCAAAAGCAGCCTGAGTGTTGGGATGAATTCAGAGGAGAAAAACTGCGAAACAGGGTCTGTGTTTTTAACTTATGAAAATAACTTATTACATTTCTTAGCTACCATCATTTTGTGTAACTTGTCTTAATGACATATTGGCAGCAGAGCAAATGCTGTGTCTGAAGAGACGGCAGCGACGGCAGGGCAGACGTCTGAGAGTCCAGAGGCCAAGAGGTGCAAGCAGGAAGAGAGAGACCTCAGCTTCCTCCAGGTGAAAAACAAAGATGGCCAACACTGTCTCTTTGTTGATCTTGGTAAGAAAATCATACGCTTTTATTCAACAACTTGGGTTAAATGCTTCTCTTGATATATTCAGCAAACCTTTTTTGGTTGATTTTTTTGTAAACCTTTTTTAATGAATACATATTTCTCGTTATATTTTACAAAAACAGGTGTTTACACCAAGAACAGAAATTTCCGCCTTTACAAGTCATCAAAAGTTGGAAAGAACGCTGCGTTCACGGTGGCAGACGACAACGAGTTAATTCACAAACCTGAGAAGGGAATTTCTGCGGAGGAAAGCGTGTTCTTGGCTTCTTTAGTCTGTAATATAAGGTAAAACACTTTTTGCTGTATTTTCTACATTCTTTAAATATTACTTTCCTAAAGCCACATCCTCAGAGCTTGTTACTGTGTTTCATTAGCTTCACAGGTCAGAGAATTCTTACGTCAGACATCCCTGAAACAAAAAAATCCAAAACCTTGGGATCTCCCTGTCAGCAGGAATCAGCCACAGACCCAGGTAACACTGACGACAGAAGCCTTCTCTCTACTATGCAAACATGCAAAGTGTATTGTACAATTAGCTCAGCCATAATTGACCTCATATGTCTCTTTTATAAAAAGCAATATTTATTTCCCCATCCATCAGTGGCAGGCTCACTCTCGGGCCACTTGTCATCGCCTTATCCAGAAGTGGACAACTTTGTATTAACTGTGGTTAAAAAGGACGGCGTACATGGAAGTAAGTGTTTGGACTAATACATGAAATGCTTTTACAAAAAGTGGGTCACTTTCCAAACATTTGCATGTCTTGGTTCAGACCTAGAGCTGAATCCAGCTTTTTTATTATTGATTAAACGGCCGCTTCTTAATAAACTCATGATTGATCATTTTAATTTACAAGAAAAAACGTAATTGAACATGGATTGATTCAGTACCTGGCAACTAAATGTACATCAAAACGTAGTATATGGTCTTTGTCAGGAGTTTCCTCATGTTTAATTCAACAGGCATCAGACGATGGAACTACTTTGCTGCTGAACAGCTGATTGTCTACGACATCGCAAATTACCGCTGGTGTGCAAACGTGGAAAGGTTTCACAAAAGCAACAACATCATGTATGTATGTTTCAGGTTATATGTTGACAGTCTTAAAGTGCGCTCCACTTCCCTTCTGATTCTGTCTCACCTTCCTCTGCAGGATTGTTGTTGACCTCAAAGAGGAAGCGTGGTACCAGAAGTGTCTCGACCCTGAGTGCAGGAACTTCAGGTCCTCAAGTAAGCAATGATCCTAAGGGCCGCATTTAAAACAAACAACTCTTGCACACGTGATGTTTTTGGATTGACAGATTGCAAAATGGTGTCTGAGAACGTGTCTTTTGACGTTGCAGGCTACCCACTGCCACAGGAGATCTGCGTCAGCTACATCATGACACTGGTTTGCTTCTTTTTTTTTTTACTCCTAACTACGCTTAACTTGCCATGAAATAATGTTGTCTTCTTCTAAATCTCAAACCCATGTTGTTCTCCTCAACTTGCAGCAGTGTATGATCGTGTCTTCTCTTCTCTTACAGGACGAGGAGGACCAGGCCTACTTAATGGACGATGCCGGCAACATTGAACTCAGCCAGGCCTCGACCCCCCAGAGGACAGCGTGTCCAGAGCAGGGACCTGCAGACGGCTGGGGGGACGGGCAGGACGACCAGGACTATTTACAGAGCCTGGACGACTTCGAACAAAAAAGCGGGGATATCCCTGATCTGCTTCTGCTCAAATGTATGGCAGACTTTGACTCCCATTAGAGGGTGAGTCTTATGTTATTTTGCACCCACTTTACCAAATGTCCTCCTATTTATAATTGACTAACATGTAATAAATAGTTTATAAGCCACTATATTTTGCAAGCTACGTATGTTTATTGATTTGTCAAAAAGTCAAACTCCTTTTGTAATTGAAGCCAGAGGCCTGTACTACGAAGCTGGTTCAACCTAACTTGGATATGTTTGAGTTAGCCGGTTGGCCTAATCCAAAACATACGCGCTCTCGCTAAACTGTACTACGACGCTGGTTATCAAGTGGATCGCTCAAGCCAGCTGTGTCCTATCTAGTTAGGTGCACGTTCACATGAAAGGGGTGGCATTTGGAGCATTCGACCAATCACAAACATGGACAAGCGTACTGACAGCGCAGCGCGTCATACTTCCTGAATGAAAAGTCAACTATAATATTAGACATATGAAGAAGTTACACTTTAAACATCCATGACTTAAACACTTTATCCAGGATAAAAGCCACATAGCTGCACCGGCAAGGTGAATACAGCTGGTAAAAGAAAAAGTGTTTGAATGCGTACATTAACAGGTTTATGATATCACTGCCCCGTGGCTAAGACACGATCTGACTTTAATTACATTTGACTCGAGTGTTTCGTCAACTTAATGTGTCTTAAAATAATACTTCTGCATACAGTATGTGACACTGGGTGTTGCACGGCCAGATAAGGAAATATGATACATTATGAAGTGATATGCCGCGGACTGTACTGTTACTTTGATCCGGTTACTTATGTTGTGGCAGATATTTAATTAAGCTTTCTTAACGCTAATGTTATAATAGTCAGATTGCTCTGAAGATGGGAGGTGATATTCTATTAATGTTCACGTTCACACAGTCTGTGATTTTTGCCGGCCGTCTTTTCTGCAACGACAGCTTTTCTGTATTTCCTTTCTCCTGTAATATGACTTGATCGCTTTAAACTCCGCACACTGAGCTCTGATTGGCCAGCAGGCAGTGCTTTCACTGAGTTGAGCTCTTAGCCTGCAACCTAACCTGCTCCGGGGCAGGTTAGCCGCTCAGCATAAGTTACCATGGAGATCTAGCCTGCTAAGAAGAGAACCAGCTTCGTAGGACCGGAAAGCCGGAGTTTTCCCTGAAGTTAGCGGCTAAGCGAAAATCCTGCTTCGTAGTATACCCCCCTGGTGTATAAACGGATGAATGGATGACAATAAATACAACAGTTTGAATATAGGCCTTTTAGAGAAAAGGTCAATTGTTCATTTAAAGTATCCCTAATGCTGCCTTTTATCTAAGTGATTAACCATTTAGAGAAAAGGTTTAAATGGTGCTTATGAATGACTAATAGGGGGAGCAAAGTTCCTGTATAATGCTCTTCAACATCACAAAAATAGGTTTCTAGCTACCAAAACATAGAAGAAGAATGGGAGGGATGAAACCCTCTTTAATGGTTGCACATAGCACAGTGACATTTGGCCTCTGCATTTAACCCATCCTAGTACCAGGAGTCTAGTACTAGGAGCAGTGGGCAGCTATAGACATGAGGGATGTCTCTTTTTTTTTAGGGATCATAATTATTATTGTTCCCCTCTTTATGAAAGAAAAACTACCCTTCTTGGAGAAAGTGTTTATTTGGTACAGTTGAGAAAATAAAGACACTGTACTTAGCCGAAAACTGCACCTTTGCCCTTTTCATTTCAGAGTGTTTAAAAAAACATAAGAACAATATGGCTTGAAATGTCAAGGAGGCCTCGACGTGTTTAATGTCTGAGAACTGAGACATAACATCTGAAATCATGATAACTGAAATGCTGCTCCGTTTTACACTAAAAAGTTAACGTGAAATGTCGACAAGAACGTTAAATCTCTTTAAAAACGTGCTTCTTCAAATGAAAAGTGATCCATTCAATCTTTGTTGTTTCAAATATTTACCCAGAAACCTCAAGTGTAATACAACTGACGATCCTGTGACCTGTGGGAACCAAATGTGAAATAAGAGCAACATCATGTTCAGAAGAGTAACATTCACTATTTCCTGTGCAGTTAAACAAAAAAACACAAAAAGGCACCAAAAGTCTGTAAAGCTTCCCAAAACTAATTTCTAACTTGTGCACAGGAAGGGGTTCATCAGTCCTTCAGCATGGAGTCACACGGGAATGAAGGAAATTTAAACCGCAGAGTATCAGGCAAAATACTCTGCATACAAATAGACTTTTTAGCAGATACAATATTTACAGTTGAATGATTACATTAAATACCGACTTAAATAGATAGACCAAAACATTAATACTCAATATCAGTCACAGATGTAAAAGCGTGTTAATAGGATTTCTTTCTGTGGCTCCCAAGAATACAAAATTGGCAGAAATGCGTTTACCTTCTGACGGTGGAGAAGTCGAAGGCAGTTTTAAGGCATGAGCAAGTCAGATTTCCCCTTTGTGTGTTTTTAACCTCAACCCTTAGATAAGTGATTCCAGTAACATGGTGACAGCAGGGACCCTTTAGCGGTACAGGAACAATACATACTTCCTCCCCATTAACTATTTGGTTCTGGTGGTGTGCTCTGAATGGTCACCTTCTCTACTCCTCGATCCCAGTTTACATATTAATTTTGGCATAAAGTTCATCAATGTTCTCTTTGAAGCGGTTACGAATCTCAGTCCTCTTGGCCTTTAGGGTGGGGGTCAGCAGGCCGTTCTGGATAGAAAACAGCTCTGTGTGTAACGCAATGTCTTTCACCTGCAGAGGAGGAACAAAAAGCGGCAAATCAACATTTGATGCAGTGTCTCAATTACAACTAACATCTATTAGTAATTGCAACTTACAATTACTTTGTGAATTATTTTAATACAACTAAATATAGTGTTTTACAAGATAATATCTGCAAATAAGGATAGAAAAGTTAACAATAAAGACTACTACATCTTAATAATTGCACTGTATATTCTCACATATTGTAAGAAAACTACAGTCACAAAAATTAAAAGACAAGAAATAAACAAAGTATTTTATACTTTGTTTATTTCTTGTCTTTTAATTTGTATTGTACAATGCCATGCCATTATGCTGCTGCAACACAAACATTTCCCAAATTGGGATCAATAAAGTTCTATCTTATCTTATTAAAATGTAGTCCAAAAGTAATATTCATTATCCTTTCAAAAACTGATTCGATGCATTAAAATGTCTTAAACACTCAGACTATTGGTCTGTCAATGAAAATAATGACTCAACTAATCCTTTCAGATGTAATTTGAAAATTTGAAATAAAGAATAATTATTCAATCAAAAATGATGCATTTTGATAAAACATGGCAACAGTTACCTGCTCGAAGGACTTGAGTCCCGCCTCCTTGCCCAGCCTCAGGATGTCCTCCAGAATGGCGCTCTTCACATCCTACAAACAGTCACACACACGTTAGCTCACATAGCAAATGGCTGTGTGTGTGAGCAACGGACAGTGACACCTCACCTTGTTACTGCACAGTTCAGAGTAGGAGCCTTCGATCCCCTTTTTCTTCATCCAAATAGGTAAAAAGTCTGGATCAGGAATTACTATCCCCACCAGACATGCCTTAGAAACACAACAAGGACATCAGAGCCACACATTGAACCAAACTAGAAACTGATACTGCACATTATGATAAGAATATCTGATGTTTACACATTCATGAACTCACCTGTAAGCTTTCGCCGTAAACAAATATCTGGGCCACTGGATCACTGAGATTATACACCGTTTCTATTTTCTCGGGGGCGATGTACTCTCCTTGTGCCAGCTTGAAAATGTGCTTCTTTCTGTCAGTGATTTTAAGACAGCCGTTCTGCAAAAAAACACAAACAGGGTTTTATGAGATACACTTATCTATGGTCAGTGTATTTGTATAACTTTTATCTACCATCCTTTTTCTTTACAACATACTGACATTTTTATGACTTAACTATATCTTTAACACATACTACATATACTGGGATGTGCTATATTTGTTATGACTTAAAAAAACACTGTTTTCACAATTTGATGACGTCATAGGTTTAGCTGCTGCCCCCAGTTCACTGCATACAACAATATAATGCACGAGGTGTGTTACATGTACTCATAATTAAAGATGAATGGGCCCTTCAACATGTTCTACTTACAGGAAGCCACTTCCCGATGTCTCCCGTGTGCAGCCACCCGTCCTCGTCGATGGCCTCTGCAGTTTTCTCAGAATCTTTCAGGTATCCCAGGAAAACATTTGGTCCTTTGACACATATCTGGAGGGAGAGATGACAAAGTTAATGAAATTCACATTTTACAGATATTTAGAAGCAAGCACACGTGCAGATTATATCAAGTGTATATCAACGCTAGGGAGCAATAACGGTTACTCTGTTAATGGCACCATTTTAGTACAGATGGCAATATCTCAACAAATATAAGAGGGGAATTTTTCTGAAATGTCCAAACAGATATTTATGATGCCTAGAGAATAAATGTGACATTGGTTATCCTCTGACGTTTGATCCACCAGCAGGGCAAATATTTAACTCAACCTGTGAAATAGTTCACTATCTGCTGGATGGCTTGCATCATATTTATTGAAGGACATATTTCCCTCAGGATTAATTGCTATCATTTTAGGGATCCCCTCTAATGTGGCGCCACCATCAGACCATTTGTCCGACACTTGAGTTGTGTAGTTATTTGGTATTTTGCAGGTGTGATTTGTGTTTAAGACTCATTGCAAAAACATGGCATGTAAACATTATATTAGCTGAACATCAGCATTGTCATAATGAGTAGGTTGACAGTCTGTCTTTACTTTACTCTTAACCTAATGAAAAATGTGCTTATCCATGTGTTATTCGTGTTAAGATCTTTCTGCTGCAGAGAAACGTGTTTTAATAATAATAGTAATTCATATCCTACACTTTAATGAATGATTTATTGTACATTTTCCACTGTATTTTTATTAATTCTGCCTGATATGCAGCTTGTAGAGTAAGCTTCACTGACCATGTTCATTATAGTGAAGATGTCACATGTGCAAATCGTATTTCTGCTTTTGTATTCTTAAAAGTAATTGGTATGGCATTGAGGCTTCAAGTGAAGTCACTGTGGTTTTTGTTAATAATAATAATTATACTTTGCATTCATTATTTCTATCCAAACGGTTGTTAATTACAAAGCCAATAAATACTTTTTTCCTCCACTGACTTCATGCATTTGATTGTTACTGAATAGCACTCCTCACCTCTCCCTCTCCATTGGCTGCCATGTAGTTCATTTCTGCCACATCCACCAGTTTGATAGCGTTGCAGGGCAGAGGAGGCCCGACGTGACCTGGAGACACAAAATCATCACAGTTCAGTTTCAAAGTTCACAGAAAGAATTGTTTAAATTTCTCTCATAGGCTTTACTACCCGAGAACAGACGGGGGTTTTACCTGCGGTCCAATCCCCGGGCATGGACATGGAGCAGCCAGCGGTGCACTCAGTCTGACCGTAGCCCTCATAAAACTGTGGAGAGCAGAGCGGGTTTTTAGTGACATGTTTGAACATAAAACTAATTGATAAAGATTAGCCAAACGAATGCGAGATGGTGGAGTGGAGGCCGCTCACCTGACAGCCCAGAGCGGCTCGTAGGAAGGTGAGGATGGTCGGAGCCACCGGAGCCGCTCCTGTGATGATCAGTCTGACGCGACCGCCCAGACTCTCCTGCAGAGAGCAAACACAGGAAGACCATCGTTTGATGACATCATATCAATGGTAAATCAATTGTTCAAATGTCTTATGGGCTTGGAACTTGTGACAGGTGTTTATCTAACCTTTAATAAGAGAGTATGACTTTTCAACTCAAATATAAAATGTTTAAAAAGGGTAAGCAAAGTTCTGTAAGACCAAGCCTCATTCAAAGCCAGGGTAATATCTAAGTATCAGACTTTTTTTGTGGATGAGTAAGTTAAATAGGTGCTTTCGTTACCTGCACTTTTTTGAAGATGATCTTGTCCCACATGCTGTCTCTTCTGACCACACCAGTTTTCATCTCTGCCTCCTTCCGGCTGAAAGCGAAATCGAGCAGCCATCTCTTCAGCGGCGTGTTGGCTTGACTAAATATCTGTGGAGAATTGAGACACCTTATTTTAAAACATATATCGAACAAACAGAGCAGCAAACCAGAGAAATGGCACTTGTATAAATAAATGAAAAAGAAAAGTAATTACAGTCACAAAAGAAAGTTACTGAAAGAAATGCAAGAGGACATAGTGAATAAACATGCTCTTCTCCTAAATATGGCTTTGGTAGACTTTACAATGAGTGACATTAGATAAACTGACCTTATCAAACATGCGGTTGAGGAGTCGTGGGACTACAGGAAACACTGTTGGCTGCAGCGTTTTCAAATCATCCATCAAAAGTCGAATGTCCCCCTGGAAATAGCCGATTCTAGCTCCATGGATGAGGACGACACCCTGATGGAAAGAGGAAGTTACTCCTTGTTGCAAATAAATCAGTGGGACAATTTAACCACAAGAGGGCAATGTTGGTAAGATCTCACTATATAGTCAGTGTTTGTTATTCAAAACCACCACAAAAGCTGTTACTCGTCACATATCATTAAAACAGTTAAGAAAGACATGAAGTTGATTTTATACCTTTCAATACCCAATGTATTTTAGACAAACAAAACCTACTTATGAAACAGTTCACTTTAATACATTGCAACATGAATGTAATAAAGGAACACAGCCTAAAAGGATAACATTTCAATAATTGGGACAGCAGTGCTATGATTCTTAAAACTCCACTTATACAGAACATTTGAATGTAAACAAGTCCAACACCTACCTGAACCACCCTCTCAAACATGTGAGCTAGGGGGAGATAGGACACATGAATGTCATGGAGGTCCAGCATGCAGTGTACCTGCGGAGGACACACAAAGCAAAACACATGCAGGTACGCAGGTCAGGCAGGGCGTACTGTACCTCCACCACCCTCTCAAACATGTGGGCCAAAGGGAGGAAGGAGATAAGACAATCTTCAGTGCTGGGCTTCAGAATGGCCTGGACGACAACACGCAGGGGATGAGGATGAGGAGGAGGATGAGGAGGAGGAGGGGGAGGACGGCGAGGACGAACAGACACGAGAGGAGAGAAACAGATGTGAGAGGAAAGGAAAATATTAAAAAAAGGTGCAAAAAGAGGAGCTCCAACCTGAACGGAGACATCTTAGATTTTAAGCAACGCTCTACGATTACATTTTATGTGATCCAAATCTCATGATGGTTTAAGAAGTTGGGTTAGTACAATTTTACTAAATGTTTTTTATATTATTGATTTATTTGACAGTGCAGAGGATGCTGTTCTCTGCACAGTCAAAGGTAAACCATGTATAAACAACCTGCCCTATATGAATATAAGGTTTGCACTCACATGTGCACACATACATTTAAATATATAAAGCGATCTTAACGCATATCTGTATATATGTAGTGTCAACTGGTCAGTGTTTTAAATTGGTATCATGATAATTGTTTTCAAACTGTTACTTGCATATCTAATCTTATGTTTTGATTGTATTATCCTCTTATCTGGACTGCCTGTGTTTCACTCGTGCTCTGTTGCGGCTATCACACCTGAAATTCCCTACAGGAATCAATAAAGCTTTATCTTATCTTATGTGCTGTGTGAATTTGAAATGATGCAAAGTTAATGAATACATCCCACACAATATCACAGGTTTCATTAATGCAGAAAATAGTATGTGCTCGTTTACTGCAAAGAAGAATGTCCTTTACTGCTTTATGTTGGATGTCTTTATAGGCGGATATAAAGACTGTAAGCAAAACCGTTTAAAGGAATGATGCAGAGGAGGTGGGAGTACTTTCACAGCTGCAGTTTTACTCTCAGGCTGAGACAAAATGAACACAAACATAAAGGAAAAAGAGAGAGGGGAACACCAGTGGAAATGTAACTTTTCATTAATGAAAAAATGAATAATTTAGGAAAAGCAGAAGCCGCCACCTTACAAAGAAGAGGACTAACATCAAGCACAGTGACTAGACATTATGTCATTTATCTTAAGTTTCAAAGCGTAAATGTATCTTCAGGTTTAGCTGGTGTGTGTGTTTACCTCTGTTATTCTAATGAAAGCTGCAGTGTTGGAGATTACATTTCCATGAGTAAGCATTGCACCTTTTGGGTTCCCTGAAAAGAAAACGATGATTGTGATTATATGAGAAAAACATTTCCAAAGGATTAACGTCGTAAACAAGTTGTGTAATCACCTGTGGTTCCAGATGTAAAGCAGATCAGAGCGAGGTCCTCTGGATTGGGGGGCTGTAATCAGATCACAGGTCTACACTCATGCATATGAAGCTATTTCAATGTGCAATCCTTTGTTTTAGTACAGGGGTCTGACAGAGTGCTGCTGATTATAGGAGAATTATCTACTTTTAAATGATTATTCTTTTGTTGAAATTCAGTTTTTCGGCATGTCATCATCAGGTCAACTGAGGCGTGCTGTTACTACTCACCATTGGTTTCTGGAGGTTTGCTTTACCCAGGGCCTGGAACAAATATTAAAGGCACAGTGAGATATAACGTGCGCAGAGGGAGCTGATAACAATCTAGCTTCAAACAAACAGCGCCTCAGGTCCTAATTTCCATTTGGTTATAGCCACAACTAATCACTGTGTCAGATCTGCTGATGTTGGGCGTTCAGTAAACAGATGTTGTAATAATACACAGAAAGAAGATTAGCTGGTATTCTCACCTCAAACTCCCTTAAACTCAGAACCTCGATGCCGCAGTCCTGTCCACGTGTCACCAGCTCGCTGTCAAACGGCTCGATGAGCACGATGGTCTTCACCGTCCGCCCCTTCCCTTTGCTGCAGTCTATGATCATCCCAGCCTTTTCAGGTACATCACAAATCACCGTGGAGATGTCAGCTGGAAAAAACCGACGGCACAAATTGAACCACTTAGTTTGTATCAGTGTCGTCGATCTAGAGCGCTGCAAGTGGTGTGTTCGTTTGAAGGTGAACTTTTGTGTACCTTTTTCGATAATGTAGCCGATGGCCTCGGTGCCGAGTGTGTCGTACAAAGGGACGGCCACCATGGAGTACGTGTAACAGGCCAGCTCCGAAATGGTCCACTAAGAGACAAACACAGGAAACAGATAGACATTACTAAATGTTCATTTGAAGGGGATAGACTCACAAGACATACACATCCAGAGATTAGAGATTTTATCCAAAGCGACTTACAATAAGTGCGATAAACCATGAAGATACAGCAAGAAACATGCAGGTACATTTGCTTCAAATAGGCCGAACCATTGTAAGTGCTGGAAGCATTCGTTTCAAAGAGCTAAAACACTTTAAATGTATTTTGTGTGAAAAGGTGTAAACAATAGTTCTATATTGAGATATAACCCAAACTCCTGTGGACTGGAATACAATGTGCTTGTGTATGCTCACTGCCTGTAGCACTTCGGGATTTGAAGTCAAATATGAAGTGCTTTATAAATGAAACCCATTATTATTATTATTATGTTTGTTATTCATCCTGAATCCATTTAATCATCTATTTGACTCACTAAAATCAATCTGAGATTTAGAGGAGTGGAACCAGTCTCCATGTCGAGTCTCAAATTGTGAAACTAATTAACACATTTCTCACGTTACAGCTGTTCAGTCTTTGCTATGGACGATGGAAATTAACTCTTGCTTCTAACTAGTGATTGAAGACACACTTTTATACTTTGCATCTGAAATTATTTTAGATTTAAGCAACGTTAGAGATGATGCATTTTGTTGTACCTCTGGCCTGTTCTGGGAGAAGATCCCAATGAACTTGTCCCCGGTGTTGGAGTGTCCTCTGTGAAGGAGCGCAGAGCCAATGTGCTCCGCTCGGTCCACCACCTGCGCAAAAAAACAAAAGTCTGTTTCTAAATATATTGTGACTCTGCTAGGTTTGAATTATAGATAAGTTAAATTAGTTTAGATTTCCACGTCATTGTCCACGTCTCACCTGTTTATAGGACTGCCACTCGTACGGCTGGTTTGGTTTCCTCGATCCTAGACAAGGTCCATTATCTGCGAAAGGAAATAAATAAAGCTTCTTATTATCTACACTCACTGAAATAAATACATCAAAAGGTGATTCAAGAGAGACACTCACCTGATACCCGGAGCCCTCGTTGGAACACCTCGTACATGGTGCGTGCGTCGCTGTAGTAATATGCAACGTGCTCGTCGCTGTCGTTCAGAACCGACCTGCGTGCGAGTTCATCTCCCTGCAAGAAGAAGTCATGAGGAGTTATGATCAGCACTGACAAACATTCAGCACACGTGAGGAATTATTATTATTTATTTTGTGGAACTCAGGAGACAGGAACAGGGACCCTGACCTTTTTTTTTTTTTATAAATATGAAATAGTATATAGGGATGCATACCGGTATCCGGTATTACCGAAATACCGGTTACTGGTGGCTACGTTATACCGTACCGAAATCAGATCCGATTTCGATACTTTAAAAAAAATTAATTTTAAAAGTGAGTCCGTGGCCCGTGGTGGCGGGTGTTATAAATTAGATTGCATAATCGTTTTTCTTCATATTGTATGTATTTTTCATTGTTTGTTCAATACTAGAAAGGTAAAAGTCCCACAAATGAACTGTGATGGGATTTGTTTTCTCTCACCAGTGAAGGCAAATGTTGATTTTAAAGATGAGATTTGTTTGTTTGTGCAATGCCGAGATCTCATGACCTTTATTCTATTATTTATTTGTTCTCTAGTCGAATCTCAGGTTTAACATGAATTATAACGGTCTGTTTGCATTGACAAGATGTGCTATTCACGCGGCACACCTGATGGCGGGTGTTATAAAAGATATTCCATAATCGGTTTTCTTCATATGTTTTATGTATTTTTCATTGTTTGTTCAGTACTAAAAGGTCCAAGAAGTCCCACAATTGAATTTAATATTCATTTGACATGTTAACTATATCGTAAAGCGCTTCATGGGAGTAATTGTGGGATGATACATTTTCAAAGTATCACGATATGTATCGGTTGAGTATCGGTATCGTTCAGTGGTATCGGTATCGTAAAAAAGTCAACGATATGCATCCCTAATAGTATACTTTTTAAAAAAATTCTATATATTCCATATAAAGACATACAATGGCTGCTCAATTCATCGTATTTAAATTGCAATTACGATTTTGGCTTGCAACGATTATGAAAAAAACATAATCGAAATAAAACGATTATTATTATTTTTTTATTGGTTTTCAGTTGAATTATACTTAAAGTTCAGGGTAATCAACTGTTAAAAACATACTGTTCACATTTTTAATTTTAAATAAATGGATGTTTTCAAAGTAAATGGATAATCGTTTTAATAATCGTGATATCAATTATTGACCCAAATAATCGAGATTATGATTTTTGCCATAATTGAGCAGCCCTAAGACATACTATACTACAGTATGTGTATGTTTGTTTTTTTATGGAGTACTATACTATTGCTTATGACATTTTTATGACATGTGATACTATTAATATGCCCTTTTTCATGTCCATACTATAGAATGACTTTTTGTGAAATGTAAACAAACGAATGACATTTTGATACGGTTTTATTTTTTTACTACACTACTTGCTATGACATTTTTACGACATACAATATGTGTGAGGCAAGGGTGTGTTTGTTTTCCCACAGATGTATATTTGGAATTCTTTTGAAGCTTAGGATTTTAAAAGTAAATAAAACATACTGGAGTACGCTTTAAATGAGATGTGACGATAGGTGTTTTCTTACCTATCGAGAACAACCTGTTCTGTACATTTTCTATGTAACGTTGTACTGTTACTTTAAGAGACACACATACTTCAGTAGTAGGTCTGTGAATAGAGAAGACGCGAGACAGGCGGTGGAGTCACTGTTTTTTTAACGTGTCCCGTCATGTCTTCTGGCGGAGGAAACTCTGAGTTTAGCCGCTCATTGCTCATGTGGAATGAAAGCTGTTGGTGATTCCCAACTCTACAAGGATTCTGGATTCAGTCGGACACGTGTAGGCCATCAAAAACAGCTATACCTAATTCTACAGTTAAACTTTAGGAACAAAGAGTTATTTTCATTCCTTTATGTCATGTCATACTGTCATACTTAAACTATTGTTTTCACAAATTATACTATTAAAATGTTGAGACTTTTTTCATTGCACATGACACTATGGTTTTTTAATGAGTTTGATTATGATCTTCTATAACAGTTGTCAGTCATCATGTATACTGTTAGAAGAACCACTGTGATGCTAGGCTGTGAAAAATCTGTGCAACTCTCGACTAAATTATTAAAAGTCACTCAGTCACTTCCTAATAGGCCATTATCTGTGCAGTAAATGTCAATACATTATTAATAAAGGGTCTGTCGTCCTGCAGGAAGGAGGATAAACACCAAGCCAAGGGAACTTTCAAAACCCTGGCAATTCAGGAGTTGTTCTTATCAACAGCCTAAATTAAGCTTTGGGTAACTAATCCTAACATATGCTTCAAATATTAGCTAATTATAAAAAGGGCCTAATTAAAAAGAGACTCAACAGTTCAATTGAGCACAGCTTGCCAGGTTTGCATTTAGTAAGTGTTGTTTTGTTTGTGTTGCGCATAGGGTTGGGTACCGAGAACATTTAGATTCCAACGGCATCATTTCGAAATGTGAATTTCGGTTCCGCTTTTCGATGCCTGAGGAAATGTTTCTCGCCGCTCTCCGGAGCCTACTGTATGACTGCGAAGGGGCAGGAAATGTAGCGTTGTACCCATAGATATATATAAACTTGTGTTTATATATATCTATGGTTGTACCCAGCGCCATATTATATATTATATTATACTATTATATGGCTCTGGTTGTACCTACACTTCCTACAGCGTAACCTGAGACCAGGGCCGGCCCGTCGCACTGGCGTTATAGATGTTCGCCTAGGGCGCTGACAGCTCTGGGAGGAAAAAAAATGTTTTGACCGTTGGTGCTCATCCTAATGTTCGGCCTTGATGTAACAACATTCATAATTAAGTAAATGTAACACCCTTTTCATCCCGGTTACACTTTTCATTTGCCCTGTACGATGGGCGCTGTAAGTGATGAAAATGGGGGATGTTGGCTTATCTGGCGCCCGCAGCTCACAGCCAAAGTGCGAGTGAGCGTGGGAGCGAGGGAGAGAGGGAGGGTGCACCGGTACGCGCTGTTGTTATTAGCATCTGGTGCTAGCTGCTCTAACGGAAGAAGAAGATGTTTCTACAATGATGTGGAGGGAGAGTCCTCTCCAGTCAGACTGAGTGGCTGATGACTGCAGCTCAGTGAGGTAAAGGACTCTGAGTGTTTAGATAGTTCACTTTAGTCTAAGTTATCTCAGTGGGTCTCAAACGTTTTGATCCCAATTCACAAACAGATTGAAGCATTTTACTTTAAAATGTTCAAACATTTCTTCCCGGTATGCCTGAGAAGGCAGATATGCTTGTTTTTCTCAACAATAACTGTTTTTAAATGGGGGGGGGGGGGTTCCTTTAAAAGTTGGACTGTTGCACTGTTGTAGCTTCAGTGGTTCTCAGGTTACAGTTACATAGCAGTGAATATAAACAGACTGATTAATGTGAATATTACTGTAAACTAACCTGTGTAAAAGTTTCTCGAATAAATGTAATTTTTTTGGTGGAAGAAGCATGTATCATTTTTTTACCCTGCGCCTCAAAGAATCGGAATTGAGAACCGTTAAGAACCGGAATCGAAAAGTAGAATCGGAATCGGAATCAGAATCGTGGAAATTCAAACGATACCCAACCCTAGTTGCGCAGACTGAAAACTAATCTCTTTCGACTCCACTTCGAGCAATAAAATGACTAACAAAGCACTTATATACTAACTAAGGACTAGCTTATCTAAAGCCAGTTGAGTAGCACTTGAAATGTTTTGGCTCTATGAAACCTGATGTACTTATATGATTCTGTTTTCTTCAAGTGTGTATCTTCTTGATCGAATGCACTTATTGTAAGTTGCTTTGGATAAAAGCGTCAGCTAAATGTAACGTAATGTCATGTTTTTCAAATTCAATTTTCAAATCGAAAGGGGAAAAGCCAATGTTGACATGTGACGAGCAGTGAGGATGTAGCTTGTAATTTCAAAGAGCTTCAGCTGTGATTTCAGTCTGTGGGAAGGATCCATCAACATTCCTGCTGAATGAGGTCTTCTGACCAGTTTCCTTCCAGAGGTTACTCATGCTTCTGTTATTCCTCTCTAGCGCAGGGGCTTACAAGGCGGAAGAGGGACAGATGCATCATTGTTTCCTGTGTTGCAGGAGGACTTTCGATATGACCAGAAGAAAATGAAAGAGATCACTTACTGGCATTTCCACTGACTGCATGCCGAGGTCACAGGGCGGTTTGAGGGCTTTCGGCCGGGTGGCCAGCCAGTAGGTGGTGAAGGCGGCGAAGGCTCCCATGCCCATGAGTGCATTGGTGGGCAGGCCGCGCATGTAATGCCGAAAATCCTCCAGCTCTGGGAAGCGCAGCTGTCTCAGGACTTCCTGAGCCTGCATGACTGTTCTGCAGTGAGCCTGCAGGGAACAGAGAGGAACGTTAGTACATTAGGACACTTTAGGTCTGCATTGCTTCTGCACGTGTGCCTCCGAGATATGTATGGAAAATATATGGATATAAGGCACAACATTTTCTATCATCAGTATCAAAAATGTTTCTGCTATTTAACATGTCTCGCAATGGAATAGGATCATTATGGAATGTGGTTCCGTTAGGATGTGGGGATACAGCAGGTAGTATTTCCATGTTTTTATGAATGGGCCTCTTGTGTTAGACAATTACACAACGACATGAGAGCTGCTCACACTGCAGAAGAATAGTGGTTCCATTCAGAGCAGCACGCAATTTATTACCATCTGTGTCAATGTGTTCACAAATACATACTGTAATGAACATACCCTGAGGTACTGTGTGTAATGTGAATCTTCTTTCTCTTACTGGATAGTTTGACAGCAGAAATGTACAGACAGGAAGCATAGGAAGAGACAGAAGAAAGACACTCACTTTAGAGCTGCAACGATTAGATGATTCATATTTCCATCTAATACATCCCAACATTAGAGCTCTTAAAAGTATCAATTCTTGTATTGTTAGGTTTTAGCCTGCTGGTCAGACAAACCAAGACGGTCTAGTCCCTTGGTTTCAAGGAAAGAGGCATTTTAAGCCTTTCTTTGTTATATGGATTAATGCATTTCTCAAAAATGATCTGCTGATTAAACAAACATGAAACTGATTGATAGCTGCGCCTCTCACATGTATCGAAGGTCCCAGGCTGGAATCGGACAGCGGAAACTACAGAACAAGTTGTGTTTTAACGCGAAGGCTGCCAGGAAGCCACATTTTTCTCAAATGTTTACACTCAGAGGACAAACATTTGTACAACAGCAGCTGCCAGCCTAAACTCATCTCAGTAAGAGCAACATGTCAGAAAGTGTTCTGTAATATATCTGATCTTAGTCTTTATTTCCTCCCTTTCAAGCAATAGACCGGAAGAATATTTGGAACTTAATACAGCCTTGGTATGAATATGTGTTTCTGGCACAATGACGAAATAAGATAAACATACGGTTTAAAACCAAAAGAAGCTCCAAGGATAGATCTCCCGTGAATCACAGAGCGATGCAGCAGCAGCTGTGTTCACACTGTGACTCAGACGTGACCCCCCATTTCAGCAATATTGATTTGGCATTTTGAGTGTTTAATTCCTCATATCCGTAGATAAGATGAAACCTTAGCTTTGAAGATGCAAGTGATTCTTTATAGATAATAAAACCCTGAGTGGATTTCATTTCGTTTTGATCTTAATAAGTGATTTGCATACAGAAGAAGTACTTGATTAGTCAGAGCAGAAAGCATATACTACTAGTAATGTGACCATGAATGGAAAAACGTTCTTCTTTGAGATGTGTCTACGTTTAAAATCCAGAAGGTAGACTGACTAACTAAAGACTCGGTAGGGCGAGGTACGCTGCTTATCTTCCCCATGGTTCTTGTTCTGCACTTTTAGGAACAATGAACACAAAAGGAAGATGTGCTATCCCATTCACCAGCTTTGGGAACAACGACACAGGAAGGAAATATGACTGCACACATTTTCTGATCACAAGCCTCCATGGAGATACAAAGTCTCGACCACAGACACTAAGCACTGACAACAACTCTCCTCATGTCTGGAGGGAAGTGAGGCTTTCTGCTCTGGATGTTATGGAAATGGCCGGAAAGTAAAATGTTGAAGTCCTGGATATATTGCTCTGTTTCACAAACATTTGAATAGAACAGTCAAATGACAAGTTCATGTACACTTCATAAAGAAAGAGCCTGTGGAAAGAAAGACCCATTCAGACTCACCAGCTATCAAACCCTCAAAGCACTTGGTTAGATAAGCTTATACATTTCAATGGTTATATCTAGGGAAATGTCACTAAACATTTAAATAACTTGCAAAATGTAATGCTTTGTTTGATTCGTTTTTCGGCTGGGCGCCTTTATGTACATCCTGTGAAACTCTTGTGACCTTTACATCAGACGGTAACAGACTGTAGGTAAAGGGACAGCTGACCACCCGCCACACAGTAGGCAACAATTGACTTCTCACCTACTTCTATTATTACACCAGTCTCATGGCTACTGCGATCCATGCCAACTGGGACAAGGTAATGTAGACAACATGCGTGTTTTTATTGAGATATAATGAAAATAAATTGTTAAAATGCCAAAAGATTAAAAGTTATTAATATAATCTCCTTAAATTGGATATTCAACTATAAAAACACTAACATGATTCATTGAAATAATTCAATATGAGCTTAATTGAAGTAAAATAAACGTTTAATAAACAAGAAACCTCACACACGCTCCTCTACTGTACGTCTTACAGGTGTCCCTACTGTATGAGACACTATGAAAGACCACATGATCACACCAAAAGCAGCTAAATGGATTTTCTAAAGCTTCAGCACTGATCATTTACAGATTAAGAAATAAAAGATCTCTACTCACAGTCCCACGGAGTGATTATGAAGAAACGTACAGACAAACTGTGTGTCCGAGGGCAGAGAGGCAGTTATCTGACAGGCCCTTAGCTGCAGCAGTTGCTATTAGAAGGACTCACAGTGACCTCTAATAGACCTCTGAGGTTCTCACACCTATGAATAGCAGAAACACGCCCCTCCTAAACAGAAACACAGACGCGTGAGGCAGAGCTACCCACTCACTGAGGCAACATCTTAGTAGCATGTCGATTTAAAACACACACAAGCTTTTTCACATTATTACACAACAAACAGTGTCAAAGGTAATAGTGGCCACACATTCATTAGATAACACTGATAGTCAATCTGGTTTGAATAAGCCTCAGTAATGTGTGTTCAAGACTAAATGACGCATATCTTATCATACACATTATCTGGAGACAGTGTGTGCAATTCATGTGTTGCTGAGCGTCGAAACTGATGAAACTAGTTGAAGAAAGAATGACTTTGTATTCCACATAATAGAAATGTTGAATAGTCCCTCGATTTGTATACTGATATCACGGAGTATTTAAGCACTTAACCAACACACACACAAACCTGATCATATGTGCAGATTCCTTGGAGTCTAAGATGAATAATAAGCATTGCAGTTAATTAAATACAGTTCAAGTACAATCTACAACTTCCATGTCTTGTGTTTCAATTGAGGAGAATGAAGGGTGATTCGTACATTTTTTGTCGGCTACAAAAAAGGTATAGCCTGAGAGTGAACTTAGTGTAAACAGCTGTGTGTGTAGCAAGCAAAATGCACATGGATGTGTGTGTAGGTAGATAAAACATATAGCGATGCTGAGACGTATTTGGTAGGGCAGTATGGATAACATCTTTTTTTAAATCCCATCATGGATAATACAGTAAGATTCCATTCAACCTGGATGTTATAGATAAAACAAAAAAAAGTCAAATCAGTTTTTGGTGAATTAATCCTAAAGAAATACCTGACAAAAATCAAGATATTTCCCAAATATAGGGACGGGTGGCGCAGTGGTCTGTGCGTTTGATCATCAGATCAAGGGGGCGGGGGAACTCCAGTTCGAAACCCACTCCCGCCCCACTGCGTCAGGCCGTTGTGTCCTTGGGCAAGACACTTCACCCGAATTTGCTCCTGTGGGTATTGTCCACAGTAGATGACCATTACATGTATGTATGATCTGTATGTGTAATGTGTATTTGTAAAGCGCTTTGAGAGTCATTGATAAAGCGCTATAATAAATATAAGGATTATTATTATTATTATTATATTTCCCAAATAGATGCTCAATCATCATATTGCCACTCCTAATGAAATCCACAGAAATATATTATTTTAGTAAATAAATATCAAGAACATTTGTTTTGATTGGTTAAATACTTTGCAGCTTTCAAAATTATGTTTTTTTATATTAAACAAAACCTGTAAAGGTTCAACTATTTTCACCATCAGTCAATTTCACAATATTTTTTTGGATTACTTAATTTTTTGTTTTATATATCAAAGGATATGAACAAGTGTGAAACATTGTCACAACATTACAGAGCCCAAGATGATGTCTACAAATGTTGTGTAAACATGAGTTAATGGTCAAAACACAAAAGGTGTTCAGTTTATTATTTATTGAAAAGAAAGCTAATAAAGAAGAGCGGCACATTTTGCCATAATTTCATGGCAATTTCATAACTTTTTTTACTTGAAAATCGCTGAAATTAATAGTTTTTTATTTTAGCACTAAAACATTTTAAATTTCAACACAACCTGGTCCATGAAGTAGCTTTCTTTGTAACATATTTTCTATTCAAACATTCAATCCAACATTTCACAGACTGAACCATTATTAATCAAAACAGTGACAAAGCAATCATTTAAATGGGCTTTAGTTCCAGCTCTCCCACAGCTGTGTGTCTTTATGTCAAATAGCCAACATCGGGCACATGTCATTAATTGCATGATTGGCAGAGAGTTGTTGAGGGCAAAAGTTAATGCAACTCTTCCCCCCCCCCCCCCCCAGGCGCTCCACCTCTGCTCTCCATACTTGGACTGGGAAGATGAGAAGCCAATGGCAGAGCCCGCTCTCCAGTCACCCCACACCAGCACACACAGACACTGGAAAGAAGTGGGGGAGAGGGCAGCTGGTCCGTTAGACACAGAACACCACGACTGCAGCTTGAAGCAGACTGCAGCTGTAATGCTGAAGCCACAGACAGGAAGTAACAAAAGCACCCAGAGGGTTGGCCAATCGCACTGGATTTTCTGCTAAATAAATGTTTAGTTCCTCATGTGAAAGAGTGCACTGATAATAAACTGAATCCAAAAACTGTGCGACAGCTAATGAGTGTTGAGTGTTAGCTTAAAGTGGACCTATCATGCTATATTTTAAACATATATTGTAGCGCCATACCTATACAAAACATGTCTGTGAAGTTTTTTTTTCAAAATACCAAGCAGATCACCCATTGTAGCCATCCCTCATACTGCTCAAACCCCTCTTTTGCTGCCCTGTTAGAGAAAAGCGGATCTTGGGTCCTTAGCTTGAAAAATAAAGAAAGAAGAGGAGGCGGAGCTAATGCCTGATCAGAATTCTACCAGAGATAAAGTTAAATTCTGCTGTGATAAAACGCCATCCTGTTTAAACCACGTCAAGGATTATTTCTGAAATAGTATGGAGCTTAAATGCTTTTTCTCTTGCAAGTTTATCACAAGGTGAGTTCTTTTTTTATTTCCTGCTTTTTAAACACATGTGCTCTACACAGTACAGGTTAGCTCTGAGTGTTAGCGAGGCTTGCTAATGTAAACAAAGACGAGATTACGTCCAAAACACGTCAGGCATTGTTTCTGATAGCAACTTTCTGTGGGTCCGCTGCCGATTTGACGTCAGTTCGGATGGAATCTGTATCCGCTCGTTGTACACCCGTTTTTAAAAGATTTGGGTACGGAGGAAAAGAGAGTGGGTTTTATTTTCTGATGCTGCGTGAGTTCCCCGACGCACCGGGGACACATATGTATGTATAAAAGACATCACAAAGTGCATTTTGCATGATAGGTCCCCTTTAAATGAGTGAAGCTCATTATTACAAACGTATCAGCTCAGGGTTAACGCAGGGAGCCTTTAAACAAACTTTGGTAACACTTTATATTAAGGTACACCAGTTAACCATCAACTAGTTGTTAATTAACATGCATATTAGCAGTATATTGGCTCTTTATTAGTCATTATAAAACACTTATTAATGCCTTATTCTGCATGACCATATTCTACAAGTAATAGGCCATTAGTTGAGAGTTGTTCCTCAATAACCCTGTAATTAGTGCTTATTTATTGCAAGTAAGGAAGTTGTTGTACATGAGTTTTGGTCTTAATAACCTCTGGTCAATATGGGCCTAATAAGGCAGTAGTACCACAAGAATAGTAATTCTACCATAATAACACTTAACAATTATGATCTATTCTTATGTAACAAGACATGAAACTATAAGTGTTAATTGTGTCTAAATAATTCAAAATTAGGTATTTATATCAAAATATATGTAGCAAGGTGACATTGACCTGTATGTTTCATATTTGCACATTTATATATTTGTAAAATGTGTACTGAAGGTTAGACAGGAAACCGGGTACAGGAATTAGGAGAAAGTGAACTGAGTAGCATGGCAGTAGACATCCATGAGTAGACTGCTACTAATTTTCCCTTTGCAACCTAAAGAGTAAAGGGTCAGACAAATTCCGTCAGAAAGCAATGACTGTAAGTGTAAGCCTTACACTTACACTGTAAGGATTAGTAACATGTATTGTGTTTATGTGATGACATTTGGAAAAGAACATGCGTTAGCATTCGCGCTAGCGTTAGCATACATGCTAGCGTTAGCCATACTAGCCTGTACACATGCTTATTGCACAGCTAGCATTAGCTATATTTACACCATAGACTGTATATAGGTTTACACTTAGCGGTCCCATGTGTTAATCTGTGTATGTTACACTTGCATGTATGAGATCATTAAGTGCCTTGTAACTTATTTTTGTATAGTTTCACTCCATTTGAATGTCAGTGGACTGCAAATAAGTAGGGGTGTAACGGTTCACAAAAATTTCGGTTCGGTACCTCGGTTTTTAGGTCTCGGTTCGGTACAGCAGAACAAATGATCACAAAACATAACATATATATATATATTTAATTATTATTAAAATGTGAATAATGTATTCACTCAAATAAATGCTAAATATAATAAAATAATCATTAAGGTGCAGCATTTCGATGAACTGAAATAATCTGTATTTGAACTTTACTGTACTAGTACTCACAAAACAAACTATTAGTTTTGGGGTTTTAATTATTATTAAACTGTGAATATTCACTCAAATAAATACAAAATATAATAAAATAAACATTAAGGTGCAGCATTTCGATTAACTGAAATAATCTGTATTTGAACTGTACTACTGTACTAGTACCTAAGCAGCCAGTTTGACATTATGACTTGCTTGTCATTGTATTTTCATGTTTTTTGAAAGAAAAATTAACTTGTCCACATTGCTTGCTGAAAGGGCAGATCTGCTGGCACTAACAATGTCTCCTGCTGTGGAGAACACCCTCTCTCTAGGGACAGAGGTAGCAGATACAGCCAGGTAGCGCTTTGCTAACATGGCAACATAAGGATAGGCTATTTGGCGTTTGTAATAGCTTTGGCTCGGTCTGAACTTTTTGCGAATGGTGGAGGCTTAAATGCTAGTGGGAGTTGGGTTTGCACTTCAGTCTTTTTTCTTTTGGTACTGGTGATATTCACGTTCGGGTGATGCCTTTTCAAATTTAGTTGAACAATGCCAACAAACAGCTTTGGTTTGGTCCACCTGTCTTTGTCCGTCATCCTTGTACGTAACTGCGAAACCAAAATGTTCCCAAACCGGAGACTTCAATGATGCTGGAGGATTTTCGAGATCAACTTTATCTGCGTTCGTCATTTCGACAGTACCAAATGACTGACTACATTTGAACGCATCCCTCTGCCTCTCGTCCAATGAAATGACTTCCTCGCTCTATGATGTGTTGAACACAATGTGAGCAAAATTACTCTGAATGTTGCGACGCAGCACCTGAGATTACTTCCAAGAAGTTGTTCACGTTCTCAATTTTTTACGTTTAACGTTATATTTGTTCGGTACACACGTGTACCGAACCGAAGGGCCCGTACCGAATAATTTCGGTACGTATACCGTTACACCCCTACAAATAAGTCAATAAAGGAGCTTGGCTCCTCATTCCCTGGCTCTCAAAAGAGTTTGGCTGGCTGTTTAATCTATGTTCACACTGAGACAGTACAACACATAGAGAGAACAGTACACCTATTGTGTAAGTACAAGTTGTTTTTATATATTAAGTACAGGCTGCATTATGTGTTCTCAGCCTTGGAGAAACTTGACATGTTTTGGTATTTGTCTGAACCTCTCTTTAGTGGTTCATTAATAAAACAGATATTTCAACGTGTGCCTACTTTCTTCATGTACTGTTGAGGTTCATTTCAGTATTTGTGTGCTATAATGTATTTACAAAGTGTGAAGAGGAGGCAACTTTAGAATAGGGAACCTGTTCAGGTCAACTAGAGTCAAACTACTAGCTTATTGGTTATGAACAAGACTTCACTTTAAAATAGGGAACATGTTCTTAGATATAAATACCTCATTTTAAGTTATTTAGACTTAATTAACACTTATAGTTTAATGTCTAGTTACATAAGAATAGATCAGGGGTCACCAACCTTTTTTAGGATGAGGGCTACTTTCAAAAAATAAAACAAGTCGGGGGCTACTTTTACTCCTCTTTTTGTTTTGTTTTTGCAGTGTATATATTTAGCACATTTTAACATTATTATATGCTTACCTTTAAACTTTGTGTGCTGTTTGGGTCTGTGGGACCCGTTTTCAGTGTTTACTAAAAGAAAATGTATGCAATTTAATTATTTTAACCTGCTTTATTTGGGGGTGGGCCTCACATCCTCTAGGGGGTTCCGGGGGCATGCACCCCCGGGAAGATGTTTTTTAAAATGTTGAAGTGAAATGCATCAGTCTGGTGCACTTTGAGCACAAAATGAATTTATGGATACAGCTCTCAACACTCGGATGAAAGGGAGCTGTATACTTTTCAATAATCCAAACATCTTTAGAATATGATCACAACCAATAACAAATCATTTAAACTTGTTTATTCTTATCTTATGTTACCTATAGCATTCTTTCTTTTTATTTATGCATATTTTACTAATCACTCCCCTTTTAAACTGTTTACTGTTTTTGTACTGTCCTATAGTACACACTGGAATGATTTCTTACTTTATCTATATTAAATAGATAAAAGTGTGCTCTCCCGAGCTCGCTCGCTCTCTCTCTCTCTCTCCCCCTCTGTCTCGCTCGCTCACAGAGACTGTGTGCTCCTCCGTGACGGCTTGCGTTAAAAAATAATAATAAACATATTTGTAAAGTGGGGGGACACAAACGGGATTTCGAAAAGTGTGGGGGACATGTCCCCCCTGTCCCCCACACTTTTCAGAGTAAAACTCTGCCCCTCATGTGCTATATAGGCTGGCACGACTAGGCTGTTCAATGGGGCTGATGTGTTGTGTAGAATCTGCCAGAAGGAAAATCAGCGGGGAGGTGCCACATTGCTTTTCTTCCCGACTGCAACGCTGGTCCCGCAAATCAAGTAAGAACGTGATTGGTCGATATTCATTGTGGGGGTGGGGGAGGAGGGGTGTTAGATAGATATAGAGTTGTAGTAAGTAGATAGAGTTCGCTATGATTTAGGTTTCGTTTATGCATGGGGTAGATTCTTTTAATTACATTTCCTTTTTAGTTTTTTGTATTTTATACATTTTGGATTTGCTTGGCGAGCTATTTTTAGAACATGCCCCGCGCGCGACTCACGTTGCCCCTGCAGGCGACTGAGTGCCCGCAGGCACCGTGTTGGCTACCCCTGGAATAGATCATATTTGTTAAGTGTTATTATGGGAGAATTACTATTCTTGCGGTACTACTGCCTTATTAGGCCCATATTGAGCAGCGCATATTAAGACCAAAACTCATGAACAACAACTTCCTTACTTGCAACAAATAAGCACTAATTAGAGGGTTATTGAGGAAAAACTCTCAACTAATGGCCTATTACTTGTAGAATATGGACATGCAGAATAAGGCATTAATAAGTGTTTTATAATAACTAATAAAGAGCCAATATACTGCTAATATGCATGTTAATTAACAACTAGTTGATGGTTAATTTGTGTACCTTAATATAAAGTGTTACCCAAACTTTACTTAATCCCATCTAGACCAGACGATCACCAACAAATCCCAGCTGCAATTTATTTTCTCTCAGCTGTAACACAAATCTGCACATTTATCCATGTCATGCACAGCTATGATAAGTCAACTTTCTAGGACTTACTGACACCTCAAGCACAAGTGCAAAAATGTACAGAATGTTCTATATTATCATGTTTGGCTTGCTATCTCACAACCTCTATCATCAAGAAAGTACCTCCAAGGCTAAGGAGCACAGCGAGGCATATCTGTTACAGCACACGTCTTCTCCATGCATCATCCACTGGTGACAGCGCTGACTTTTAGCACGATGTCATTGCAAGTGCTTATTGATGACTTATATGAAGTCAGCTGGAAATCTTTTAATTTAGCCAGAGACACTGCTTTCTACCAACTAATGATGTAATGCAAGCTTAAGTGCTTACTTGCAATGAGAGGTCAAATCTGCCAGACATTTGTTATTCTAAGCCGACAAAATCAATAGACAACCGATATAAGTGAGGAAAGCACTGCCATCTTGCATTGAAAATGACTTACCAATACAAGTGGTACATCTTTTAGCTACAAGAGGAACGTTTACGGAACAGCGATTGGGCAGATAAAAAGAGGACACAAATTATCATTAATTGCAGCCCTGATCAAACTGTGAAACAATGGCTCCTCCACATCGTGTTCGTCTGTCATTGACAGACCTGAAACCAGATGTGATAAGTAACTACCACATATAGAGTTTCACGATTGATTCTGTTCTAAAAACGCAAATTGTTGACATCTGAAATTCACGTGTTGATTGATTTATCTGATCCGGTTGCTTCAGTCCGACTCCAAAGCAATACCTCATTGATATTCGAGCAGTCATTTAAATAGAAAGATGAGTCAATATATTCCTGTGCACAACCGATAACATAGGTTTACAGGGAAATAGCGTATGATGATCCTGGGCTTCTGATCGACTGCTTTTTCTTGATTATTTTGGAGGATGAGCAACACTCTACGTGAAAGCGTGAACAGGAAGAGACGATCTAAACCCGCTCAGTGCATACATTTCTCAATGTGTGCTTAATGGCTGGTTGTTGAATCCCATGTGGCTTCATTGTGACATCTTTCATCTACTTCACCCCTCTGTCTGTCTGTCTCGTGTCCATCTTCCTCCAGGGACATGTGACCCTGGTTTTAGGACACAAAGGGCTGACCTTGCACAAGACGACCACACTCCAGGTCCCAAACTCCCTGGTGAAATCGCACACTCCCAGTCACATGCTCTCACAGTGGAGAAATGTAGGGGAGAGGGAGGGGAGGATGGGATTTGTGAAGTGGAACAAAGGTCGCACGCCCGTACAGAGCTACCAGCATCACGACACATGACCTCTACACTGAAGGTCAGAGAAAACGTGCTGGCATTTGGAAATCATTGTGCACGAGTCTCAGTGAAATGTGGGCTGCAAATCATTTTAGAGGTCAGATTGTTGTTGATATTAAGAAACAAGTTATGTATTAATTTAATGTTGCTCCACTAAGAGTTTCATAAAGGTCTTACGAATGTCTCGGATGCAAGTCCTTCTTGATTAAACATTTGCAAAGCTTATTTCTCTAAATACTTTAAGTGCACCATTTGCACCCATGTTTACAGTATAGGTAGCCTTCTTGTAGATTGCCCTTATGAGTTGCGTTTACCACAACAAGCAACTAGGGCAATAAATAAACATTTGAACAAAATCGCAACATGGCCTACCTAAATGTAAAAATTGCAGGAGGCACAAAATACCATGTGAATTTAATATTGGGTTGCTGGCTGCAGGGACGTCCAGCCTAAACATCATATACTAGACTTAAATGTATTTGTTTGGTTCAGATCCTCGCAAAAATCACACCATCGTAAATTCATTTTTCTATGAAACTTAGAATAATAATATATAAACGATGATTCTCTCCAATATCCGGAATTATATTTAAATATTATCAATATCAGTAAAAATAATAGAAATAATATGTTTTATTCGGCCCTACAACCAACTATCAATCATAAAGAACAATGTCAAACTATCAGCAAGAATATTTATAAATCCATGTGCACATAAACAAACAGTGTTGACACACGTAACATTTAAACTTCACTTTATACTGCTGGCAGAGGTCAACAACTTAACAGGTTACCTTTAAACTACTTATCTTCCACTGAGGTCAGTTTTAATAACTTTGAAAAATAAAAAAACACAAGTTCTTCTGTTAAAACAAAGCTAGAAAAAAAAAATTCCTTTCAGAAAAATGATCACTTTATTTATTTCTATTTTTAGAATCACATCACTCAAATATTGCAAAATGCCTTGTTTGTCCAAACAACCCATAATCATGATCATCACAGAGAGTATCTGTCGACCTAAATAATGTTGCTGTGAGCTAATACAAAAAGCAATGCAGACGCCAATGTTACTGTGTAAACAAAAATGTTGACACTATTTACATATACCTACATCCTGCTATCTGCAGCCCGAGGCACACGGACGTGTCAGAACAGAAGTAAACGTTGATCTCGCTGCACTGACGGTATAAATGCAGCTCAGACAAAGACACGTTTCTGAAGCAGCAGTTTGTTTTGAGTAACGTTAAAGGCTAGTGCGCCACACACAACATGCTGCTCAGCTGTTTACGAGCCTCCCTCTGCTCATTCAATATCATTTAAAACAAAGTTAGCGCTAACATAATGCTAAGTTCTTCACACGGCATCTATTGCACGTCTGTCCGTCCTGGGAGAGGGATCCCTCCTCTGTTGCTCTCCCTGAGGTTTCTCCCATTTTTCCCTTTAAACTGTGGGTTTTCTTCGGAAGTTTTTCCTTGTACGATGTGAGGGTCTAAGGACAGAGGGTGTCGTATTGTCATACTGATATTTTGTACAAACTGTAAAGTCCACTGAGACAAATGTAACATTTGTGATATTGGGCTATATAAATAAACATTGATTGATTGATTGATTCATAGTGATCTGATAATATAATGTTTTTGTTGACTAAAAAACTGGAGTTGCTAAACATATTATTTGGTAGCATTAGACTGTATAATACGACTTTAGGGAAGGTCATGTGCATAAAGGATTACTAATTGAGGGAAGGTTTAGCTCATTAACAGTAGCCCTGGGTGTTACCAGTGAACACATAACACCTGAACAAACATTAGGCTCAATGGAACAAGCAGGAGCGCAATTCACCAACTTGTCCAAGCTTTCCGTCATCATACTCTGGGGTGATGACTGAAGCTAATTTCCCACAGAATCAGATGATTTCTTGTAACAGGGTGATAGTCTCTGATAATGAAAACGCCTTTGAGAGAAACAGCATTCAAATAAATTCATTTTTTCTGGTAAAGCTCCATGAAGAAGCATGATGAATTTGAGGTTGCCTGATCCTTCACTTGCTGCGCTCACATGACTCTCATAACTGTTCTTTAGACAGTTCGGCCCGTCCACACACAGGCATGAAAAAAATCTTTCAAAGCTTCGCCCATTCACTTGAATGGGGTGACGTAAAAGATTTTAAATCTTCGCCGAACTGCATTGTGGGGAGCGGAGCATGGCTTTGCAAGCATCGTGAGCATCAAAAGTTGAGCAATGTTCAACTTTTGATGCTCCCGATGCTTTCGAAGCTGGCATCAGCCAATCAAATCCTGTTTATGCAAATCCCGCCAGTACAAGCGCTAGCCAATCAAACCGCGTGCAAGCTGGGAGAGCCAGACCGCAGTTAATTTCCTCATATTCCAAACGAGAAATTACGGTAGCAAATCATCCGGTTCTTTAGGACCAGAACTATTTACCGGGATAAAAACCGGAGGAACCAGGCATGCAGGGAGGTGGCAGAGACAGTGGGTGAAACTGGTAGGTTTTCGCCTGTTTGGGGAGTTTATATCCAGTTTACTTCGTTTTAACATTGCTATTGCTTTGTATGTCGGGGGCGGGAGATTCATGTCATTGGTTGTTGGTCGCCTTGGGCGCGTGAAATCGGCAAGCTTCAGACACGCCCAGCATCAAGATTTTTCAAGATTTTTTTCATGCCTGTGTGTGGATGGGCCGTTAGTGACATCAGTGAAAGTCAGTTGGGATGACTTTTCTAAATCCTGCTCTGACCTGAAACTCCTGCTTTAAAAAAAGGTCCCAGATCAGAGCCACTAGTGACTGTAGTGTAAACAACAAGTTGTTCACATGCCATCAAACCCAACACAGGCTGACAAGCTGATGCTGGTATTCCCAAATGACTAAAGCAGAGTGGTGGTGACAGGGTGGCAGTGTGCTCCTGAATCACAAACCTCATACTGTCCCTCTCTGTTTGCTGGAATGAAAGCTCCTCCTGTACTCGAGGGCAAAAAAGACATGATTGATTTAACTGTGCATGGTCCTTTAAGATCATCCCATGCTCATGTGACACACAGTGCACAGCAGGGGGGAAAGAGCATTACCTATAGCGTTTTTAAAATGCTGTTTATAAAAAATGCTGTTAATAAAAAAGGGAGGGAGATGACAAACATCCACAGGGGCTTCATTCCATAAATTCCTAGGAAGTTTTCCATAAAAACGCCTCCTGTTTTAGGTGTTCAGTTACAGTAAACATTTTTGGGATTGACAATAAAGTTGACTTTGACTTGTGATCTGCTTATGCATGGTGTTCACTTTTAGAGCGGCCTCATCCCGAAACACGACGAGTCAGACCTTTATCAGACATCAGACTTCCGTTTTCATTCTGGAAGTTTCTGTTTTCTGTGGGAATCACAGAAGCAGTCCTGCATTCAATAGTATTAACATCTGTCTCTCTTATTTACGCAGTGAAGTTTAAAACGTGTGTGAGTTAAAATATATATAAGGTACTTTACAGTTGATCAAACGCAAATAAATATGTTCACATAATCGCTAATATTTTATAACATACTTGGCAAATAAAGCTGATTGTGTCTCAGTACCAGGGGCGGATCTACCGGGGTGGCAACTGCAACCCTAAAAAATAGCCTTGCCACCCCAGTTGGCAGCTTTGTTTTGAAAGAAAAGTTGTGGCTCATCGGACATTTAGGAGAGAAAATCTCTAATGTCCGAGTGCAAGTGAATACAGCACAAGACGCAAGCCTTGTAACCCCTCACACGGCCCTGGCGCGAGCTTGGAAATATGATTGGCGGCAATTTAATTTGAACGGGGGGACAGCGCAAAACGAGAAGCATTCGAACTCAAGTAGACGGAAGGAATGAGGTATTTGCGGTCTACAATGACAGAGAAGAGACTGTCAAGTTTGGCTGTGCTCAGCATTGAATCAAAACGCACTAAAGCTGTTGATCTTAATCAGTTTGTGAGGCGTTGTGCTGAACAAGATGGTAATAGTGGAACTACCATTCAGCTGTAATAGGCATGCCAACTTGATGCTCTGCTCACGGATGACTCGATGAGCATAAAAAACTGTTAAGATGATGACCTTGTATGTGTGTATATATTTTTCTTTCTTTGTGGGGGTCTGCTCCCAAAAAACAGTCCTGAGAAAGTCAAATAAGACATAAAACTACACTGCTCAGCCAAAAAAAAGTAACCACTTTGATTTAACTAGGCCAGTAGGTAGGACTTTCCACTGGATAATTTATGTTTTAGCTGAATACACGTTTTCTAACCCTAATTGATGCAGTTAGTCACTTCTTTAGTTCTTTCTGATGTAAAGTCAAGGTTGTGACTGTTTGCAGTAAAGTCGTGGGGCACTGAACTGTTCCTTTGAATCTTTTGAATTTTGATACATGATAGTAATTACTTGTCTTTCAAATTTGAAGGAGGGGGAGCAAGCATCTTGAGGAACATTCATCATTAACTCCTCCAAATATAGTTTATTCAATAATAAATGAATATGTGAATCATAACAGTGGTTGACAGCTGATAGGAATAATATGATTGTTAATAGTATCATATTCATACAGACAAACATTGATGAGACAGTTAATTAATGTACTTATTGAAGCAGTCTTCATAGATTTGGTACCTCTGCTGGTCTAAGAGTGAAACAAACTCATTCAGTTATTGTTCAGTTTCATTAAATGATGTCTGCCACCTTATGTATTTATATGTAAGGCTTTACTGATGTGCCACAATAATGTATCCTATGTTATTGAGTTAAAATATTAATATTGTGGCTTTCCAAGTTAACATTGATTGATATGACTGCGATTAAATCCGCATATACTTCTGCCAGGGGATGCCACCCCTCAAAATCTCCTGCCACCCCATGAATATTTGTCAAGATCCGCCCCTGCTCAGTACACATCTTGGTTGCATACTGAACATTGACTGCTGACATGCTTGCTGATAAATCCAGAGTAATAAGATTAAGACAATGGTTTAATCTAATATGTCCTATAAACATACAATTACAATACAATAGTGATTTAACTGAGCTAGAAATCAAGTTAAACTGAGTAGAAATGTAAAGTAATTATATTACCTCAAATATTTCACATCAGATTTTCTGAGAAAATTATAGCAAGTGTGTTTTTGCAACCATTAATTTTGAAAAGGTTACTGCGTATCACAATACCTCAATAGGATCAATTTCGATACGATTTGTTGAAAGATCATATTGATTATCATATTGAATTTTGCCCAGTCCTAAAAAAGCATATGACATTATGAAACACCACATTGACAATGTAATCTTGTCTTAAGAAACAAATCCAAACTGCACTACACAACTTCTACACACAACAAATTTTAAAACGAGATGTTCATAAATGAAACACTGAATGGGAGTGGCTGCCATCTGAAAATGGCAGGTCTACTCCTCAGTGTGTAAATGAGTACTGTTGGATGTTACCACGTCACACACGCACACGTTAATGGCGTGGATGCCACAACAAGCCACAACCTGCGCCTGATATCGTGACATTGTTCCTATTTACCCCTGTTGTAATCTTATTTTTAAACCCAGAATGGCGTCAGTGGGCAAGGCAGCTAAATAGGCGAGGCGGAGATTAACCAAAAAAAACTTTCCAAGCAGAGTATTATTGCACATACGTAGTACGACCTGATGCTACGTGTCCATATATATATATATCTCTTGTTATTTCAGAGCATCAGCCTCAGACGTACACGCAGTTTCGATAGTGACAGATAAGGGATGAACACATTACTCCGTTTCAAAAGACACACTGCTGACTGCACGCACTGTGGATGTGAACATGATAAGATAAAAGGGAAGTAGAGATATGATGAGTGGGAAAATAAGCAAAACGTGGCTTGTTTCTGGTCTATTGGAATGCAAATATTAGCGAAGAGTAGCTTTTTCTCCGAGGGCTCGTTAAAGCATCACGTTTTTAACAACCTCTGAATAAGATACTGCTAGTAAACGGTGGTGTGTTTATGAATATTTGAGGCAGACGGTGTAAATGTTTGCACTGACCTGTGAGCAGCAGCAGATCCGGAGACTTCCTAAATCTTGAGGAAGCGGCAGCAGCTCTCTACATTTTACTCAGCAGTGCAGCTCTCAGCCAATCAGGAGCAGCTATACGTGTTGCATCGCCTAAAGTTTGAGAGGCGTGCTGTCATTGGTCAATATGATGTGACACTAACTGTAGATTTATCCCATACAAAATTGTTATATTTTTAACCTATGGTTTCAACTCTTAACCACATTTTCCAAACGTTTCCTTAGAATTACAACCATATGGCACCACGTATATTAAAAACAACAAGGCTATCAAACCCGAATGTGTATTTGATACTTGAAATGGTAGGTTTTGTCACTATTTTCTTTACATTTATTTCTTTATATTCGTCTATTTAATTTGTTTTACTATGTATATATACCTATGTACCCCTGATGTCAATTTGTTGTGTGTATATAATGTTTGATGTATGTAAAGGGAAAAAAGGTGTATTTTAACTGGAACCAGCACATGTAGAAGAATAAATCACATCCTTCGCCTAAGTACATTTTGAGATACCAAATTGACAAACTACTGTGTTACAGGTTAAAGTCCTGCATTCCAAATCGTACTTAAGTAAAAGTACAAAAGTATTGCCATGACAATGTAATTAAGTACCAAAAGTAAAAGTAGTTTGTGTTACATGGCCCATTTTCAGAATTCAATTACTGGGTTATGATTATCGATGATTACAGTCTATCCCTGTAAAACTAGAGATACTTTTATTCATTTGTATACTGCTGCTGCTGCTGCTGCTGCATACAATTCCATAATCATTTGGAATTGATTATTTCCTGTGTGGGATATTCCATTATCCCACACAGGAAAATAAGCAAGTTTAAAGTACTTTACTTCCTTACTTTAATGTTATCCTTTTCTATACTTCTTTGGGATATTTTTCAATCATACTGCAATACTACATTATGTATCCTTTCACATTGTTTCTTTGCACAGATTCTTTACATGTTAAAATGAAGTGCATATCTAGATTTTCACTTGCACACTTTTCAGGACCCCAGGATACAAACAGAATTGTAATTAAAATATCACACGTTTTTTTAACTACTAGTTACAATTATCCATTTGAATAAAATACTACTTAATTTACCTTTAGTCAATGTTGCTGAAAATATGTATGTACTTTAATATTGCAGGCTCCGAATACCTTCAGAATTCATTCTGAATCTGAAAAGTATTTGGTAACTTAAATACTCAAATAAATGTTGTAGATTACCAGAACATGGAGTAATAAAACATACAAACTACTCACATTTAAGTTCAGGACTAAAGTGCAAATGTCTGCTCCACACAACCCTGTTTTACCACACAACCCAGCATAACTCTCCACTTTGAATATAGTACATATTGTCATATTTTATTATATTTTACTGTACTCGGTTCCCCACATAATTAATCGGAGCACAGTGTTTTGGCGCATGAGAGCAGTTTGAGTCTGTGAGGAGCGCTAACAATAAACCTGTTGTTAACCTTGCTGTGAAAATACTGTATGTTCGAAGAAAACAGCCAATTGTTGTATGAATTGTATGAAAATGCTATTTAAAAAAAACGTTATACTTGTACTTATAACGTTTTTTTTAAATAGCATTTGTAACAGTACTTTTTATTTGTAGCTATACGTATCCTTCTTTCTGTGTCTCTGAATGCACAATTTATACCAAAGCAAATTCCTCGTATGTGTAAATCTACCTGCTAATAAAACCGACTCTGATTCTGACAGTAAATGTATTATCCACCAGTGCTGCCTGTATATAAAGGAGTTAAAACCTGCTTAATCAACCACTTATAATGGCACAATTATATTAACATACGGATTCATCACTATTTATAATAACAGCAATACAACATAAAAGAATATCAGTCACAGGGGCTTTTTTTTGGCAAGATGATTACTTAAACTTGTAATACTTTCATCACATCCTGCTGTATGAATTTTAAGTTTAAAAAAGACTTGTAGTTTTACATAATTTTGCAGGAAAAAATACTCAAGTTAAAGAACTTAGAGTAAACTGAAAGTTACTTACATATATTTTCATCTTCTCTAACTTGAAAACTATTAATAGCATCATCACATTATAGCAGTTCAAATGACTGGTGATGTATAAAGCTGCAGAGACTTATATAGCTAATCAACAAGCAAAAGAATACCAACACATCATCAATAACCCAAAAAAAGAAGAGTAAAGTACATTCACTCAAGTTCTAACATATACAGGAATACGTTTGAGATACTTCTTGAGTTTATATAACCCTCTATGGCATGACTTTTTATTTTGGGTGGAAAAAAATGTTTCACCATGTGTTTTAGGAGCTTAGGGGTCTCTGATATTATATCAATTATAAAATGTGACCCCCCCTCACCCCTCAACCAGGGGTTGGTTTGTTGCCTCAAGGCAACAATGTGCTATGAGGGTATTGAAACACCAAGGATTTCTACAATTCAGAAGAAATAGAAAAAACAACTCTATATGAATTCAAAAGGTTTTCTGTGTGTGTGTGTGTGTGTGTTTGTATGTCTGTGTGTGTGGTGCGTCTCTCTGTGTGTGTGTGTGTGTGTGTGGTGTGTGTGTGTGTGTGTGGTGTGTGTGTGTGTGTGTGTGTGTGTGTGTGTCTGTGTGTGGGTGGGTGTGTGTATGTGCATGTGTGTGTCTGTGTGTATGTGTGTGTCTCTCTGTGTGTGTCTGTATGTGTGTGTGTATGTGTGTGTCTGTGTGTGTGTATGTGTGTTTCTGTGTGTATGTGTTTGTATGTCTCTGTGTGTGTGTGTGTGTGTGTGTGGTGTGTGTGTGTGTGTGTGTGTGTGTCTGTGTGTATATGTTTCTATGTCTCTCTGTGCGTGTGTGTGTATGTGTGTGTTTGTGTGTGTCTGTGTGTATGTGTGTGTGTTTGTGTGTGAGTGTGTGTGTTTGTCTGTGTGTGTGTGTGTGTGTGTGTTGTGTGTGTGTGTGTGTGTGTGTGTGTGTCTGTGTGTGTTTCTGTGTCTGTGTCTATGTGTGTGTGTGTGTGTATATGTATTTGTCTGTGTGTGTGTGTGTGTGTGTGTGTGTTTGTATGTCTGTGTGTGTGTGTGTGTGTGTGTGTGTGTGTGTGTGTGTCTGTCTGTGTGTGTGTCTGTGTGTGTGTGTCTGTGCGTCTGTGTGTGTTTCTGTGTCTGTGTGTGTGTCTGTGTGTGTGTGTATGTGTGTGTGTGTGTGTGTGTGTGTATGTGTGTGGTGTGGTGTGTGTGTGTGTGTGTGTGTGTGTGTGTGTGTGTGTGTGTGTGTGTGTGTGTGTGTGTGTGTGTGTCTATGTGTGTGTGTCTGTGTGCCTAACCCTATCTTGACCTTCACTGTCCTCACTGTCAGACGGAATAGCCCTAACAGCCTGATCGTGTCCCTTCTGCCCATAACAGGTTTTGGGGTCCATTTCCTGTAAATATCAGTAGATGTAAAAACATTGATTAGATTTATCATTTTACAGCTGAGCACACTTGCATGATATTGCCTGGAAAAAAGTGGTCAAGTGGCACAGTGTTGCCCTGAGGCAACGAACAAAAAAACATAGTTTTAGCTCATTAATAAATACATAATAAGTCTTTAAACAATCAAATATACTTATTTACGTATTCATGCACATGCATGTATTTTTTATTTTAAGTTGTGTACATTTCTAATATGTTAAAAAGTGAAACGTGTACCAAGTGGTGGCCCTGAGTCCCCTGCAGCTTTGCTTGCAGAAAGGACTGCTCCACCCCCAGATAAAATGCCATTGTGTATATTTAGTGTGTGAGGTCGCAAAAAGTGGTTTGTTGCCTGAGGGCAACAGTATGCTGTAGAGGGATAATTTATTGCTACACTTCCCCTACAACTGGAGGTATTGTACTTTTTACTGCATTTGAAAAAATATATAACTGAACTTCGAATAAAATAAATAAAAAGAGTGCCACTTTTTCACTTTGGCCTTAGTATTTCTATTTATCTTCTATGATTATAATTATCCAATTATAAAATACACTGTTGTCCTAAAGTGCACATTTCTGCTCCACACAACCCTGTTTTAAATCTTAATGTTGCCCATAAAGTTGGGATCAGTTTATTTTCTGACACATTCCTATTTGTATTCCTATTTAATTTTCACTGTGATATGTTTGGAAGAGATTGATCAATAAGGTTTGGAGAAGATATAACATTAATCAAGAATGAATCACATTTTCACAATCATTTCATGAGAAGAGGTAAAACATATTGTATTCCAAGTAATTTAATGATTATAGGAACATTAATCCCTGCTTTATTTTTCTAGTTGTCAGAAAAAACATTGACTAAATCTTGATGTCTTGTATATCAGTCTGATATTGATCTAGAAATATATTATTGTGGGCTATAACCTTTACCCAAAGCCACAAAAATCATATTCTCCAAAAAAAGATCCTAACATGTGTGACAAATGTTATTGTTTCCGAGACCTCAGATTTATGATCTAATATCTGCGTGAATATCCTGTAAAATTATTAGTATTATAGTTTATAGGTTTTCAAGCAGATAACTGTTTGTAAAGTCCGTTTTTATAAAATATAACTCTGTGAAGCTGCTCATCTGTAAATCTCTCCCAGAGACTTGGCTCATTGGAAATTCCCAAATGTACCACAAGAGGGAGCTGTTTTACACTTTAAAAAGAGAGGATAATACAGCTTTTACTACATATACATTCTTAATGCTTAAAAAGCATCACTAAACCTCAGGAGTAAGTGGTAAAACAGTTTTAAGTTGTAATGAATATTTAACATGTAAATCAAGATGCTCTCAAGATACCAAATCAATGTGATGTTCCTGTAAATGTTAAATTAATTTAGTTTATAGTGATGCATGATCATTTCTGGACACTTTGATATATTTCTAGACTTTTTTTGTGAGAGCTATGAAATAAACTGTAACCTCCATATTAACCAGCTTTCCTGAGTAAATCTTCAGCCTGTGTTGCTGCTGTATTTGTTTTTCAAAGGGTTCTGTGGCAGCTGAAGCACTCAGCTGCAGGCTCAATGGGACCGTGTGAACTGCTGCGGTTCAGGCGGAGGGTGGCGCAGCGAACCAAAGGATTGTGTCCGGGACCCTCAGAGGTCACCACGGGTCAGAGCGCAGCGCCTGACAACACACAAGCGAACACAAACACACACACACGAAATCACACACACACTGACACACTCTGAGCTGCTGTCACAAATTAGGGGCTTGTTTATTTTCCCCTGTAAGTGGCAGGTGCTGTTATACTTCCGGAACTACACGAGCAATTTAGTCACCACAAAATCACTGAGCAGAGACATTTTTTCATACACAGTCTAAAAGTGTTATTTTTATACGGATGTTGTGTTTGGTTGAGCAAAACCAAATGCTGCAGGTATTTACAAAAGTAAACTAGCAATATACGCAATTATGTTAATGTGCTCTTATATTGATTTCAGGATATTTTCAATATGACCATAAGCACAAAATAGTGACATCAGGTACAATAACCATTCAAGTTAAATGTGCAGCTAGTCTGAGAGTGAAGGCATCAAACATACAAAATACGACTGTAAAAGGTATTCATATTCAAGTTGTATGCATGCAGAAGCTTCAGATACGTGTGCAGGAGAAAGAACGGTTTTGACCAGTATTTATATATACTCATATTACAGCCCACTCCCTAAAGCTTAATTTCTTCCTGGTACATCATATTGGTTGTGTATGTGATCTCTGTGCATCCTATCAATTATTGTAACCTTTTATTAAAGCCAAGTGTAAAAAAGTGATTCAGTATGTTATGAAATGTGTTAATACATATTGTGCTATATGTGTCCATAAGTCCAATGCAATCAATACATGTCGTAAAAATCGATACAGAATTATAATGTGCAATCCATGCACCATTCTGAATACATCCGTCAAATTTAAGCAATAATGAAACATTTTTAATGTCTTTATATTATGAATAATATAAGTATAACAAGAACACCCAAACAATAAGATGTTTTATTAAATCATATAAATAATGGAATAGCTTAATAGTGGCTGCCAAAAGAAGAAAAAAAGATAGAAAATAAATGGAAAAATGTGGATATGCAGTGACTGGAGACACATACTACTCGGAGGAGCCTTTAACTATAAATAAATTAAATGTTTTTTTGTAAAATAAGATACCAAATATAGGGAAATAAAGTTGTAGAGTTAATCATGACGCATAGCCAGGCCACTTACGCAACACTTGGCGTTACAAAGTCGGTCTGTTAAAACTTCCAGTATTTAATTCAGGTTTGAAAAAAAAGCAACAGCACACAAGTCTGTCTATATTTCAAAGGACAAACACATAAAAAGTGTTAAAACTGCACAGTTGAGTAATTGGATTTTATGCCCCCGTCCCGCTCGCTCGCGCTTTTCTCTCCATGGTGCTCTGAACACTCTCCAAACGCTTCAGATGTCTTGTGAGCCTTTCTTTCTCAACCTCCGCTGCTTTTTATTCTTCTACATCGCTCACAGGATCAAATATATCCAAACACGGTGAAAGTTTCGAGATTAAAACGTTCTCAGTGACAAAAAGAATCGGAGCACAGTGTTTTGGCGCATGAGAGCAGTTTGAGTCTGTGAGGAGCGCACACAATAAACCTGTTGTTAACCTTGCTGTGAAAATATGTTTGAAGAAAACAGCCAATTGTTGTATGAAATGTATTCAAGTATAAAATAATGCCCTTTGTTTGGGGGAAAAACTTGAGCAATGTGAGGGTACAAAAGTCCCCTGTGGCATTTACTAGCACCCTTTGTGCAGTTTGCGCTTTGGCGTCTCCACTTGGCGCATTACCCAGGCCCCTTTAAACGCGATTGTTTCTTTCTTTCTAATGACATTTACCGGATCAAAACATGCTCTTAATTCGATCAGAAAGCTTCACCCTTCATAACAATGGCAGTATAATTTCTCCCAAAGTTTGTTAAGTTGACCGAAATTAGGCAAATGAATAGGGGTCTCCAGGCTACCCATCTTGCAGGTGACGGGGCATAATGCGCGTTCACACCAGCTGCATTCTTCTTTATTTCTCCCTTTCTTTCACAGCATTATTAAAATTTAGGCCAATGAAACTATTCATTCGACTGAATAGACATTTTCTTATAGGATAATAGGATACAAATTGAGCCTCTCCAAAGAGTCTCCAGTGGTGGGTAACCCTCGTGTGCCAGAGGCTGCTGGAGACGCTGGCCCTGACGCAGACGACGCTCGTGTGCCAGGGCTAATCACACACCTGCCGAGGAGTCCAACAAAATAAAGAATGTAAACAAAAAGCTTGCCATCTCTCATAAAAGATGGACGTGTCACCAAGTCGTGTGAGAAACGCCGAGAACAAACGGGGGGACTCCGTCTCCAAAAGATCTCCCCTGAACTTGGCGGAACAGCCTATTAAAGGCTTACTTAATTACTCTAATGACACTGGACAGGCCTTAAAACTCGGACCGGGCTTGGATGAGAGTTAAGATCGCTTGCTGGGATTTGTAAACAGGCGATCGTGTGAGAAACGCGAGTTGGAAGAAAGAGGGGTTCTTTTTTCGCCGGCTTTGTTTTCAGTGCGCACAGTGCGCCCCGCCGGATCAGGCGATCCCAACGCTCACTTCTTATTTCCCGCCTGGGTTGTTACTATGCAAATAATATTCCAAAAGTAATCACGTGTCTTTTGAACAGCCACGTGGATTAACAAAGCAGGTTTGCCCCCCTGCTAGCCCATGGCTTTAGATTTTAACTATTTCTTTAACTGATCCTAAATGCACACATTTACCAAATGCATGGCTCTAATCCCATGGAATAATTTACACCATGAATGCCAGAGTCCCTTGGATGATCCCTTTATAAGGACCATCATTCCCCTCGAACCTCAGTCTGCTTCATCTCATCCAGAGCAACACATCTCTCCAACGTCCAGCTGCACTGATTTTTAACAAGTTGGTTGGACTTTCGTCGATGGCATCTAAAATGAAAGACAGAAAGGTACGCGCTCCTTGTGCGCACTGCTTTATGAGGACTGAACTACTTTGGAGAGGCAGCACTTTTAACACTTTTGGGTCATTTTATGGAATTTTTTATTTTTACAATTATATCAAAAATTGTTCAAGTACAACTTGGAGTATTTTTGATGCTAGTGGAGGGAAAATATCGCCAACAACCTCTGTGGCACACATTACAGGATAACTACGCGCGCAAAACTGACTAATCAGATAGATACTGGATATCAGGGAATCATAGCGTCATTATTTGGGTTACAAATAATTTTACTTTGATTTGTTTGCTAGAAGAGTTTTCAAACAGTTCCTATAGGACGTTATAGGTATAAAGAAACTTCTTGGAGCGCAGATGTCCTTTGCGCGCGCTGGAGCAGCAAAGCGCGCGGCGCGCAACACTGAGGGAGTTATAGTGTATATCTCAACCTTAAGTCATATCTTCTTCAATGCTTAATTTGTTCATATTTTTGGTAGGAATGAGCTGTAAATGTTAGGTTTTATATTATCTTTGAATGCTCATGTTGTCTCTCTCCCTGTTTTTTTTTTACAGAAAACTCCCATCTCTCACAAAGTCATTGAGAAACGCAGACGGGACCGCATTAACCGCTGCCTTAACGAACTGGGGAAAACTGTACCAATGGCACTAGCAAAACAGGTACTGTCAAATGTCTAATATATATGTTTTTTAAGGGTTATTTTATATATTTTTGCAACATTGATACTTTAGCAAGAGCATATGTATTATGTTCAACGAAGAATCTGGGCATGTCATTTTTGATTTAAAACATCGTCTAATCTTTAATTTGTTTGTACTTTTGGTAGAACTCTGGAAAACTGGAGAAAGCTGAAATCTTGGAAATGACAGTTCAGTACCTCCGAGCGCTCCACTCAGCAGATTTCCCCCGTGGGAGAGAAAAAGGTGAGGACACTTTTCACGGAGCTCCGGCACTTTACGCACCCCAACCTCACATTTCTGTTAAGCGACTGTGTGAACATTTGTACAATGCTGATTAGATATAACTCTAACTTATTTGTGTAGTTAATTATTTTCTGTTTAATCTAACTTATATTCGTAAAACATTGTTGAAAGTCCAGCTTTACGCACACAGACTATCTTCTGGGTTGTAATCGCTGTCTCGCTCTGATTCATTCCAGGTGAATTGCTGGCTGAGTTTGCAAACTACTTCCACTATGGATACCACGAGTGTATGAAGAACCTGGTGCACTACCTGACCACAGAGGACAGGGCTGAAACAAAAGACATCAAGTACGCACGGATCCTCGCCTTCTTACAGTCTAAATCTCGTGTGATCACCGAGCCTATATTCGGCTCTGTAGCCTCGATGCCTGAACCGTGCGACTTCCTGAGCCAGCTGCACTCCTCCCCGGAGCACCAGAGCCTCAGCCCGTCCGACTCCGTGTACCAGCAGAGCCCCCCGGGACACTTCTCCTGGCACAGCTCGACCCGCAGCCCGGCCATTTCGTACCCAACAGTGCCGCTCTCTGCGCACACACAGCAGCACGGTGGATACTTGTCACCGGTGCAGGGACTCGATCACCACTATTTCAACTTCATCGGCCACACGCACGCAAATACGTTTAGTTTGCACAGTGCGCAACACGCCATGTAAAAAGTTTTGCTATTGTTTTTATTTATATATTTGTGAATGATGGAAATGGATTCTGTACATGTTGTGAATAAATATTTCATACTAAAACTCAACTTATTTATGTCATCATTTACACTCAGTTTGAGTGGTTATGTGTCGCTCTAAGTGCCTAAATCCTGAGCATGATAACTAACAGTCCGGTTGTTTTCTTGTAGTAAAAGTGCATAGAAAAGCAATACAGATGAGAGAGTGAGAACATTATATAATATAAGTGCAACTTGTTTAAATTATCTCAAATGTTTAATCATCAGATATATGTATGTATTTACTGATGAATGGAAATATACAGAAAACAAACTAATGTTACAGATGCTCAAACAGAGGTTTACTATACATTAAAAAAATGTGGAGTAATTTTAAATGTTAAAGTGAATCAAGGCAGGCTGGGCTCAAGCTTGATCAAAAGCCACACTATTTGCTTCAGACTAACACTATAGTTTCCTGAGTCTGGTCCACAGACCTGTTTAATGGCTGATCTGTGGGTTTAATGGGTGTCACAGCAGGTTTCCAGGGGGCAGACATGAGCCTGATTCCCACTGGGCCACCCGCTCCTGACTTAAACAAACTTGCAGTTAACAAAACCATTGAGTCACCCAACACTCCCCCTTATTGACATTCAAAAATATGATTGAATACAAAAACTGTTTTGGACCTCACAAGGGAAAATAAGGTAATGGTTTCCCAATAAAGAAAACTAAGTTACTATCCATCTTGTTTTATAAAAAGTTGAATTCATGGTTTTGAGAGAAAGCGACAAAGAAGAAATTGTCGAAACAAGATAAACGTTTCTGAACATTAGCCAAGTTTTATTTTCATCTATTTTAGGAAAATTAGGTTGCCAATTTTTAAAGAGGGATGACAGATATACGGATATTAAAAGTTGCTTGTTTGTAAACTTACCAGTTCCTTCATTAAAAAATGTAATCTAGAGAGCAATCTGTGAGATCTGTGGGATCATAATCCTTTAAAATGTTCTCTTACTCTCTAAAGGGAAGCCATATAGTCACTGATAGAAAGGGCACTTTGCCTCCAACTGAATAAGAAATTACTCTGATCAAAAGGGAGTTGTTTTTGCCAAGCTTGTGTGAGACCACAAAGTCTCAATGAATGCATTAAACTGCTTCCAGGCTCCTTCTGTCGTTCTTTAAGTAAGTTGTATAGTGTTGGAGAAGTTAAAAAAGGGATCAGGGTGTTTTTTTTTTAACCAAGCAGCCCCATTGTTGTGTATCTGAAAAGGGAACAATCTCTACGTCTCTTGTGGTTTATCCTTGAGTGATTGCGAAGAAAAATCATCAACACCATGAAATCCAAGTTTCTCTATGAGAGGAGTTCAAGAAAACACCTTTTCCTCCTTTCTTTCAGAAGCAACTAAATCAATCATTACACATACATGTATCTTGTGTCAACTTAAGTGATAATACCTTACCTTACTATAAGACAACATGCAAGGTGTGCAGTAGGTGTCCTCATGTTGTCACGTATGGACAGATATGATGGGTGGAGGAATCGTCTCTGTGTGGATGGGTACAGATGCATGGATTAGCCCACATTAATCGCCTGGATGGTTGGATAAACCCACATTAACCAGCCCCTGACCAAAAAGACAAGCAACAAGAGAGCAAATGAAAGAAATGAAAGACAAGTGTCCACGCAGATGGAAAAGTGACAATGCGATAAAAGAGAAAAGCCTTTCAGGGAATACTCGGATCCCTGCAGCTCCAATATTGGTTTAAATCCTGACTCTGAACAGGGGAAAAAGACTCATGTTCAGCCAGATGAGAAGATTTAGCTGCAGCACATCACATGAATAATAATAAATAAAGACTCTAAAGCACATGTATTGTCATGTAAACTGAGCCGCTGTGGTAAGGCTTCACTTTGAGAATGTTTGTCTTTCGCATTAATATCACATGGTGAACATTAACAATCCGCTCCTTTGGAAAATTATTCATCACTGAAATGTCAAAGGAAATGCAATTCACACTCCCAGTCTAACTTTAACTTTGATGAGCGTGAAGTCTGGAGAGTTATGAGAAAAAACACAAGTTCATCACCGTGTGAAAGAGGGACAACGATGTTTTCTTATAAAACTAAATGAATTCTTATTGGTGAACCAAAGCAAAATCAGCTACATTTTCTTATTTTATCTTTTACAATAAAAATGTTTTTGTTTGATTTATTTAAAGCTGCACTTCTATCTGCAGACACAATACATCTAAAACTGCCTGCCAACTATGTTCAGTGTATAGAAATATTTGTAATGATTTGTTCATTAAAACTCAAAACCTTTCAGTACCTATTATTAATATATGGTAGATTTTCATAATGTTTCAAGTCTTCTTGTTTTATAAAGTTTAAAAACAGTAGAAGTTATCTTTTCTTCGGTTCTTGTGCTTACTGAAACACTTAAAGGTTCTGAATAGCTCATCTAAATGTAAAGGTTAATAAGGTTAAAGTAAATGTTGTTGTAAGTTATATTGTATTGTATGGAGCAAGAGACAATGGTAGAACGTAACTAAGTGTATTTACTCAATAATAATTTTAAGATGCATGCATTTTTACTCTAGTATTTCCATTTCCATTTTATGCACTAAATTACACAAGTATTGTACTTTTTAATGCACTACATTAATGTGACAGAATCTGTAATAAAAATCAAAAGTTAAAAGAAATAAAAATGTTACAATGATTAGGATAATGCCGCAAAACATCCTCTATAATCAAAGTGCCACTTTTACGAGAACAAAACTAAAAAAAGTGTCGTTTTTTTGTCAAGGAACCACATCGCTTCTGACGCTTCACTTTGTAACGTTGAATAAACCTCATCACACCACAGAGTCTAAAGCCTGCAGCCGAAGACCAAACCAAGATATCCTTTGCTTGCACTTAACCTCTTAAGCCCCAAGCCTGTTTTTCAGGTTTCAGGCTCGAAAATGACATGCCCAAAACAAAGGACTATAACTTAACTTCTAAAAGGGTTATATGAATAATTTCTTTCATCAAAGCAAGGTCACATCTGTGAGTTGGATGTAGAAGTGTCAGAATCAATAAAGATGTTTCAGTGTCAGAGTAAATCCAGATGGAACATAGTCAAAAAGTGTAAATTCTTGTCTCTGCCCAAATAAAACCCATTACTTATAGTGAAAACCACCCTTGAATGATGGGTTAGTAGCCTCAAAGCTTTAGGAATCCAAAGTATAACATATAATAAGTACTCTGTATCAAGATTGAGGCAAAACAAGTGAGAATTTACCCTTTTAGAGAGATTTAGCAAAAAAAGTCCAAGCGGACTAAGCTTTGGGCACATTTGGGTACATTTGGTTCCATCAGTGCCATTTAACCTTTTTCAGGTACCAGACTGTAAAAATCATTCTATAACATTTAATTATCACTATAGGTATTCATTCCATAAAAAAAATAATAATAATTATTGTAAAACAAATTAAGTGTGTGTGGGTGGTGTGTGTGAAGTTCCCTCTTTGCATGAGATGCATGTTACTTGCACAATAAAAATTAGGAAACATTTGACTCCAACTGGAGCAGATTTATTTAAAAAAAATTAGCAACACACTATACAACAAGCATTTTTTGGGTAAAAAAAAAAAAACTTTATACAAACCCTGAATGTTACAGTATTACTCCAGTAAGTCATGCCATGCCCTGTAACAGTTCTTTTTGGTAGTGAAGCACAGAGGGACCTGACACTTCCTGCAGTACACAGGTGTCTTCACCCTTCTGTTGCCAGCTTCAGAGGCAAGGCAAGTTTATTTATATAGCATTTTTCAACACAAGGCAATTCAAAGTGCTTTACAAAAAATGAAAGACATTAAGAAAATGGCATTTAAAATCAGTCATTAAAAAGAAAAGATAATAAAATAAACATTAAAAGAAAAAATACCTGGATAAAAGTTACAGTGCAGGCTAAGATATGAATAGTTCAATTAAAATCAGCGACAAAAAGAAAAGTCTTCAGCCTGGATTTAAAAGTAGTCAGAGTTGCAGCGGACCTGCAGGTTTCTGGGAGTTTGTTCCAGATATTTGGAGCATAATAACTGAACGCTGCTTCTCCATGTTTAGTTCTGACTCTGGGGACAGAAAGCTGACCAGTCCCTGAAGACCTGAGAGATCTGGATGGTTCATAATTTAGCAGTAGATCAGAAATGTATTTTGGGCCTAAACCATTCAAAGCTTTATAAACCAGCAGCAGTATTTTGAAATCTATTCTTTGACACACAGGAAGCCAGTGTAAAGACTTCAGAACAGGAGTGATGTGATCCACTTTCTTAGTGTTAGTGAGGACTCGAGCAGCGGCGTTCTGAATCAGCTGCAGCTTCCTAATAGATTTTTTAGTGAGACCTAGGTTGCGTTCCGATAATCCAAAAATCAGCTCCTAAATTCTAACCCTATCTCCTATTCCTTGACCTCTGAGTGAAACGTCACGGGGTTAAGGGATAGTGGATAGGAGAATTCAAAAGGACTTAGGAGATGAGACCGCGGTACTTTAGAGAATCCGAATGCACTTTCACTATCCGACGTGTTTATGATGCACCAGCGGACGTCATGAATGTGCGTCTGCTGCTGTGGGAAACTATGGAAACTACAGTTTTCTATACAGCGGACTACAACATGGATGTTTAATAAGAACAAGGGACTACTGTAAACTCATCTAGAGACTCTGCACCGTGCTCTGATGCTGTTGTTTTATGCTTTATGAACGTGGACAACAGAGAAACATATTCTTCATGACCAAAGTTGGAATTGAAATAAAAAAGGAAAGTGAAACTTATGCTCGTCACCCTCTCCCTCCGGTCCACATTAATACAAATGATCCCAATACGTATGATTGTATGATTGATGAAAATATCTTAAAATCATAAATGTATTTATTATAAACGTTAGTCCTTAACATCTATCACTGTGTATATCACCATTCAAACATCTTTTAAAAGTTGAACAAACTCCACACAGCTCAGTAAAGACTGTGAGATGTTGACTTTATTTGATCATTTCAGTAAAAACTAACGTTCATATTTCTCTTTTTGATTATAATACTGATGAACGTTCAGAAAAAGCACTTTGGCAACTTACCACATACGTTTTAAAATGCTTAATAAGCACCGTAACTTTCATGATATAATTTCTCGGTCATAATCGGTTGTTTCCGTGAACGGGCGACTGTTGTGATGGCAAATGCTGCGGCTGCAATGCATTGTGGGGCATCATTTTCTCCTCTCCTTTCGGTTAGGGAGGTCCAGTGGTTCCTAAGCTAAAGGAGGTTATAAAGGAAGTTTGAAACCTCCTTTCCTTTCATTTGGAGAATTGGAACGGCACTTATCATGGCTGCCAGTGCAACCCAGTCTCACGGCATTTCGTGTTCACCAACACGATTTTTAATCTATTGATTCGTGTTCACCAACACGATTTGCCCCTTTTTTTCGTGTTGCACAGCACGATTTTAAAAGCAATGTATTTCTACTGCCTGCAGCACGTATTTTTCTCCGGTCGGGTCGTGGGAGACCGGAAGCTGTGTGGTTCATAAAAACATGTTCTTACTCAATATCAAGCCACAATTATTGCTTTTATTTTAAATCGTATCATTTCGGACTTTTGTTGCCGTCTGTGAGGAAAATAAATGGGGCTCAGAGCCTCAGAATACGGAAATCTGTATTTTTAAATATTTATTTCCTTCTAATTCGTTATTCTTTTCAAAATAACACACTGTTATTTACTCACCAATAACACACAATTATCCTTGCTTTTATTTATTGGTTTAATTCCATAATATCGGGCTTTTTTGGCGTCCGTCAGGAACTGAATTTAAAAATACAAATAACCGGAAACAGACGTAGGCCTATAAGGGACATTTCGAGCATCATTGCGATTGTCAACATTTCTGAGTTTAGGATGGCCGAAGACACTACACTACCCATAATCCCCAGCTATCGTTTAGGACTACAGTCCCCGTAAGGTTACGCAGAGCGTCAAACAGCTGTGTGAAATGGAACGAAACCACGCCAGACTATCCAAAACTGGAATCGAACGCCCCCCCAGAACTACACATGCTGGCTATTGTGTTTCGCAAAAATGTTCTATGGGACGTCTCTACTGAACGTTTTCGTTTTTCCCACAATTAGAAGTTGCAAGACTATTAAACACATTGGTGTTATCAAATGTAAAACATATAATTAATAAATGGGTGAAAATCGCTTGTGTCCATAATGTGCAGCATTAATACCCACATGACAGCTCATTGTTACTTTGTAATTCTACTCCACTACAATTCAGAGGTTAACCTGGTATTTTTACTCCACTGCATTTATTTGAGTTACTTTGCAGATTCTGATTAATTATGTGAAATATAAACAACCCTTAAATCAGACTTTAGTTACACCTGAGTAAAATTCAGGTAAGGTGATTGTCAAGTGCCAACAATCAGGAGAGATATTTGATAGTTGGTGCTTGAGAAGACTAAACATGTATCTGCAATTGACATGAATGGAAACGAGTAATAAAGTATATTCATTACTCGTTATTCTCTACTAATAGTTAATTAAAGACTGTATATTATGGCTATTTTGCACATCCCTTTCAAGATTTTCAAAGGTTTATTGACATATCATATACACAACTACGGTGTAGTTATGCAATGAATGAAACACTTGGGTCACAGGTTCCTCAACAGTGCATTACAAGACATCTATCAATATGTGTGTACCTCCACCATTAAACTGTCATATTCTGCACATTTCTTATTCTATCTACATACATAAGAGTATAATTCATATGTATAATATCAGTTAAAATAAGTGCTTCAACATAGTTAACATTGCAGGAAAGCAATATATTAGACGTTAAGTACTTTGTCAGGCTTAATATTTATCTGTAGATAGATACCCCCAAAGTTTTTTTCTTATTTAAAAGAAGACCTTAATCTGTTATTTAATGTTTAAATAAAGTATAATTCGTTTTTCTGTTTTGCACCTCCTCCTATTAATATCTTTGTACATTCTGCACTAAACTGTTTTATTGTAGAGATCACTTATAGTATCTTCTTGATTTTTTATATTCTATATGTATACTTTCCCCCGATGAAAGTATGTACTCTTAATATTTTTTTAATCAAATAAAACACAATAATTCAATAACGTGCTTTAACCACTAGGAGGTGCACACAAGGTACACACAGCCATAATAACTTTGTATTATTAGTGTAGGACACTTGTGTTTTCGTACAACATCAGAAGATGTGTAGTTTTATACATGCTTTCACATAATTTTACAGCATATTGCTATACTATTTCAGACTCAGTATTTACATTCTTACATTCAAAGAAAATCAGTAATATCTTTAAAAACTACAGTCCTTTTATATCAGCTGTGCACCGTTATGGTGTAAATATAACCTATCTGTGAATTAGATCAAATGTAAAAGTCAGCCGAATTAGTGTTGATACTGCAAGGAGACGTATTGTGTGAAGAGAAATTGAAGATGTTGTTTAATTGTTGAATATATTTATGATCCACGTCAAGTATTCAGTTTCGGCGGCATTTTCTCAGTTTTTCCAAAGGTCTTCTCATCAGGGCTCTATAAATAAAGAACTACGGCAGATCTGTAATATACAATGCAGCCGAACCGTGTATTACAATGCCGTTATGTGATGACTTTCAAAGAGAAAAGCAAGAGCGCTCGGAATTAAGTATTATTTTATTCTTTTAAAATGTTTTCCGGATTTCATATCATATAAACACCAAATCCCAGCATGCATTGCGGCTAAAACATCCAATAAGCGAGCTTAAAACCATAGCTGAGGATCTTGGGTAATCGCTCGAAATGCCTACGTCTGTTTCCGGTTATTTTTATTTTGAAATTCAGTTCCTGACGGACGCCAAAAAAGCCTGAGATTATGGAATTAAACCAATAAATAAAAGCAAGGATAATTGTGTGTTATTGGTAAATAAATAACAGTGTGTTATTTTGAAAAGAATAACAAATTAGAAGGAAAAAAAGATTTAAAAAATACAGATTTCAGTATCCTGAGGCTCTGAGCTCCATTTATTTTCCTCACAGACGGCAACAAAAGTCCGAAATTATACGATTTCAAATAAAAGCAATAACTGTGGCTTGATATTGAGTAAGAACATGTTTTTATGTACCACACAGCTTCCGGTCTTCCTCGACCCGACCGGAGAAAAATACGTGCTGCAGGCAGTAGAAATACATTGCTTTTAAAATCGTGCTGTGCAACACGAAAAAAAGGGGCAAATCGTGTTGGTGAACACGAATCAATAGATTACAAATCGTGTTGTGAACACGAAATGCCATGAGACTGGGTTGGCCAGTGACGTACTTCCGGGTCATTTCACTCCGTTAGGAAGGTTCCTAAGCTAAATGGACTATTGGAATGCAACCCTAGTCAGAGCACCTCCTGCAGTACCTCCTGACCTTGGTGGCATCTTCCCCATAATACTCGGGCATCCAGAAGCCATATCATCATCGCCTTCCTCACTGTGAAAACAAATGTGGAAAAAACAAATAGATTAATTCTCTGGCTTGTACTTTCAAAAATGTAACTGAAATCAGAAATAATTTCTCTACAACAACAGAACATCAATTTTGAGTGTGTGAAATAACATTATATCACTCAAAATGTATAGGCCTACTGTGTAAATTATGTAAGACAGGGTTCATATAATCTTTTCAATATTTAATAATATTCCGTCTGTCATATATTTATATTTTATATGCATGTGTGTATATAAGTAATAATTGTAAGTCGCTTTGGATAAAAGCGTCAGCTAAATGTAATGTAATACCGTGTTAAATTCACATGTATATGTCTTGTTTATTTCAACAACAAGAACAAGAAACGGCATCCATCTTCTTTGTTTGTTGTTGAGTGTGTGAAAGAACATTATATCACAAGATGGATGCCGTCCTGTTATTGTCACGTGTGTGAAATTACTATAGATGAATACACTCTTACACCAAATAAATAACAAAAAGATAAAAACAGATGAATACTCTTACACCAAATAAATAAGTAATAGATACAAACAGAGAGATTACATACCTTTCCGGTGACGGAGGTTCATAATCAGATTCATTACTGTCCCCTTTATGCGTGACGAGATCACTATCTTCCGACGGAGAGTCCTGAAATACGATGTCCAATGCCTCCTCGACGGACAAAAAAGTCTTCTTTCTGGCTGCCATTGTTACAATGAAGACAAAGAAAACAAATCCTGCTGATCGATCTGCCGTTTTCTGCTCTCCTGTCGCCGCGGGACATGCTATGCTATGCTATGCTATGCTATGCAATGCAATGCTGCGTAAAATGAGTGGGCGTGTGCATAAACCAGCTATACTGCCTTTTTACTTATACTCACGCAAGATCCTATCTCTGGAACCTATTGGTCGATTTGGGTGATTGACACCTTTTTTGAATCGTTAGAACCAATCGAATCGAGTGGCAAATACGTAAATACATTACGCCTGCGGAGGGGGAGCTATGCGTAAACTGCATCTCCCGCAGCTGAAGCGAGCTGTAGCCACGGACTGTTAATCGTTGGACCTACTCTTCTGCCGTGAATGAAAGGATTGATTATCAGTAATACTTTTAAAGTGACAAGAGACATTGGATTAACCTTGAGCAGCGTTTTTATTCCTTTGAACACAATTTTTGATCACAAAACAGCCAAGGTAAAACCTAATTATTGTCATGGATTTGAAAACTGATATTGTTTACTTGCTATGTTCTGGCTGCTAGCTCGGTTAATGTTGTGCCTGTAGTGATGGGGTGTATGGAATCTGTGAAATCTCAGCTTTCAGAATATGTGTTGTTTGTGCAGAAAGTATGAATTATAAATGATCGTTTTTGTGAGTTATGAGCAGAAATAGAAATTGCCCGTTTTTGCCATGGGCTCATTTAGAGGCTTCTTGTGACACTTATTTTTCGAAAAACATTTTTCTTTCGTATCGTCAGTTAGCCAAGTTTCCTCCGGTCAGATGGGTATGGAATATTAATAGTTTCATGAATGACACTTCAGATATAGCACTGTTGCTACATATATAGCATTTTCGGACCCGAGCTCGGGTCCGTGGGGCTTAAGAGGAGCATAACATAAGTGATTATAGCCAACAATCACAATTACGATGAAGTAGGTATTTTTTGAAAAACAAAAACATACTAATTTGCACAAGGTGATATTTTTTGTGTTATTATGTTACATACAGTTTCATCTTCTCAGGAGCTTTTGCTTACTCTTTTATGCTAAGCTAAGCTAACCACCTGATGGCTGTATTTATAATAGTTTTAGAAGTACCTAGAGTACATTACAATAAAACTGGGGAAATCCCATTTGATCAGCAATCTCAATTGGAAAAGTAAATTAAAGACCTATCTTTTTAATTTGGCTTATAATTTGGAGCAATTGTAATTTGTTTAGTATTATCACTGTTTATGTTTTATTGTTTTATGGTTCAGTGATATGACTCTTTCTGTTTATACCTATACCTACCTTTTCTTGTTATTGTCATTTTCTGTCATATTCTGTAAAGCACTTTGGGCAGCGTCAAGCATGAAAGGTGCTATATAAATACAGTTTATTAGTATTATTATTATTATCTATAATGGACAGGCATTACAGTGGCATCAATGGTCTCATGTATCTCTCATGAAATTAAGAATGTTTATGTTTGGCCAAATGTAAAATTAATCATGTAAGGCAGGGGTGTCAAACTTAATTTAATCGCGGGCCACATCAGCATTATGGCTGCACTCAAAGGGCCGGTTGTAACTTATATATAAATATATATATATAACATAATGTATTATATTACATTATTGCCTCTGCATTGGATTATTATTGGAGAGGGTAATAACTTCATAATTAACTACGTCTGAAAGCAGAAGTCTGGGGTAAATCATTGCAAGTCTCTTCAGTGAGAATGTCACAAAATGATTTAAAAGGAAAGGATGGAAAAAAAGTCAAAAACAGAAGTGACATTTTAAAAAAAAGGAAGTGACATTTTAAAAAAAATAGTCAAATTCTGAGAAAAGGGCACATTCTAAGAAAAAAGGCATATTTAGAAGAAAAGTCAAATTCTGAGAAAAAAGTGTAATTTGAGATGCATTGTGGGACATGTAGTTTATGGGCAACGTGCTTCTGTAAATCATCAAGTAACTGTATAACATATAATATTCTTTGCAAGCTCTTGTGGGGCAACAGAAAATGAAGTCACAGGCTGGATTTGGCCCCCGGGCCTTGAGTTTGACACCCCTGATGTAAGGGGTCACTAGCCCAGCGATTAGCTGCTGTCGCCCAAAGGGACACCCATAAGGTGTCTGATCGGTGTCTGGTAGGTGCTGTTCTGATCTTTGCTCCCGCACGAGCCTCAAAGTCAGGCTCAGACGGTTTGCTAAGCTTCTGAGAGTGCACCGGCAAATCTCCTATCATGGTGTAGTGTGTTTGTGATGTCAGTGTGTGTCTTTGTGTGTGTCTGTGTGTGTGTGAAGGGGGTACAGTCAAGCTTTGGGACTGGAGCCAAAGAAGAAGTACACAAGCTGTGAGAAATCCAACAGTCAAAGTCGGTTGGTAATTTAAAGTCTTCCAGTGGCATCGGATCTCTGCCGGCTCACCTCAGGATGGTCGTCTGATCTCCAGCATGAAAAGAGACAGAGAGCAGGGGGGGGGGGGGGCTGAAACAGTGAGCGATAGAGGGAGTGTTAAGAAAAAGGGGGGGAAAAGGGATGAAGGTCATTCCCACAACAGATACCACTATCTCACAGGGTTTAAAGGGCCCCCTTTCTGTACACCTCCCCCCACCTCCTCCTCCTCCCTCTTCCCCCTCTCCCCCCCCCCCCCCTCCTCTTAACAATAATGCCAAAACTTGGCAGCCAACCCAGAGCACATGAGCAACAGTTTCCCATCAGAGAGAGGCAGCCATCTCTCTGCCTTGGCACCAGCGATGTCTGAAGAAAGAAGGGCACTGTAAGAAGAGAGACATGAATGGAGTCTGTTAGGAGAAAGAAAACAGCACATATCAATGCCTTCTGAGTGTCTGGGGGTGAGAGCAAATCACTGAGCTGGGTGTAAAGGAGACATGTGTGATGTGATGATGAGCATTTTTCAAAGAGAAAGGTATGTTTCTGGGCATAAACACACAAAATAAATATATTTAAATTATAATTTTCAAGACAATTTAAAATTTTCATTTGAAGACAACTTTTGATTTTTTTACTTTGGCACACTTAAAAACTTCTTTTAAAAAAAATGATGATAGGCCCAATATAACAGATATGGAATCTGACTAAATTGCCTCTTTACAGTGTTCTGTCCCCTGCTAAGCGATGGGGGCTTCACCTTTCTGCACTTGGCACAACTCTCTATGTGCTCACCAGCAATGCCACCAGATTATGCAAATCCATGGTGATGTCCCATTCAACACTACTCCATTTAGAACTGAGATTTTTGAGCCAAAAATGAATAGAGTGATAAAAGAAGCAGTGTTTTTAAGAAGGAGGGTCAAAGACATCTACGATATTAATGAAAACATAATGAATACTGTACAGAGTTTCCCACTGTGGACCATCATTACTGTCGCGCCCTCGCTCTTTGTCTTCTTCTGTTGTTTTGTCAAGTTTTTCTGTCAAGAGCACAGCCGCCAAAGACAATCTGAGAAATATGGAGGCAGCATGGGAACAGTCCAACAAGCGTGCAACAACACACCATAGAAATGAGTAAAAGAAACAAAAACAACAAACAAAAAGAAACAAACTGGGACCAAACTCTTTGTTATTCATGGGAAAAAGAGCAAGCTTGTTAACTTGCACAATTAAGGCATCATTTGCCAAGTGCTTTGTTTTTGGGGGACAAAAGGTTGAACGAGCGTGTTTGAGATGTTGTGCTGTGAGTTCCAGGGTGGGTTTGGTTATCTGATGTGCCACAACAAGGGGCACTTTTGTCACGAGCATAGACAGTGTGACATCGGAAAGTGCTCGAGATAAATCAGGTAATTTTGCATGGTAGTTAGACAAAGAGCGCCATACATTCCAGTTCCTGAGTGCGTTTATAAAAGGGAGTTTGTGTTAAGAGGAGGCAAATGTAACAATAACACCATGTGAGTGATTTCACAAGACGTCTGCAATAGAGTGGCATCATTTATGATTTAAGACCTTTTTGTTAAAGACTAATGGCATTAAGTTGGACAACATCAATACATTATTCATATTTGGAGAACCTTTAATAAAGATATCAGCTTATTGCCCCCCCTAACATCTCAAGAAATCAACAGCAGAAATGCAATTTTAAATAATTCCTGCAACTTTTTGCTTTTGTCTTTGTTGACTGTTTGCTCTCAGTGGTAACTGTGAGAACACACACAGTTAGGAGCAAAACACGTTGCGCAACTCTTCTCCAGATTACAAAGATTCATTATTGGGTAATGTCTGACTTTTATCTCCAAAAGTGAAGGGCGGTGGTGGCGAAGTAGATAGGGACTTGGCTTGGCAACTGGAAGGTCACCAGTTCAAGTCCCGGCAAGACCAAGTGCTACCGAGGTGTCCCTGAGCAAAGCACCATTCCCTACACTGCTCCCCGGGCGCTGTTCAAAATGGTAGCTCCTAACACTAGGATGGGTCAAATGCAGAGAAACAATTTCCCCACGGGGATTAATAAAAAGTATATATATATATATATAAATAGGAACAGACCATATTGCTACATTTTCAGATTATTCTTTAGTAAATAAATGTTTTTATATTAACCAATCAATTTACAGTTGATCTGGAACCATATTATTGATTTGAAAGGTTTTGCTGCGGTTTGGCAACCGAAATTAATCTAGACACACAATTAAAATGCTTCACACAATGAACCCTTTCTGGTTTAAATAAATAAACCCAGACTGGGTTTTCACTGGAAAGAGATTAAAAGAAAAACCCAATGAATCAGGCCAAAAGCTGAACTTGTAAGCGTTGGAATTTAAATATATTTATTGTAGTTTGGTTATTTTAGTACAAATTGGAGGTACTTCAATGTCATGGTACTAATACTTCCTCTAGAAGAAAATAAGCATACATCTTTACGAGCAAAGACGAAAGCAGAGAGCAGATGGAGCAGATAAATAACATAACTATCATCATCGTTGGACACCACCAGAGTAAGTGAAAAAAATGTGCTTGTTTTTTAGGTGAACCGGTCCTTTAAAAGATGGAACAGGTGTTCATAAAAACTGTCTTCATGTTCCTGATCAAGCATCATTTAAGGTAAATTGTGCAGGATTTACAAGAAGCTGGAGTTTTGTCTTTGCTTCAAAAGGGAAATAATTCAATCGTTGTGTTGAGTTGTAAACTGCTCTCGTGTCTGTTGTCAGTTCACTTCTTATTTCCGAGCATCACACACTCAAGTCGCCTCTTTCTCCTCTATTCTGCAAGTCGAGCTCAAGATCTCCAGCAGAATTCCCGTCTTGGGATTGAATGAGGAGAGCCGTCCTTTCAGCTTCAATCACTCTCGTGCTTGTGAGGCTGCATTCACGTGTGAAGGTTTCTTTTTGAAAGTCTTTAGGTTGTACTCAGGCCGGTTTATTCCTGCCAGAAATCTTTCTCGAACATAACGCTTCAGTGGCGATTGGAGAATATGAAAACCGACAACATGAATCGGGAGAATGCTTCATGAAGCTCTTTCGGAACGTGAAAGGCTGTGTGTGTGTGTGTGTGATGTGGTCAGACGGTCACAGCTGAGGCACCTGACAAACTTGACGCCCCAGTCGACTCTTTGCAGGGCCAAAAAGAAAGGGTAAATAAAACCCAGAGGTCCTAATGTGCTCCCTGTGCGCTTGGCTGGACTCATGAGGGGCGAGCATGGTATGTTTGCCCTTTTGTCCGGCGAGATGACCGACGCTCCTCTGTATTTAGCTGTGTCCGGGGCCAGCGTAGGGCCAGCGAGGGGGGGCCCCGGGGCGCCACAGGTCACCCTCTGAGGTCACTATCTGAGTAACCAATCCAAATAAATAAATAAAGCAGAGATGAGATTGGCAGCCAGTGAGGGTCGAAGACTTCATCTCAAGTGACTGCATGTATTAAACTGAATGAGTTGCAGCACATTTTCTCGTGTGAATGTTGATATTGGGGCTCAATGCTTTTAATTGAGTTGAAAGAGCTTTTTTTTTTGGGTAAATTAAGATAAAGCAGAACCAAATAAAGACATTCAAACACTGAGAAGAGAGACATTTTTGAAATAAGATCAATTAGGTGGATTCAAAGTGTTTCCTTTTGGTTTTACAGTGTTTTAAACAGTCAGATTGGTTGGTACGGCAGTGGTCATTGTGGTGTTGGCCGAAGCGGTCATACCCTCAGCGACCTCAGCGTGACCTTCACAGCAGGGCACCCATGTCCGACACCAAGAACACGATGTAGCACAACACACACCGTGGAACAACAACCACATAAGGCAGAAAATCAGTTTGAAATTATAAAAGTCATTCATCAAATGAGACGGGGATTTTGAAGGATCATTGACGTTTGATTTATACGTATATATACTGCATGTGGATATATAAATACTCTAGCAAACTCACGTTGGTTTGTGAGTGTTTTATAGTTTACACATGTTTGTTAAAATGCAGTAAAGTAAAAAACAAAAGCAGGTTATGGATCTGAGAGTTTCGGTGTTTTGAGCCACTTCTCATGAGTGAACTGTTTTAAAAATGTTTTGAATATTGTTGGACCTCTGTTGACTTTAATTTAAATAACAGTAGAGAGATGACATGAAATGAGCAGAGGGAGGGAGAAAAATGCATCAAATTTTATCTAGGTCAAAAGGTTAATTATAACCTTCATTAAAATGACTGGAGCGCAAACATTGCAGCTGTCGAACTGGTGTTGAACGAATACCAAAGAGTTAACATCTATTTATAGTACATATATATTATATATTAATTTCTGGTGTTTATGTAATTGCATCTGGCAACATTCCAATAGTTTTATGGTTTTTGTGCACAGGGATACAAAGGTAAGAGTTGTTTTGCTTTTTGTAGGCTCAAATATTGTTATTGTTTGTTGTTTATTCTTTTTTTCTTACAACTAACATTGTATTCTCAACAGTGATTGAGATTTTAGTTTGTGTTTTGTTGCCAGTCAGCACCTACAACTATCTGCAGTTTTTCTTTTTATGATTAATTTATGAACAAATGATTTGATTTATTACCTTGTGAATAGTATAGGACACAGTTATACACATTTTAAAGATCTACTTATCCTCTATTCATCTAACCTCATCTTTTATTACATCATTCAATATGTCAATGTCAAGTTAATGAGACAGTGAGATGCAGTTTAAAACTCGAGTCACAAATTATTAAGTGGACCTTGAGTTAAGCTAATTTAGTCCATCGTTGTTTTTATGAGTTGATATGCCTTTTACAAACCTCTCTCCACTCTGCTGCCCCTCTGAACCCCTGCTATCAGCACAGAGCCAACACTCACACAAAGGAGTGTTTTTACCCCAACATTAATACCCATTAGGAAAACAAACAAGGGCTTGAGAGAGCATTATTCAGAGGTATCTGCAGCACTCACAGTTGGCAGCGCAGCCCGACATCATGCCAACTTCGGGCTGACTCCCAGGCTCCCAAAGCGGGCTCCATTCAAACAACGATAAAACAAACTGCCTCTGTGATTCTCTGAAGGACAGAGACACATTCAATGTTATGGCGTTAGTTATCAGACAATGATCCAGAAAAAAAGTCAATATCACAACTATTTAGAATGAAAGTAAATAATGTCTGTATGTCAGCTTAGTTCTTATAGCAAAAGTTGTAATACCTATAAACTAACTTTCTATTGAGATATTCTCATGGCACTATTTGAATACACTCTCCCTCTGCCCAGGGATTAACACATTTGATTTTAAACTTCAAGAGGCTCCCATTACATTAAAAGACTCAAAGACAAATGTTTGATTTATCAATTATTGCAGCTGCTTCTATCATTTGACCCATTAATGCAGTCAACTTTTACAATGAATGTAAAAAATCATCCACAACTGATATAAAATGCTTCGTGCCATAACTATTAGTGTGTTTATAAGTGTGTCTTGCTGAAATAATTCCTTAGAAATGTTTTATTATTAATATATGTGTTTCCTTATTTCACAAAAATCCTCATAAAGTCAGAATAAAATATAGGAATTTTAAAGTTACACATTCCTGATAGAGTGTCACAAAGTTTCTTTTTTCATTCTGAATACATTTGGCAAAAAGAAATGCATAAACATACATCCACAATATCTACTGAATGCTGAGCTGAAACGCCTATGGATACCCTATCTATAGGGTTGAGTATTCTCTGCTTGAATCCAGCGGTAGAAAAAGGAGGATTAAGAACAGCCACAGAACAAGCCAGCGTTTGTGAGGAGAAGACACCCACAGATAACTTTCTGAATGGCCGCTTACGCTTCTCCTTTTCTCTCCCCATCATAAGATAGGAGAGGAGAGAAAAAGGACTAACAAGATGCACATTTTACATTGAAAACTGTTATTGTTCCCCTCCTAATCTGGCCCACCATCTGAGAGGAGGGCTGCGCTAAAGAGCGGGGGCTTTAACAGGAGGACGAGAGCCAACTCAGGGACAGGGGAGGAGAAGGGGACAGAAAGGGGGGAGGCAGGGGGTTGGTCTTTGGCTTTAAGGAGGGGATCAGTTGGGAAGTGTAGAATGGATGTTTCTTTTTCTCTATGGGGGGAACTTTGTATTTGACTGTTGTTTGTATCTGTCTTTCAGGGGCCTGATCCCCGTGGGCCTGGACAGAGAGATGCCTCTATATGTGTTAGCATGTGTGGAGCAGTGAGTGTGCCTTCACCATGTGTGTGTGTGAGGCAGAGAGAGACTGGTGGTGGGATCTACCCCTCTTCTTTCCTACAGCTGCAGCTCAGCGGATTAGCCGTCATCCACAAGGCAACATTACACAAGTAGCCTTTGAACAAAAGTCATGGATACTATTAATGATATGGTAATCCGTAATGGAGCTACCTCCCAGTAGTGATTATACTGACATGGGAAGAATGTCCAAGAGTCCTGGACGCAACTACCCAAACAACACTGTGGCTATTGTTGGCAGGGCCTGGTCTGAGGCCTGCACCTACACCACTGGCATCAGCCGGCCAACAATCCCTTCCTCCTGCACACGCACACACACACACACACACACACACACACACACACACACACACACACACACACACACACACACACACACACACACACACACACACTGCTTCTTGACACCCTTCCCTCCACCCCGATCACCCTATGAATAAAAATGAAAACCCAAAAATGGATGGAGAGAAAGAGAGGGAGGGAAGGGGGTGGAAGCGGAGGGGAGAAAAAACAAAGTATCTTGGCCAGGATCAGCCGGGGATTTCTCCCTATGTGGTTCCCACACACTGACTCCCTCTCTCCGCCCGCTCCATCCTTTCTCCTCACAGCCAGGGAAGACCACACAAACACTAAATGATTTCAAGATTTAATCTCGGACAGTGGTGCAGAGGATGAGATTTGAGTGTGCTTGTTTATTTTTTGCCACCACAGTGGGTGTGTCTGGGTGGAGGTGGAGGTGGGGGCTGGGGGAGAGGCCACTGTTTGCCTGGGTAAATGTTCTCCGTCGGGCAGGCTGGGCCACAGCAGGGGTATTTAACCCTCAAAACTCGTCTCTTTTAGATACAATTACCAGTTTCTCTGTTCACTGCAGCCTCTAATCCACTCTGGTGTTAGTCCAGTTACCGAGGGGAGCACATTTAGTGTAACAACTCTGCATATGACGTGTGTATGATGTAAATAAATTACTAGAAAAACATAACTAACATTGTTTTTTTAGCTCAATAACTTGAGAACACATGCATTGCTTTGATTGAGCTCCTAACGTGTAAATGATTGTACATGATAACACATTGTTCTTGGTCTGGGACATGACGTCCCTGTTATTACTTAATGGTTCCTAACAGAGCGTCATAATTAGGGGAAGTAATGTTAAGGCTAAGCACAGGTCAACTGTCCATCACCGGGCTGTCATTGAAAATGACAAAGGTATATTGTCACCATGGGGAAGTTTGTTCTGTATTTAAATAAGCATCAACAATAGGCTGTTTTAAAAAGTAAATATATGCCTACATGGTAGATCTGGGGTTGAGTACTGTAGGTCAAGTATGGACCTGAGAGGGGGTTGAATGCAAACAATTTAACATTGCATTTCTTTAAGTTGGGGGACTCACAACAGACTTTGAGTCAAGATCTAAAGAAGTGCATGGTCCACACATCGTAGAATGCGAACAACAACATTGTTTTGTCAGATCCGTGCCCCCTGTCTGCGATGCCAAAGCAAAGACGAAGTCTACAGAGGATTGTTTTCACCGGCTGAGCAGTACTCCATATGGTGAAAAAACGTTGGTGTTAACACTGCAAGGAAATCCTTAATAGAACAATTACAAACTGATTTATCCTATATGTTGTGACTAAGAAACTGAGCTGAAATGAGTTTCACAAACTGAAGCTTTGTAAAGGTTTAGAATGTAATAAGTAATTTTTAACGCGACAAGAGAAGTTAAAAGGAACAGAGGCTTACAAGTCTGGTGTGAGGATGTGTTGAAGGAAAAAAGTGGCCACAACATGTGAGCGCCGCCCACTGAGATAAACCATGCAGATATTATGCCTCCCAAATGCCACACACAGAACACCCCCCACACATCCACACAGACACACACATCCAAAGACAGGCCAGACCCGACAAGATAAGATAAAACACGACAGATTATCAAATGTATAACCACATTTCCCCAAAACTGAAAGTTTAAGTAAACGTTTGAATTAAACACAGTGTGAAATGGTTGAAAATAAATATTGAAAGATTGTTATATATTTTGTGTTTTATAAATTAAGTTTGTCAAAGCTGGGGTATGCAACATGCTTTTGTCGACACATGATACAAAAAAAAATGTTTGGGTTGTTTTTTAGGCGTAGGCAGTTGTTGCCAATACTGGAATAGCATCTTTTCATGCTTTTTTCCCCACCGTTGCCTCAGATGTGAAGGGCATGCACAACATGCATTTGTATATTAGCCACATGTGTGCCCTCTTTCTGAGAAGACCTGTGATTGGTCAAAGTCTGAAAGAAGCTGACATTATAATTGATGTTGAAATATATATGTTTGTGGCAGAGTTTGCAATGTCAACTGAATCTATTGAACTGAAAGTTTAAGATTAATGCTATGTTAAAAATACCATCGATAAGTGTGTCATCCACACTGTCACTGATTTGCTGTTTAAGAGTTGCTGGTATTGGATAGCTTTAAAGAGATTCTCAACTTCCATTAAATGTACGTCTAGCCTTTTGCTTCCTCACTTTTAGTGTGATCATCCTTTAGCGAACGGTGTGCATTGCAAACAGTTGAAGCGTCAGTTGGTGTGAGAGTGGCATTAGTGGAAATTCAACATTAAATGAGTGTAGGAAATGTTATCAGGTATTAAACAGTTATGATTGAATGATGTGTTGCTACACACCCTTTATCCAAACACTGTACTAGTTTTGATAATATCACACACAGTATTAAGTAACGTTTGAGAAACAATAGAGACAAAGATATCGTATTAATCCTCGAAAACTTTTGGCAAAACGTTCTGTAGACAATGCGATTTGAAGCTGTTAGTTTCAGGATGGCCTGTTAATTTATGCAAATTTGCAAACAACATTTAAAATGCCACTTCTTAACCATTAGGCTGCCTCTGGATCAGTATTCTTTGTAGCAGCTCTGTCCTTGCTTGACTGATATGTCAAAGTTGAGGACATGGCGGAAAGAAGAGAATAAAAATGCCACACAGGCACTGACATAGGGATCAATCCGATTGGAATGATTTAGCATTTCTACATTTTGAATAAAAATGAGTGCGCTAGACGGTGGAGCAGTTTGATTAGTGGGATCCTTAAGTCCCTCGAAGCCTTCACGGCCCTTTCTCTCTTCCGTCACTGCAAGAAGAAAAGTCGTCTTTCTCTCTTTTCAGAAGTCCCTTGGTACCCTAGCTTTTTCCTCACTGTTGGTATAACAAAATCCCCATTGAAACCAACCCTTGTCACCTGTCAACTAAGCCAGGCTGGTTTGCTAGGTCTTTATCCCCAGCACATACACTCACACGTACACAGAGGCTGACTCCCAGCCCCCCACCCCATTTATGCACATATCCCCTACATTCATAGAAAATACATAGACACAGACACAACTGCAAATCCCAACCACACACACACACACACACACACACACCACACACACACACACACACACACACACACACACACACACACACACACACACACACACACACACACACACACACACACACACACACACACACACACACACACACACACACACACACACACACACACACACACACACACACACACACACACACACACACACGCCCACCCACCCATGCTCACACACTAAAACCACATGTCTGAGAGCTGTTACTATAGCAGTTTAAAATTCATTACCCTGTTCACTTTAACAAACGTCCTCACTGGGATGGGCTGCTTTCAGCTGCGGCCGGGGGCTTCACGTGCTCCAAGAAAAGAGCCTGATGCATCTCCGGCCAAATCTGCTGACCGAATAACACAAATTCATACAATCAGGAACGTTTACAAATGTATGGTAAACATTTCTGTAAACTTGTGACGGAAAATACGTTCTTGTATTAAAAGACAATAATAGTACTGCAATGCAACTTATTTATGCATTTTTAAGGGTGGATTTGTGGTCGTATTAAAATCATATAGGTTTAGTTTGATCAGAGCTGTTTCTTTTATTAGTTCTGATTATATTTTGCGTTATGTTTTTTTTACTTATTAAAGTATTGAATTTGAATAACATACAATAAGTAAAATAAAGTTATAATATGTAAATATTTATATAATTTCTTGTAACTTATTTACATTTGGAATCAGATACATTTGCATCTAATAATATAATATCAGAACGTTCAAATATTGTCCATCATACAAAAACTTGTGCCACTTTAAAAAAAGAAAAAAGCTTTATAAAGACATGTTTATAGGTCAGACATTTGCCATTTGTGACAACGTGTTAAAATTGACAGTGGCAAACCTAATGGCTTAATATGAGGTGAAAAACTTTCGGTAAAGTTCCAGTCAACTTTTGATTACTCATCAAATCCGTACTTATAAAAGTTATTCAGTCTTCAAGTCAGACTCTTGGACTTTTCCCCTTCAGTAATTGATTAGGTGGTTCAATGTAGATGTTAATAAGAAGAATACATTCATCTTTAAGGGAGATTAGATTTGTAATGATCATGTGAGCACTTTTTTTTAAACCTTCCATCAATATACAAACTATAATGTAGCTGTAAGAAGATCTAAAGATGTTTTAAGGGCTTGAATTTGAATGTGTACCTGATCATAAATTACAATATGTTACGATTCTCACCTGTGAAATATTTGTATAAACAGTTAATATATGTTTTACAGTATATTGTTAATATTTGTTCATATGTATTCTGATGCCATTATATAAGATTACTGCCACGATATACTGTGTATTAATTAACTGTGTGTGCACAAGTAATGAGTTCTTCATAGGAAGAATACATCTGTTTACATCGACAATATAGGTGTAAACAGATACATTAGGTGTTCAAACACTGCTTGTACTGTATGTAAACAAAATGAATTGTTACCCCAAAATGTAATAAAACTGTATACCTCTTTTACTACAATAACACATAGTTTCACTGATATAGCATTGCAGTAATGTTTTATTCTCAGAGATTGTATTGATTGATTGATTGATTGATGGTTGCATTTGTTAGAAAAAATTGACATTTGTGTGTTTAGGGAGGAGCCTTGCTTCATCCCAAACTGCCATGGCAATGAGGCAGTGAGCGCTTCCGATGTTGACCAGTGAAAGCTTGTGCAGCAGCTGTACAAACCTGAGCTTAAGTCCTGAGCTTCACTCTGGGAGGGGGAGGCAGGGTGTTGGGTGGTGGTGGTGGTGGAGGGGATGTTTAACTGATGGCCGTAGAGAGACGTAAGGGTCAGAGCAGAGGGTGGTCATCCGGCCCGGTCACTTAGTCGTGGCCCAGCGTGCCCCGAGCAGCCGCCGCTGATTAACCCGCTGACAGGAGCTCGGACATCCAGGAGCCTTGCCCCACACAGAAAGGTCACAGGGTCAATCAGCCCTCTCTCCGGCCATCAAATCAAGATGGACCCACAAGCAGCGACTTATCCCCCAATCAAAGGGTCAGTGCTGCATTGTCACCACACACTAACACACACACACACACACACACACACACACACACACACACACACACACACACACACACACACACACACACACACACAAATCAATACAGATTGATATATCAAAGGTGTTAAGGCTTTTTTTAGACTAATCTGCTTTTAGGGTTTTCAGATTATCTAACCGTGTTTTAAGACAAGACGAATGGAGACGTAACATTGGCTAAATGTGTATGACAATAATAGGGTGGTTTTCTATTTTGAATTATTTAAAGGCAGGGGGTGAAAATGTGAAGCCCAGTATAATAGAAATGTATTACTAAAGTTTCCACTTACCTTTGAAAGTTAAAATATCTGAAAAACAAAATCACATGTCTCAGTTTAATCAGTATTTTATCAGTGGTGGGGAAATTATACAAACTGTAAATACTAAAAGTTCCTTACCTGATGTCGGAAACACTATCTGGGGCTGCAACTAAACATTAATTGTAGTAATTGGTCAATACTATTTTTGATTCTTCAAATATTACATATATAAAATTCCCTTTACATCTGCCTACTCCAAAAAACAGACATATTTGAATTGCAGTTTAAAACCCAAAAACGATTAATAATAAATCATTTTAATAAGCTTTTCTGTTGTAATTGCAGAGAATGCACCTCACCGGGATACACCACCAAAATCCTTAATATTATTATTAACATTTTTCATCAGGATGAAAAGAGACGAGGTGCTGCATTGCAACACATATTTAATGAGAGCAGATCGAGTTCAAGCCGTCAGTCACTGCAGTTACCAGCAAGATGCGTCAAAATCTGGGGGGCTACATGGGCTAAACTATTTCCCAGGGGAACCGTACCATTTTTGATAATTAACTAATTTAGTAACTGACCAATTGTTTCCAGATTTGCATTATGGAATCATCCTAGAAGCAAATCATAAGATGGAGGATTAATATAGTGGCATATGTTTTTGCCTGAAACCAAGTGAAGTTTCATCACTAAAACAAGTTATTTTAAGAGTGCACATTTCATTTCCTTTATATCTATCTCATAATATAGCGTCAGGTTTTTCGTTTTTAGTTGAGTAGGTATGCACACAAATCGTCTCCTGTGTCGCATCCATTTGCACACCATTATGTAGGGGTGAACAAAAAACAACTCATTGTAAGCAAAAACAAAAAGGCTGTTTTAAATGTTACTGAAGATATAACCTTGTTTGTTGATTTATCAAATAGTCATTGATTCAAATGTTTAATGTCAAAGCTGTAGTAATTGTTACTTGTTTATATTATGTTGTAGCTTTACTAGCATCCAATTAGCAACTGTTTTTTCTCTCTGCCTATTTAAATTATACTCAAAGGATTTGTGAAGTACCATTACACCTAAAAGATAACCTACATGAATTATATTTTTGGATTAATAGATGTAAAAAAAAAAACTGCAACAGAGAATTAAGGATTTCTGAAGCCTTCCTGCGTAATTAGGTGAAGTCATCCTTTTTTCATTTTGTTTGAAAGTTTTACTCTGAATACAAGATGAACATAAAAGATGTTCCCTCCACAAGAACAACCTCTCCAAAACATAATGTGCATGATAAAACCAATACATTTACATACCAGCACTTTTGCACAAGAGAGACACTGCAGGTTAAACTCTTGACAAACTGTGTGACAAAGACTTCCTCATTACACACTCTAATTCCAGATGAGATTATTTCACAGCCAAAATGACCCCTCTAATTTGGGACCAAGGGCCGTTAAGAGGGATTCGAAATCTGTTTTAAATGGACCTGAAATGTGAAGAGGTTGTTGTATTTCTGAGCAGAAGGAAGAATGAATGAATGGAGTTCACACCCTTACGTAAGAGGGACCATCATCTTGAGGGTGCTACAAATATATTACTCCTCTGAATTGATTAGCTTTTCTTGAGCACCCGCCTGTCCAAGTGGAATTCTTTTATTGTGAGTGAGAGATGAGTGCTGCTATTTAAAATGTTCTATACGTTTGTGTAAAGAAAACAAGGTAGAGGAAGGGGACTGAAACACTTCAGCAAAGAAACGAGAGGTTTTGTTCTGTCTTCACATTGGGTTCTGTGGGTTGTTACGAAATCCCAAGGCTGCATTGACATTTGTGCACCTGATGCTTATATTAAGTGTTGGAGCTATACATTCATTTATATAATATGTAATAGTCAAACATGAATGTTCTTGCATTTTTGTTTATAGTTAATTTATTATAATTTAGTGTAATTATTTTAGTTTATCAAATTAATTATTTATGCTTCTTTTTTTAAGGCGGTTATGGGCACCAGGTTCTTTTGGTACCTGTTGATCATATTGGACACAGGTGATGTTGGGATTACCAGGCAAAGCCACAGGTAGAAACCATTGTTCTTTATGTGTTGGATTAATGGAATACAACAAAATAAATGCAATTTTTACATGATATTCTTGCCTGTACATTGAATACTTTCCTTTGTAAGATCCGCTTACTGGTGCCCCTGCAGCATACTTTTCTGTTTTATTTCCTTATAATTTTTTAATTAAGAATACACAATATTTATTATCATACAATTATTCTCAAATTATTAAGGCTTAAGGATTCTTAAAGCACTTAAAGTGCAGTGAACAATTTAAGCAAAGATCTTTTCTTCACAACAGGCTGGATGAATCAAAACTTAAAAAACAACGGGAAACAACTAACTACAAATATGTTTGCGAACGTTAAAATAACACCATCCATAAGTATTGGAGATTACATGTCTGAATTTATCTTATCACATAAACACACAAAGACTCCTCTCCTCTATTTTGACTAATCCTAATCGTACTCATCCTTTAGACTTGCTAAACCCCGAAAATAGACTGTGAGCAAAGTTTACTTTGTCTAATTTATCCAATTTGGGGATGTTAATCTTTAAAGTGGCTGTGTGCACTGCTGCTTCTCAGTCCCAACAACACAGCTGAAGAATAAACAGTGTGACCCTGGATAGTCCCAAAACTGGATAGTCCCAAAACCAAAAGCAACTGCAACACTTAGAATAGTGTATGTTATATTCAATTGTGTTGATACACAGCTAAAGTTAGATCTGTTGACTCTGCAATTGATAAGTAAAGAATAAAGACTTATAATAAGAAAAAACAGCTATAATAAGATATGTACGATACATTAAGACTATATATTTTCCGAGGTGTTGGGTGTAGATGCCTCAAACTGGCTGAAGCAGGAAGTGTCATGTGATCTGTACACAGTGAATTGCAACAGAGATATTGTGCAGTAACAAGGCGGTAAACATAGTATGTGCAACATGTTGGACTCTGTAAAAGAGGCCCTGCTTCCTACCGTATGTAGAAGGGCTCATATATTAAAGTGAAACACAAATTCTTAGTTTAAGGTGATTTACGCAAAATATTACTATGGAAGTCTTTGTTATAATATGCTGAACCTTGGCCCCACAATGACCAATGTTGTTGTTAAGAAATAACTGCAATGATTTCAGAATCCAGTCATATTGGTGAATTACTGGTATGTGTAGACCAGCAGATTGCACTGTGACAAGTCTTGCCCAACCACGGTTATTGTAAGATGTAAAAATATACTTTTAGATGAGGAACAATATTAAATTACAAGGAAAAGTGTTGGTTCACATGTGTAGTCGCCCCCGACAACCCTAGACCTATCACCTCTCCATCTCTCCTCCCCAGCATCAGAGCTGCTCTCATATTCTCCCAGTGCTCACTTTCACCCCACCCCTCTTTCTCATGAACCTCGCTCCCTCAGCTTCTGTTTCTCTCACCCTCCACCCCCACTCCCGCCATGTCCATCCCTTCGTCCCCCACTGACTGTGTGTCTCCAGGTCTTCCTGATTGGTCATGGGGATTTCCCATCATACTCCATTGCAGTGTGCTTATGTGCAAGTCTGTGTGTGTGACTGTTCACCTTGGCTGCGGGTGAGAAGTGTCAGCTGCATGACACTGTCTGTCTCTGTTTATTGTTTTTACACACAGACTGACACACATGTGCTTTTCACTCATGTTGTCAGTCTGAGCCGTGGAGAGCTCAGTCTCTAAGTCTGCTCAGAGACACTCAGTGTGCATCTCAGCCTGTTGGATTTGAGGCAAAAGGATTGAATTAACATTTGACTTCAAACAGGAGAGTCTTGGGATCTATAGCATTGTGGGGGAATAAACTGCCAACGTGATCCTCTTTTAGGAGGGAACTAAGCTTTTGTTGATGCAGAGCCTTGTTGTTATGTGCTGGATAATACTGCTCACATTATTGTTTATATCAGAAAAACACATTGCAATGTGTTGTTTGTAAAGTCTTGTTTATATGTTGCTACTAAAAGGCCACATTTCTGTTGAGGTCGTTGTCTTTTGAAAGGATAGTGCTTGCATTTTTTCAACAAATACAAGTAATAAGTAGTGATGAATATTATATGTGGAGTCTCTGCGCCATAAAGATCAACTGTTGGCTACAAACAATTCTAATTTCAAAACACACCAATGACACATGTTGGATTGGGAGAGATGTTTTTTTGCAATATGATGGACATTGGCACTGTAGAAGTCCCACATTCAATAAATAGTCCCCTTGTTTCCTAAAGACTACAGGGACCAAACGTTTTGGGAGATTAGTCAGACTTTATAAAAAGTGTAACTATAAAGCTGTGAGCCATTTTTAAACATTTTTAACAAACTAATTGTTGTGTTGGGTCTGTATGGTCTTTGTTGACAATTAAGACAAATATCAAATAAAATCAGCCTTATTTAATGAATCTAAAAAAAATCAACAACAAATAAAAAAATTATATTAAAATAAATACATTACTACGCTCAGTATCCAAAGACAAATCCTAACACACAGGATATAATATTACGTTTTTGCATGGATCAAACTTATATTTTAAATGTATTACAAGATGCTGTGCTGCAAACTTACTATCAAATTGTAGTCTGGATCACATGCTTGAGTCAGAAGCAACCAGTGGTCCCATGCTGCTGAGTTTTTGACCCTAATATCTGTGGTTTTAACCCTTTCTGACACTCATAATCTCCATTATCTTTGAGGCTCTACTGGTCTCAGATCTGAGGTCTAGGACGGCAGGGGTCCAGGGAATAAAGTATGCTCGTCACAGTTGCCTCTTAGCAGATAAAATCAGTGACTGTATTGGTGTTGGAGCTGTGCGTAACGGCTTTGCATATGCGTGTGTGCATGTTTATGTGTGGGGTGGGGGGGGGGGTCTAACTGTCTGACACCTGCAGCTCTTCATACTCAAAATGCAAATCCAAGCCTGCACCCCCTCCACGACCCCTCCTTCAATCTCCGAGATCCAAGGTTACTGAGCAACGACTTTTCACAAATCTAGATCAGATTTAAATAAAAGCACACAAAGAGTTTCAACAGCACTAAACAAGGAGTTAAGTTGTTGTTGTTGTTTTAAGTAATATTAGAGGTACATTTTCTGATGTGTAGACCAACTTACTGTTGATATTCACCTCAATGCATACAAATGACTATAAGATATTCTTTGATGATAGATAAGCAGCTGTTTTTGAGTTTACATTTTTATTTTATTTTTAATACAAGAGGCACATTTGCTGATTCAAAACTTGTATGTAACTTGTAACTCCCTCAGTCTAATGTTACAAACCTTAAGCAACTTTCTAGTTGGTCAAAGTTTGTTTTGTTTGTGGAAAGGAACTTAATTGTTGTTTAATTATATGTTGCCAACAAAAGAAAGGTTTAAATAATACATTTAAATTGAACCCATTTACGCCCGCGCCTGCACATTTAAAAATTGCTCAAAACAGCTAGAAAGTTATTTTTGTTATTCTTATATATTTAGTTTTGTTTGGCATATGGGACTTTTTTTTTCTTTATATTTTGTTATATTTTCAAGTTTCCATTTGAGAAAGAGTAAATATTGTATGATAAAAAACAAATGTATTGGAAAAACTACAAAGAGCACAAACAAGTATTTTATCAAATTAACTCATTACAAGTTGAATACTTACATTAATTCACACATGTAACATACACATATAAAGAGATATTTCATAAGGAAGACATTTTATAAAACAAGTCATCAGAAAATCCTGATAAATGTGTGATGTCTCATGTGACTTTAAAAAGTCAAAGATTTACTGTTAGATACTTGCTAAGTATGTGCGAGATTCTGAGAAAGCTTAGAATTAAAAAGAGATGTGATAATGATAAGTCTGTGTGCCTCGCAACTGCAAAACAATCTACAACTTTTTTTCTCCAAAAGCAGGTGCAAGCCCCTGTGTCAGCAAGCATCTGCCTGAGTGAAGTGCTGACGTGAACAAGATGCTAAATCCCTAACCAGCTCCAAGGGTGCAGCTGAGCGTGACCTCTGACCTGGCTGGTGGGAGCTTAATAGGAATATTTCCCTGTGGGGAACAAGTAAAGTGGTGCATTATTTGTATTGTTGAGAATGGAGTGTGGAGTAAATGAGGAAAAGCACCTGTTTCACTGGGTACCACATGTCACTGTGGGGATGTGAGAGATGCTCTAGGGACCCAGCTCTCTGGTGCCCCCCCCTGACTAAAAAGCACAACACAGCCGCACAGGGATGGGAGAGAAGAACTGCAGGGAAAGAAGGCGCCAGATAAGAAACCAGCCCAATTTTCTTTTAGTTTATCCAGTTTATGTTAGTTTATATCCATGCAAAACATTAAGATTAAATGTGTAAGAATCCATGTCTACGTAATTTTTTCTCCAACATGTTAGCAACAGGGTCACCATCTAATTACATCTCCCTCCCTTGGCAAAATAATAAAACAAAATATAATTTTTGCTAAATAATTAATGAGATTATATTTATTAGTGACTGATACCACAGAAACGCCAGGTGTCTACATCATTTAAATATATCGATAGATGTTTGTAACATATCATTTATTACAATTCAACATTATTTTTAAAAATTATTTTCATTGTTATTAAGGTTTCATCTATCTTGCTACTAGTTCAATATTATGCTGTTAAGAAACATTTTGAAACTCAGTTTGCCTATGAATCAACACAGTCAGGCAGCGCCCCCAAGTGGTCATTCAGTGGCAGTTAGAGTCAAAAGCTAGTGGAACCTCAGTAACAGTTATTATACTGTATTTTCATTTTAGTTTAATTTAATAAGTATTTGAGACTTTCTTGAGTTACATATTTGTTTTCCTTTTTGTCAGGTAGCCTACTATTCCATGGCTAATTGAAAGCCATACGTTTTGTGATTATATGAATGAAGAAGTCTTGGAGACGACCCCCTACTGTAGGAAGGTGTTATTTCTAATGCGTCTCCAGCCAACTTGGCTTCATTTTGGATCATATGACCTTGGATCATATTGCGTTTTCGTGTCCGATGTGCATGCACGGGGCGGGCACTGATGAACTCCCTCATGTCAAGTCACTGAGAGTTAGATTTCCGCTACGATATTTCAAATCAAAACGGACTAAAGGCTTGTGTTGCTTTTGGGGAGTACTGGTGGCAGTGGCACCTTATTTTGAAAGTAGTCTTTTCTGCTCTTGACTCCTGCTTTACATCATGCTGAGTTCACGCCTGTTTTCAATAGGTGCACAAAATGAATGTGCAGCAAAACTGTCAACGAGTTGAGGGACATTTATTATTTTATTTAAAATAAATGTGAGTGTGGAGATTTAATTGCGTTCTTTCCTTATTTTTCTCTGGGGTACTACCCCATACATCCAAACTGTGAAGCATAATCAAAAGGGTGTTTTTGAAGTTACATTCCCATTATTTTAATACAAATTGGAATTTATTGTTGCATTGTCTGTAGTAAACATTACGTATGTTTTGGTGTGGAAATAATTACAAAGGAAATCACTGTGCACATGTCTCTGTATTTGTCAGGGTGTATCCCACCTAAATGAATGGAATTAATGTCAAGAAATGGTCTGTATTTTGTAGGATGACTGTAAACAGTTCACCATATTTATTTCCATTCAAGAACACTATAAATATAGATCATTTATTTATTGTTGAGACCCACAAGTAAACGATTGGATAGATTAAAAAGATGTTGCCAGCAGAAATGACATTAGAATACTTTACTGTAATTAGCATTCGATTAGATAACTTATACATCTATGTTTTAAAAATAATCAAATTCCACATTGTGTCCTTTAAACGTCCCCGGATTTTCCATTTCTTGATTTCGGCAACATGGCGCACGTCTTGAACTTTAACCTCGGAAATGTATTCAGCCTCGTCCAACTATTTGACTTAATGCATATCCATCACTCAAAATTCTCGCGATAAATGGCCCCCATATATAAGGGAAGATGAGGAGGCCTCGTCCAGTTTGAGGGGCGTTGGGTTTCCTTGAGGACCTCGAGAAAGTTTCAGTCTCATATCTGCCCAGGAAAGATCCAACCATGTCGGACGCTGTGATAAGTTTCATGAAGGACTTTTTGGCCGGTGGCGTGGCCGCTGCCATCTCCAAAACAGCTGTAGCTCCCATTGAGAGAGTCAAGTTGTTGCTGCAGGTAAAATCATTTAACCAACAGATGCCCAAAGCATGCCCGCATCCTCAATCTTGTGTGCGTAAAGTGTGCGTAAATATGACATTACTGATCAACCTAACGCGAAAAATGTACATTTAGAAAAGTTTGAATGGGAAAAAAAGTCCAACTATGCACTTTGTAATTTAATCTGGTCTAGTGCGTAAAGTTAAGGGGCACGTGAGAGCCTCTGGCTCAGTGTGAATACGCACAAGACTTCGCAACGTTGCTGTGCCATGATGCCAATGACAACTTCTAAAATGTGTCAATAAAATGGTCATAATGGTAGTTTATGAGCTATTGGTGCGTTTATTAGGGTAATTATCACTTTAATGTAACAGACGAGCTCAGTAATATTTATTTAAATTGTATTGCTAAATTTAACTTGAACTATGTAATGTAATACACAGCTGATTCTCAAATGACAGGGGCATGCATTCATGTAGGCTTCTAGGCATACAACTACACACATTAAAGCCTGGCCGATTATGTTAATACAATAAAGTATTTTAATTGGAATACAATACTATTTATTCTGTTGTTAAAGTGGAGTGTGACAACGTTCCTTTAGGCACATTTAAACAGGAGATATGAATCAGATTTTCAATGGGAGTTTTTTAAATGTGCTTTCATTGTCTTTTCCTTTAGGTCCAGCATGCCAGCAAACAGATTACCGCAGATATGCAGTACAAGGGGATCATGGACTGTATGAGAAGGATCCCACAGGAACAAGGTTTCATTTCTTTCTGGAGAGGCAACCTGGCCAACGTCATCCGTTACTTCCCCACCCAAGCCCTGAACTTCGCCTTCAAAGACAAGTACAAGAAGGTCTTCCTTGGTGGTGTGGATCAAAAAACACAGTTCTGGCGCTACTTCGCGGGCAATCTGGCATCTGGCGGTGCCGCCGGCGCGACTTCGCTCTGCTTCGTCTACCCTCTCGACTTCGCCAGAACAAGACTCGCAGCCGACATCGGCAAGGGCCCGGCTGGGAGAGAGTTCACCGGTCTTGGAAACTGCCTCACCAAAGTCTTCAAAAGCGATGGCATCAAAGGACTTTACCTCGGATTCAACGTGTCAGTGCAGGGCATTATCATCTACAGAGCTGCATACTTCGGATGCTTTGACACAGCTAAAGGTGCGGAAATCGGACTTAAATAAGGTTTTTAACGAGTGTATATTTTGTATTTCGGGACGAGTTTGTAACTTTAATTTCCCCTCATACAGGTATGCTGCCAGATCCCAAGAACACGCACATCATCATCACCTGGGCGATCGCCCAGACTGTCACCGCTGCAGCTGGCATCATCTCATACCCCCTCGACACCGTCAGACGTCGTATGATGATGCAGTCTGGACGCAAAGGAGGTGAGGTTTCACTCGTGCATGTAGAACAATGTTCTCAGAGAGATGGATATGGTTAGTGTGGCGCAATTTACGCATGCACCCGCATTATGTTTCACTGCCATGTCTCCATTTCCACAGCTGACATCATGTACACGGGCACAATGGACTGCTGGAGGAAGATCCTGAAGGATGAGGGAGGAAAGGCCTTCTTCAAGGGAGCCTGGTCCAACGTGATCAGAGGCATGGGTGGTGCCTTTGTGTTGGTGCTGTACGATGAGATCAAGAAGTACACATAAGAGACTTCTCCCAGTCCCCAAGGAAACCCTTCACTTTGTTAAGGTCTTATTTCTTGTAATCGAGTGACAACATCTTGTGGTGAATTACAATGTATAGGCATGTACAGGTAAACTGTTGACCTGGGTTAACATGCCTCCTCAGAAATCTGTATATATCCCATCTACAACGTACAGACTGCCTTTCAGTGTGACAGAAGCCAGTGTTTCAGTTGCTGAGGTCCATGTGTTGTTATGTTGTGACCCCTCTGACCCATGAATTCAACCTCACCTAATATTTTATTAATAATAAAGATGTATTAGTCTAATATTCCAGTATTTGTGATGCTTGTTCTGTTTTCGCAGCAACCCACCATCAGTTAAATAGGAACCTTTCAGAGCAGGCCTTTTGACATATAGCAGAACAAGTACAGCCTTAACTAATGACAATAACAATGGCCCTGTGACTCAATAAGCCATGACAGTGTGCCATCATGTATAATAACAGATCCTTGAGAATAAAAGCTAAACACAATTTAGCCATCATCAAAAAAATATCCACAATCTTTAAATTGGAAAGTAATTGCAGTAATTGCACTTTTGGTAGACAAAGCAAACATCTGCTCATACATCACCAGAAGAAAACAATATTAACCACCTGAAAGGTTTGTACCACAGCATTATTGGGTTTTTTAGAACTTTTTTATAATATCAAGAGTACCACAGAAATATTTGGAGTAGTTTCATCTACAACCAATCTATAAACCTATTGTTTGTTTTAATTGCCACATGGGTTCAGTTTGTACAGGTACGTTTTAGGAAACAAGAGAATATCATTTTTTTGGTCCATCATTCCCCAATTTAAAGTTGGAAACTAATTGCTCGATCAACCAGCTTAGTTTTTGAAGGCACACAATATACATAACACCAAATAATATTTCAAATACATATTTAATTATTCTTATGTGCATCATAAACTGTACAAATATGAACAAAGGGGGGAAAGGAAGAAATACAGATGAAATGGCATCATCACTCGCTGGAAAACAAGTTTATTTTTCATCATGGCTGTGTTCTGGTTTGGCTGCACTCGTTCTCTTTGTCCGGGGTACGGGAGTATCACCAGGGTCAGGTGAGGGGGAAGCTGCACTGGAGCTGTGGGGGGCCGAACTGCCCGGCCTGGGTCCTGCTGCTGTGAAATACAGAACAATATTTTCAGATTTACCGATTCATAACGAAATCAGAAGACATTTTGAGTCCAAATGTCTGTAGAGAAAAACAGATATTTGATCATTTCATCCATAAAGGGCCAAAACAATCGGTTGCAGTACAGGTAAACACGCACAAGCACAAACATGTTTATCAGAGTCTGTAAAGAAAGCAAGCGGATGATGATTTAAAGTTTGACACATGAACCCAACAAGGATTTAATGTTAACACAATTTGAAGAAACAGGAAAAGGTATTAACAGATACTCAAATACCTTTTCTATGAAAATAGCATTATCAATTCATCCGTTATTAGATCATGTATAAATGGGTGATTCTTACCAGTGTCACTCATCAGCTGCTTTTTAATGTCTGAAATTCTTCTTCTGTTAATTAAATCTCTGCAGCTATCTGAAGGCAGCAGCACAGACATGCGCCATACATCTGCAGCTTTCATTCTAGGAGAAGCCTCGCAGCGCAGTGCCACATGCTGATCCTCTTTGTTTACCTTGATTAGATCATCACATGCAAACGCCAGCAGGCTGCCACAAAACCACTCCTGCTGGGGTCAAACTGCTCTTGTGGGCCGACAACACTCAGTGGCAGCAAAGGTGTGTTTATGGTGTGCAGCTTCCTGTCTTTAAGTGATAAAAACATCTCCTAGCCCTCGTGTTTTAGTCCCAGACACTGTGAGATGGATAGCCCTAATATGGCCAATAAGGCACATCCTTGTTATTTAAACTGTTTCATATCTGTTTGCGGACCTTGTATGAGCAGGTACTCAATCACCATGTTCTTATCCTGTTTAAGGTATCCAACATATCATTTTTAAAAGCAGGAAAAGGCAGATCTGGATCAACATTACCTACCTGAGGGCGTCTTGCTGGGAGACTTCTCTTTCTTGTGTGTGGACATTGGGTATGATGAAGCTCCCAAGTATGCGGCTTGTCGCTGGAAGTCCTGCAGTTGTTCTGAGCGTTTCAGGCCAGGCGTCGGCTTGGCGGTCTGCAGCCTCTTCAGGAGAGCCTGAACCAAAACACAATGACATTAGTTACCTGGAAGGTGGTGATTCATACATGCAGTACATTGTCATTATCTTGGCAAACTGGTAAAACAATTAGGTTTAACGAGTCGTGGGTACTTCAGGATATCAGACAGGCTCACTTTGGAAAGATTTCAGCATGTGTAAATGTGGTTTCGTTGTTGTAAGGAATCAGAATCAGAAACGGGTTTATTACCAGGTAGGTTCACACGTACGAGGAATTTGGCTAGGTGTCGTGGTGCAGACATATTAATTAAAAAACTCAAATGTAAAAAAGAACACAGATAGTGAACTATATTAAGAACACTGTAAAACAAACATAGTAAGATAGCAATAAAATAAAGCAGTAATTTATATTGAAATAGAATGCAATAAGTTATAGAATATAAAATATGTGCAGTAAGCAATATTGTGTGAATGTATGCATTACTGTGAAGTGCTTTATTATACATAATTAAACACAATTACATTTTGTATAATTAAAAAAGGATGAAGAGACCCTCTAAGTATTTAGTTCGAACAAATGCATAAAACGCAGCAGGAGTTTTATGTGAACGATAAAACATTTTGTAGCATTTGATATATTTGCCCAAATGTAATCACATTTGTTTTGTCTTTTAACAAACATAACTTCAAACCACATTTACGAAGGGTTTATTTATTTTGCATATCCCAAGCATGATATGATCATAGAAAAAGATCTGGTACTTCACAGCAAACACAATCAAACAGCATGATGCAGAACAGTGTGGGCAAGTGGCTGAATGTCATACGTGCACGCTCCCACGTGCATGCTGTGCAGAAATCTCTCAGTCAGCAAAAACTCCACATCAAGCAATGAAGCTAACAACGTTTACAAAGTCCACCTGAGGTGATACAAATGCAAAAGTGAAGACAGACTGGTCACTAAATCAATCACTTGTTTGAGGATATATTGTGAATTTGAACAAACTTGAAGTACTTTGAATTGTGCAGGACAAACGTGGCGTCTTCCTTGATGTGTGGGGTAGGGTGGATACACTTAATACAGTGCAGATTGAGTTACTTCACTCTAAGAATAGAGAAGGCGAAAAGCACTTCTGACAACGTTGAGACATGGACGCAAGGGAAAGAACAGTCTGTCCTGAAGATGACTGGAGCACATTCCCTGATAAAACATCACTCAGCAATATGGGAGATCTCAAACTAATAATAATAGCATGAACCACAAGTGAAGAAAATAATGCTAGTGTTCTGCCTACACTTGTCAGAGCAGACGATAACGCCGTGCTTGATGTCAATTATAATTCTCAGAATGATCTGAACACTGCAGCTGGTTTGCTTCTATCACAATGTGGTTAAGCAGGTCATTTATGGGGTGCGAGCGCACTGTGTAGTGAAAGGCCAAAGCTGCAGAGGCTGAACCGTCTTTTAATGTCAGTGTGAGGCGCTGCCATCTGTCCCAGTCCATCAGTGTCTTCTTTCAGGGGGGTGGCACTCTTACTCCGGCACTAACTCACCCTAACTAACTAGAACCTTTAAAATAATATAACTTCAGGAGAAGAGTATGCATTAAAATAATGATGTAACAGACATCTACTTAGGCTAAAGGTACAACAATATGGTACTCAATGTTATGCTTGTGAATAATGACTTGAAATGTAACCTGCAGATTCTAAAGGTTTTCCTTTCTGCTTCAGTTTAGAATAAATATGTATAATTTCAATTAGTGCATCATGTACAGTACTGTCAAAGAATTCATTCAAAATAAAATGCACTGAGTTGAGTCTTACAAAATATGTAAAGATGCTGTAATAGATTAATTGTGGGGTGTTATGGAAATGAACAATAGATCATTTAAGAAATGGACCGCAGTATGTTCTTATTGACAGCAATGAATGAACAGTTGAGAACAGAGCCAACAGCAGCTTTGCGCATTTCAGCCACTTTGGATAGACGGTATGTTTTAAATGAGAAATCTGGATTTTTGTTTTAAGAAACACAACAGCGCCAATGCAACCTACCAACAGATACTAAAGCATTTTACATTTTTATTTCAGAATTGTTTTAATTCACCACAATGATTTGTTTTCATTTTTTGTATTCACACTGCTCAAGGCAAAAGCAAGAGTGTATACAGCGAATGAGGTTGTAATGAACTTTAAAACATTTCGTGCTACTTACCTGCTACAGGAGAATCTGATAAACCAAATGACGATGAATACCTCATTACATAGATGTTGAAACATTATGAGCATGAGGTAAACGTCAACAACACTGACCTACAGATAATAAAACCACCGACCTAAAGAGAATGTTCTTTAAAAACTTTACTTTAAAGAGCACTGAATAATTTATCTTGAAAAGCAAAAAAGAAGAAGCTTGCCTTGCCATTTAAACTAATGTTTAGGCTTTAGTGTTATTGTAAATATTGAAATGAGTATTGACCCCCAGAAGCAGAACTCACCAGGTTGTCCCTCTCGATGCGCTGCTGTTCCCGCTGCCTGTTCAGTGCGCTGTGAGGGAGTCGGATAAACGGCGACTTGCTGGCCGGATGGGTTTTCTTCCTCGCGCTGCTTCCTGGTCTTGGTGCTGGAGAATGGCGCGAGATCTCCCGAAGAAGGCGATGGTTCTCCCGTTCTATGCGTCGAGCCTCATCATTGCTGAATGAGTAGTTCTTCCTGCTTCTCCGTCCAGGATGGCGGAAGACCAGTTCACCTTCAAGATGGCTCTCTGTCCTGAGGGAGCCTGATCAGTGAAAAGAACAACTGTTACAGTTTCTTAATCTGCATTTTAAAATGTTTTATTCAATGTTTTTAATGTTATGCTTTATGCAATGTTTTAATAGATTTTAATCAAAGGTGAACCAGGTGCGATGGGTTACAAATAAACTACACTGAAAAACTGAATCTACAAACTTTTAAAAAAAGCCACATTTCAATAGCATAATTCAAAGGGTTGTATACTTGTATAGACATTTTGAATAACTGAAACAACATTTCAAAATGTCTAATGATTAAAGTATTATAACAGGTAATACAGTATAATACTAAGCATGCTTAGTGCAAATTATTCCAGATGTTAGGTGTGAGGAAATATATCTGTTGATGTTAAGTATAAAACTATTTGTATTCATTTTGATTGTTATGCGGATGATACTCAACTATATTTATCAATCAAGCCTGATGAAATTAATCATCTAAATAAAATTCAAGACTGCCTTAAGGACTTAAAAACGTGGATGACCTTAAACTTTTTGATGTTAAACACGACCAAATCTGAAGTTATTGTACTTGGCCCGAAGAATCTACGAAACAAATTATCTAAAGATATATTAACCATGGATGGCATTAATTTGGCCTCCAGTGAGACTGTAAGGAATCTTGGTGTTATATTTGATCAGGATTTATCCTTTAACGCCCACATAAAATCAATTTCAAGGACCGCCTACTTCCATCTACGTAACATTGCAAAAATCAGGCATATCTTGCCTCAAAACGATGCAGAGAAACTAGTCCATGCATTTGTTACTTCAAGGCTGGATTATTGTAACTCTTTATTATCAGGGTGTACCAAGAAGTCAGTCACGTCGCTTCAGCTGATTCAAAATGCTGCGGCTCGTGTACTAACCAGAGTTAGAAAAAGGGACCACATTACTCCTGTTCTGGCTGCCTTACACTGGCTCCCTATAGAACACAGGATAGAATTTAAAATTCTTCTTCTCGCCTACAAAGCCCTTAATGGGCAGGCGCCATCTTACCTTAAAGAACTCATTATACCCTACTGTCCTACTAGGGCATTGCGTTCCAAGAATGCAGGGTTGTTGGTTGTTCCTAGAGTCTCTAAAATTACAATGGGAGCCAGAGCCTTTTCTTATCAAGCTCCACATTTGTGGAATCAGCTTCCAGGTTGTGTTCGGGCGGCAGACACCCTATCCGTTTTTAAGAGTGCGCTTAAGACCTTCCTTTTTGATAAAGCTTATAGTTAGGGCTGATTAGATTCAGCCCCTAGTTTTGCTGATATAGGCTTAGTTTGTCGGGGGACATCTTACTTCTTCCTTCTCTCTGTCTATACCTGTGTACTCTCATGTTCTGATTAACCAGCTTCCCCAAATGTCTTTCTTTTTGGTGTCTATATACGCCGGGATCCGGAGTCATGGATGATCCTGCGCTCCTCTGTCCTGGATCGCGAGCCCTGGATCTTGAGTCGTGGCTGTGGTCCTGGATCATAGGTCCTGGATGGATATCCTCGTGGATTCATCTTCCTATTATACACACATGCATTTCCAAACATTTGGACTACCTATGTTGTAAATGTATTATCTTTTCAATTTACACACGGCATCTATTGCACGTCTGTCCGTCCTGGGAGAGGGATCCCTCCTCTGTTGCTCTCCCTGAGGTTTCTCCCATTTTTCCCTTTAAACTGTGGGTTTTCTCCGGAAGTTTTTCCTTGTACGATGTGAGGGTCTAAGGACAGAGGGTGTCGTATTGTCATACTGATATTCTGTACAAACTGTGAAGACCAATGAGACAAATGTAACATTTGTGATATTGGGCTATATAAATAAACATTGATTGATTGAACTATTTCTGTCATGTTATAAATAAGAAGTAAAGTTACCAAATCTGAGAGTAGCAACAATGTTACACACACTGTAGTCTGACATAGTTCACATCTTTGGTCTTTTACACTTATTTGAATCAAACTACTTGAGAAACATTATTCACTTATTTTATGATATTTTATCAAAATCCTGTCCACACTAAGGTGCTTACTAGCAATAAGGTGTCACTATAAGTGTTATTTAAGTACTTTGTCATCTGTCACTTGTCATTAAAGTAATTTTAATAGCTTTTTTTCTTGCAAAAATGTCAGATAATGTGGTTTTAAGCCTCTCAAATGAACACTTTCCTGAGTTTCTCTGTTTTAAAGCATATTCAACTGAGAATCTTTAGACCTTGCAATGCCAAACAAGATATTTAAAGATAACACATTGGACTCTTTGAAACTGGGAAGAACATGTCTTTCTATTTTCTAAAATGTTATGGGCCAAACGACTAATTGTTCGTTTTTGCCCTTGAGGTAGGTAGATATTGCTTAATTTAAAAAAAGGGAAATACAAACAAAAAAAGCCTGAGCACAGCAAACATGTTAACTCACACTCGTCCACATCCTGGTCTGAGTCCTCCTCCTGATGCATGTCTCTCAGGCCACTGGAGGGCACCCTCTTCTCCTTCCGCTGCTCTTTAAGGCTTCTCTCTGTGTGATTCAGGTCCAGCGACTGGAGAGGGCTGGTGTCAGGAGAGGAGAGGCGGCTAACATTTGTCACTGTACCCTCTGACTCCTCTGTACGGCCAATAGGAACACCCTGAGATCCTGCTGAGCCCCCTCTGGTCTTACCTACTGCAGGTGTTTTGTTGGGCCTGGGAAGGGTGCGTGAATCTGGACTGCTTCTCCTACTGCTACTTCTAGAGGAGCTCTCTGAGTCTGCACCTGCACTGCTTTCACTGAAAGTAGGGGATGTACGCCTCTTTGAGGGCGCACTGCCATCATTGAGTACTTTATCCAATGATATCCTGGATTCCATGCTTTTATCTTCTCCCTTTAAATGAGAGCTGACTTTTGTATTTTCAATTGGTTTTGGTTGTAGCCTCTCGTGTGCTGGTGGACCCTCCTTTTCAGCCTTCCCGCCTTTCTCCAACTTTTCCCCTCCATCTTTGCTGGCACTAGTATCTTCACCATCACTGTCGAAAAACGAATGGTCCACTTCACCTTCTAGTTCACCGGGGCTCAACATGGCAGTCCTCCCCAACAAACTGAACCTGTAAGGTAGTGCATGATGTTAGTATTTAATGTATTGCATTATATTTGTTGTCTACGTGTCAAGCTGCCAAGGGACTGGCAAGGAGCTAGTTGCTAAATCTGGTACAATGCATCTCCCCTCCTTATGCCGTTGTATGTAGCCCTTGACCAATAAATACAATAATAAATTAAACTGACATTAGAATAAAGGCAATTCAGACTTGATGCTATTTGTTGTATTGGATTATACAGTATATCTATCTATATAGCAGGTTTCAAAACATTTCTTATTGACAAACCATAAATGTAAAACAATGGATGTAGGAATAATACATCTCGGAACAAACAACTCATTTAAAAAATAATACTATTCACGACTTGTAGTTAAGGTTGTAGCTAAAACTTGCAAACACATGTGCATGTTACTTGCATGGTGTAGCATTCTTGGAGAAAGACTGAGGTCAAGGTACTGTAACAAACTACACTTTACACCGTAAATCTATTATCCACCATGGAAACGCATGTTTTAAACCTGCAACACGTTCCAAGTGTGATGCTAATTTATGTAGCTATAGTCAAACTATGGATAGTATACGTGTTAGCTAACTTTAGCTGTATGACAAACCGCATCTTACCTGGTAAAGGGTCGACCGGTAAAAAGGGGTTCGTGTTACAGTTGCATTAACCTCGTTAGAGAGGGTGTACAAAGATTAAGAGACAAACGAATTAAACGCAAACCCGCATTAAAAACAAATCTTCGTTAGCGTGCTTCAGCTGGCTGCTGTCAGCAGGATGGTGCCTAGTAACCAGGCAACGTCACTTCCTGGCAACGACTGCTCTCGTGCAGCGGTCTCCAGTAGGGTTTTTAAAAGTTCTTTCTTTATTTTATGTAATTTGTATTACTTTATAGGTCTATCCCTGGTTTGAATTGTTCGTATACAATATATATCATGTTCATATATCCTCTTGAATAAATCAAATGAGAAAAAAAACAAAAAGGTAGTCTATTTTAATGAGATTTCTCACAGAGATTTGAGTTCCTTTATTTTTTTCAAACTTAGAAAAGTATGATGGAATGAATCACGCTGGGCATAATTATTAAACTTGCTTCTGTATTTGGTTGGAATAATGCTTTATTGGTATAAACTATAAAGACTAGGAAATGCATTAAATGTATTTTGTACTCCTTTCACCACAGATGAGAAGACAACTCTTTTTTGGGGAGTTTACCTTTAAATACTTTTGTTTGTTTGTTTTTACTGGTGAAACGCCTGAAAATGTATGTTTCAAACTTGTTTTCTTTTTAGCAAATTCTATATACACTATATAAACCCAGCATATACAGTTTTCTTTGTAATGATATCCAAAACACTAATTTATACCATTTTCTTTCATATTTGTACTGTACAATGTTCTAGACTATATTTATGTTTCTTTAATTTAGCTGATTATTTTTTATTTACCAAACCACCAAGACAAGACATTTGTTTAAGTCTACTTGGCAATAAAAAGTTAAAAAAGGTATACATTCAAAAGTATCTGGTAAACTAAGCAACTCGAAAGCACAGTACAGAGGACACTATATTAAGGAGTAACCACATTAAGAAAAAAAAAAAAACACAGCAGTGATTTCTCTGTCATCTAAAGGTTTAAACTACTTAAACATATCTAGAATCAGAACAAGTAGTGGAACAGACAAGAGGTCATCTAGTTTTTCCTTGGAAATCTATTATGCCAAAGTAACTGCTCCCCCTAGTGCATACTCATTAACAAGAAAGGGGATTATCTGAAGGCGCGTCCCCTGACATTATAATTTGTCACGGGTTTTCTCTTAATAACATTGTTAGAGCTAGAAGTGACACACACTAATGAAATTCCAATATCCTAGCACAATAGGACTTGGTTGAATCTATCGTATAAACCTGTGTCTGGTCACTGTCATAGCATTTACATGCCTATGCAGGATGGGTAGAGATGGGAATTGAATGGGGGTTCATTCTGTGGCGTCCCATACTACAATCAGCCCATGGAGAAGAAATCCCAAAGATTGACAATACGTCTCTGAAAAATGAACTGTCTGGTCTACGCTCAACAGATTTTAAAGAAAATTCAACATTTTATTATGTACTGTTGAGAATGGAAAAGCATCCATTTGACTCTGACAACTGGCTGGTTATGAAAACTCAATTACAGGGACTGATTGTTTTCTAATAATGGGCTGTGTCAGACATGCTGCATTCAGGCACAGCTTCTTCTCTACTCAAGTTGTTCTTAGAATAAGACCAAGGGCGCCTGGGGGTCCTTAATGTTTCCAGAAGGTCCTCAGCTAAATGAGGATTAGTGTAATTTCACTGCAATATATTCACTAGCAAAGATATTTTATTTATTTCACTAATTAATACAAAACAATAATCCTTCAATGTAGGTGTCCATAGAAAAACAGATATTTGTTTTAGGCATGCATTATTTGGTTGTCTGTAATAGGGCTGACAAATAACTAGTATCTTATGTCTATACAATTCAAAAGTAAAGTAGAGAATCTTCAACGTATCAAATGTGAAGCTAGAATCAAAGAAAATGTGGCATACTTTGCTTGTATTACTTAGAAACAAATAAATAAGGAATTAAGAAAAACTGATGACAAAATGTTATGTACATTTAAATAATTTATAAAATCAGTCATTTCTCTACTGTTTTATGCACTGGTAAGAAATGATAAAACTTTGTTGATTTTGATGAATTGTATACTGGATTTAATGACCCGATCTGGTATTCATATTTTACGAGCCTTTTTCCTATAATGGCAAGTACAGAAAGTAGATTACATTAAATAAATCAATTTGTTGTTTCAATACGAAATTACATCCATCTTTAGTTCTTCCATTCGTGTTAAGACAATACTTTATGTAGGATATGACCAAAGCTATTCAAATGAATTACATTACAATTTAACATCATTACAGAGATGACTTGCAAAGCTGGAAACATTTCTGTAAAAGTAGCAGACAATAGTGTCACTCATGCTTTACCAATGTTAGATGATAGCTCAGATGACCTTTGGCCTCTGAGGCAGACACAGATTATAATAAGCAGTTTGGTCCCAAAAATCTGGTCCTTTCCAGCCACACCAGCCCTGGGAAAGATAAGATACCAAAATCAATACAGCACATGATGTGAAAATGTGTACTTGACAGAGAGGAATGCAGCCAGTGCAGATGCTTGTAACAGTTACCTTGTCTGTGATAACCTGTAAGTCCTCCGCTCCTGTGTAATGGGGATCGAGGATAAGATAGCGGATCTGTCCAGTGGTCTCACTCCATGCCACACCTAGAATAGTGTGAGCTAACACTCCCCCTCCTGCAAGACAGGAACAATAATGTGAAAAAATACAATGCAATGCAATGATCTCATGAAAAACAAGATCAGACAATCAAATGTTGCTTAAAGGTCCCATGTCATGGCCATTTCTACTGATCATAATTCCATTGTTGAGGTCTACTAGAATAGATTTATATTGTGAAATTTTCCAAACTCACATTGGTTTCTCATACAGCATCTCTGTAAAGTATGTGTATTACCTCTCTGTCCTAAACGACTTGTTGGAGCTCCTGCCCCCCCCTCCCTGTGAGCCCACTGTGCTCTGATTGGTCAGCTCGCCCACTCTGTTCTGATGAGTCCACCACCGTTACAGCAGAACATCAGTGATTATGTGTTACAATGGCGTTAGCAACCAGAAAATGACACCAGTAATGACAAACAGATGAGAATGCTGCGTGGGGTCTGGGTGCCGTGTTGGCGGGACGTTGTGCGGCTCGCTGCTGCGAGGAGCGGACAGTGTGAGCTGGGTTCATTTCCTGCTTGCTGCGTGGGGTCTGCGAGACAGCGAGACATCGCGAATGGACGCGGGAAGGGGGGGATGCTGAGGGGGCTGCAGCACCCCCATCTGCGAGGCTCCACTAGCACCCGCACCCCTAAACGCGGCGCACCTAGTGTAAGCGCGCCACAGTTTTGCCGCTGAGAGAGTGTGTGTCTGTGTGAGGAGCTCCACGGATTGGTCCCAAATGGACCTATTGGTATGGTCACGTCACTGTACCCAGGAAGAAAAAGAGAAATCTCCAACGAGGCGTTCTGGGGCAGCATAGACAGGTCTTTTCTCTGTTAGAGTTTTACTCGCTACAGGGTGTACTTTGAGGGTTTGTGACTTTGCAGACCGTTTACATGCAGAAAAACCTTCATAACACACAAGGGGACGGGTAATAACCGGAAAAGCATGACATGGGACCTTTAAGTGTAGGAATTGTTTAAAGGTTGTTTAAAGATTCTCTTCTTTTACAGAAAATGCTGTAATGGTTTTAAGTTTACATTTAATTAGCCATATAAATGGCATTTTAGGGTCAATTATTACTTTTTTGACCAGCTATAAACTCTATGTTGCTAAAGAGTCAGTGTTAATGCTAAAGATGAAATGATCTTCCTTTATATGGAAATATATACACAAAGTATTTTATGGTTTCAGTTTTTGCATTATCAGTTTATGTAACGTTTTGAAATGTTTCAGATATCCAGCTTACCGATCATGATAGGAGTCCCTTCAGTCAGGAAGTGGTTGGCCAGTTCTCTGCCCTTGGATGCCAACTCAGAGCCTTGACTAAAGAGTACAAACAGATATCATCAGATGAGTCCAAGTCGTGTTGAATAAAGTACATTCTCATACAATGGGTTATCCATAGGATTCACACAACACACCTCACAAACATGATCTTTGAGGTGACCTCCAGCAGCTGGTTCAGAACAACCTGAACCTCAATGGAGCCGATCCACTGCCGCGATCCAACGAAGGAGCCCTGTTTGTCTCCAACATCCACTAAAGTCTGGAAAGTTGAAAGCCAATTAAGAGCAGCCATTTTTGAAATGTCTAATATTTTGTGTGATATGTAAAAGCCCCACTACTGTACCTGTTGGATTTCCCTGTGGGTGGGCACGGCTCGCTCTACGTAGCCTTGCTGTGTGAACCAGGAGCAGATCGTCTGCAGCGAGCGATAAGCGCAGCCCCAGCCGTTGTCATCCATATGATCCTGCATGTAGTGGTGATAGCTGTAGATCCCCTGCACCAAGTACACCTTGAGGAAACACACACAAAATTAAAAGTATGTTTCAGTATCTTCTAAAGGGGAATTAGAATGTAACAGATTTTAATTTGTAATGTGCCTCACCTTTCCGTTGTCCAGCGTGGGATGTGTGAGGACCACATGAGGATTTCGGAGGTAGCCATCTTTGTAGGGCTCATTGGAAAAGTGGAAGGCATTAGCTCTCCTAAAATAAGGCCAGTCATCTGGTAGCTCAAACTGCTGATGCAGTTCCTATTATGACAGAGATATTGTGTCCGATGAAAAACACTCTAAATTGCAGCCCTATGCTAGAGGGGTTAAGATTATAACAAGTTAGAGAAACAACATGTCGCCTGTTTGTTATTATTTGAGAGAATCTCAGTCTTACCTTACGATGTGTCTCTAGTTGGCTGTCAGGCACTCCTACAGGGTAAACCACGGTCACCAGTCCTTTGGGTTCTGGAAGGAGGAAGTGGAGCGGCTCAGGTACCAGCAGTGTGGCCCCCTTCATGTGTTGCAGAGTCACTTTCTCCATCTCACACAGCTGATGAGTCAGCGCCTCCAACAGGCGCTCAAAGGCACTGCAACACAGAAAGAAACGTTCACAGTGGGCAAAAACTATTCATGGTGTGTCAAGTGTCTGACTGTTTCAGAATGTTTGAACTGATATCAAATGCTTTTGAAATAATGCATACTCTTTGATTGTGTCGCTGCATGTGGTACGGACCACACAGTCCATGGGAAGAGTTGTAGACAGGAAGTGGGATTTCTGCAGTGTTCTCCTGAGGATTGGTGCTGAAAGAGGGCCTGTCTTTGTCACCTCCATCATCAGGCGAAGGTTAATGACACTCTGAATGACAAGGTTGAAGTTACATTCAAGCACACACGGACACCATACAAGTAAGGCATAGTTGAATTACCTACAAAAAATGTATCAGCAAATATCTTCATTATCAATTATTTGTATGCAAGTATTTCTGCAAACTGTGACAAGGCACTTTTTCAGGCATTTAACAAACCTTCCAATAGTCAAATTAATTGGGAGAAAAACAAAATATATTCTATATCTACAAAATATTGCTAATATGGTGGTTAGCAAGGGGAGAATAATCAAGAGGGAGTCACGATTTCCCCCCCATTAGCACAGTTTACAGCATGCTGCAAAATACAACTCCTAACTAGCTTCATAAACTAAACAGTTACAATTCATACCGCTGCTGAACTTTTTTTGTTTTTCTTTTTAGAGGATCTCTTCCCAGCGCTCTCTTGTTCATCAGTCCTGAAATAAAAAAAACATTAAACCACAATTCAGCCAAATAAAAAAACATTTTCAGATGAGAACGAATTCTTCTTTTTCTTAAAAGTTAACTTACTGAATCCATTGATGTATATCTTCACATAGTGTGTTCGGAGTTATTTCTTCAGGTGTGACATATACCCCTTTGTTTGGCCAAATAATAAGAGAACTGTCGCAGACTGTCAGGACACAGGATTCAGATTTCACCTGAGAGTGAAGCGTCGCAAATGTTCTCGAGATGACTTTCTGCATGAGCCGTGCTGAAAGAAGAATTACACAGAAAATATTAGCCTTTTCCAAATACTACACGGTTTATACATTCCACTTTGCTGGTAATTTAATAGTCTTCTTGCCATATGTATTATATATGGGTTATATCCTTTTGTTTATTTTTAAAACAAATGTAAAGGTTTGTGTGAGACTGCATTTTTTGAAAGTTTATTAATCTTTATCTTATAAGCACCATTATAATCTTACCCTCAACATGTTACTTGGTATAATATCAGTTCTAGTGAATTGCATCCACCATATTACAAAAAATACAACCTGTATACAACAGGGCCATAGAAACCACTGAGTACAATAAAGTTTGTGGTTTTGTTTCAGGTATATTTAACATCTTCTACATTTACATATTTATTATTTAAAGGCATGGTTGTGGTCCTGCTTGTTGTGCTCTGAAAGTTATTGGGTTGTGGAGACTTGGAGACAAATGATACAGCAGTGGGGAAGGACACAGCAACAGCAAGTTGTGATTAAGACAGAGACTGAATGTATGATATTCAAACTTTGCTTATGATCACATTATTATTATGATATCCACCACGTTCAAAAAAAGTGCAGTAAAATCTCCATGCACATACCATCTGTGCTGTCCAGCTGACATTTAAACTCCAGCGGCCCTCTGACACGAAGGATAGTGCCCGAGTCGGAGGAATCTGTAACAACCTGAAGTTAAACAAAGAGAAGTAAATAACCTGAGAGAACTAGCTGACACAGTTAACAACATGTTAGTGTTTGACTGCCAACCACGAAGCGAGGGGCCACTGCCAGCTGACAGTAATATATTACAGAATACAAAAGCAGAAGAACAGATGAACAGAAGGGAACATGAACGATTAGTTGTCATCTTATATTTGTAAACTGACCATTTTGTTCGAGTTGAATCCAGTTCTGTAAAATCAAGAAGATATCTCTCTCTACGCTCTGAGGGCAGACATGTCTGTTTGTAGGAAGTGTTCAACGTGTCTCTGACTGCTGCATTCTATTGGTCAACACTGACCCCGCCCACTTGTGGTGCATTCATGGCAACTCGTAATCGGAAGCTTTTGCAGGATAACAGTGGTTCCAAACCTTTTACATGTGATTTATTTCCTTCTCAGATTATTACAGAATAATGATTTGTAATGTCCTGAAGAGGTGAAAGTATGTGAAAAATTACATTATATCTGAAATAAACAAAAAAAACAACTGAACATAATTGTGTGTAATGGGCTGGAAACATTGAAGTATAAAAGTAAACTCATTATGAAGAAATAATGGGCTCTGTCTTTGTAACATAATAATACAAATAATAATAATAATAGTAATACATTCAATTTATGTAGCGCTTTTCTAGATACCCAAAGTTGCTTTATAGAGCAATAAATAAACAAAGAGGAGATGTAGTGAATTGGAGACGTTACAATCTAAATTGTAATGCTGTAGCTGGCTGCAGATGAGGTTATTATAGTCATTGTAATGCAGTCAGCAGATGTAATTTACTGTATAACAATGAAATAAAAATCCCTGGTAACATTATTCATTTAAAGGAGTACAAATATTTCCTCTGAAATGTATATATCTTGTTGAATTTTAAATATTTCAAATTGAGAATTGGTTGAGTTTGCATTCTGGACACATTCATAATAAACATATAACTTAAAAAAAACTCCTACTGGCACTACAACTGTAATAATGCTCCAATGTATTGTACTGGTCACTGCTAATGAGTGCACTATAAAGCACTGATGCTGTTTTACATTAGTATATGCGTCTCTGATGCTGGTTCTGCTTTACTAGGCTTGAGTCAGGCATACTATATCTGATTAACCCAGCATCAGTGCCCATGTCACCCGTCTTATGCAACATTTACAAAACATGTGTCAACATTTTTATATTTTTATAGTCTTTGTTACGCTTTTTGCATAGTATTTAAAACTTCATTTTTTTGTTCAAGGATAAAGACTGCAATGAGGGTGCAAAGAGTCACAAGTAATACATTAAACCCTATTTGTATGTGTATTGCTTGTTTGCCTCAGGATATTACATGGCAGCCATGCGTGCTAGGCCAGGCGGACACAGGGTCAGAGATGCTTTATGCATGTCAAAGTGGGAGCTTTCCTGCTATTATGTATTGCAGCAAATATGACCCTAAACAAATATTTAAACATAACAACAACACAAAATAAACTAACTCCTTTCTCCCAAAAGAGAGACCATTTTCTGAGTATATTAATTATTGGTAATCTATGTGAATATATGTAAACAAAAGGACCTGCTGACTCACATTATAGCGCCCTTACACTTAATGTGTCTATTAAGTGTTATTCATCATTATTACCGAGGCAAATAAAGCACATGCCTGGAAGCAGAGTTGAAATGGGGTCAGGTTTAGGTCAGTCGTGTTTTGTTCTAACATTGCCTCTGGATAAAATCATCAAGGGTTTGTTAGGAGTACTGGGAGCTGAAATGGCCCATCTCATACACACATTCAGACATCAAATGTCTAAATGCAGCAAATTGTCAGTAAAATGTGAATACACACACTTAACAGGCCTAGTGCACAGGGCTGGTTTGTAGTGTTAGCACTTATGAGCATGCAGACAAAGTGGATGCTTTGTAGAGCACCTCTTTGAAAAGTAAAATTTAGGGAAAAAACACTTATTTTTAAATTGTGGAAAAGAAAACACAATGTGTTCATGAGATTGATGGACCAGTTTTTGATTGCTCAAAAATGTCAGTTGTTAAATCCACTGCATAAATGCAACATTACAAAATATGAACTGCAAGTATCTTTTAAAGATCTTTATGTGCCTAGATAGTTGCATTGTGCCTGACACTAAGTTTCTTCTTCTTGTTATACTGAGTACATCCAAAGTATATACATTGTAACCATCTGAAGTCATGACTGTTGAGTTCCTGTGGACTTACTGGGCTTGATTTGTGATAAGATTAGCTATCTCTCTCTACATATCATAAACACTGTTAGGATCTGTGGACGAGTGTGTGCAGAGACTAAATATATGGCAGGCACTATGGAAACTCACATAACAAACGAAGATTCATCATATGGAGATAAGCAACGTTTTTTGGATTCATTTGGTTATGTAATAGGAGTAATTATGTAATGGGAGGTGTGTGGCGCAGCGGACTAGTGTGTTGGTGTTTGGATCCGGGGATCACAGGTTCAAACCCCACTGCAGTCAGCATGTCGTTGTGTTTCTGGGAAAGACACTTCACCCCAAATTGCTCCTGTGGGGATTGCCCACAGTATTGAGTATGTAAGTCGCTTTGGATAAAAGCGTCTAACAAGTAACATGTAATGTAATGTAATATCCAAGAAGTGAAGATGGAAATGTTATATAGTTTTCTCTCTCCTTCCAGCTCATGACCTCAACACTGGTAGTTGTTGTTCCTATAGAGCAGTTTAACATTTGGGATCATGACAAACGTTTCTGCTAGTAGCTGTATGTGCACAGGTCTTTCTCAGCTAAACAAAACAAAAACACTATAATAACAATGTGTTTTGTATTTCATACAGTTTACAGTTTGGGAATAATTATTTACATTTTAAAATAAAAAAAAGTAAAGTATTCTCGAGAAACTGCAGGATAATTTACTGAAAAAAGAGGGACAGGCTTGATAAAAATGGAAATATCTTGATAAAACATACTGTACATGTCTTTTGCCTCTGGATATCTAATTACTTCAGCTCCACGTCATTGTTCTCCAACTGAGGCATGAGCTCTGGGTGGTGGTCCGCAGTCATCCCTCAATTCACCCCAGGCCAACATCTGAGAGAAAAATAAATGGAAAAATTAGAAAAGAAAATTGAAAAAAAAACAGTCCAACACTCGGCCCGATTCCTTTGGTCTAACTAAAAATAAATACATGTTTTAACATGACATAAACTTGCTGAAATCAATATTTATTAATTCAGCTGAAAACACTTTTCTACCTTAAGACATTGTAAGATTTTGAATGCATTGCGTTTAGTTTTAATTTTAATATTGCATATTTTAATTACATATCATAGATCTATACTTCTCTTACTTACTAATTATTTTTAAAATGTCTTCCAAGTATTGAAAACCTGGTTAAAATGCCTCCTAATTCCCCACATATCAACGTTTAAATTGCAATATCACAGGCACAGCTAAACAAACATCAAAATTTCAAGGAAACCGTGTGCATGTCTTTAGCTCATGCCTCAGAATCAATTGTCTTCTCCTTTGCCTCTCCTCTACACCTCTGAGAAAACACAACAATGAGACACATAGCAACACAAAGCCAACACATTGCTTATTTGCCATGAAACTTAATTCACTGTCCCATCTTGGTATAAAGCAGAAGGTCCATGTTGCAGATGATCATCACAAAGAAGTTTTATCATGCCAGTGCAGCTGGTGCCATCTCCTCTGGGTCCTGATGAGAGGCGGCAGCAGCAGCTGCACACTGAGGAGCAGATGTGTCGCTCAGACCTGAGGATTGCCTGCAAGATCTTCTTCAAGACGTCACTGAAGATTCATTTGCATTAGCCTCTAGAATGGAAAAGCACTGTCAGAGGAATCTCGAGTCCATACGTCACGCAGAATCATTTGTTTGACATGTTGTTATCATTATTTCATTTTCAAATTCTTTTTTTTTTTAACTCAAACATACAATTGATCTTGTCATGACTAGGAATATAGAAACCAAACGGTGACTCATCTAATTTACTTTCGTCTCCATTATCTTTTACTTTCAAAAGAATGGGACGTCTTTAATTTGGCTTGAGCAACCTCAATTACTGTCAGACCTTAAAGCTACAGCTCAGTGATGATGATTTACCCCTAAATCCCTCCTTTAAAGTCTAATAAGAATGAACAGTACATGCATTTGTATTATATTATCATCATAAAATAAATGTTGACAGACTCTTTTGTCACGCCTCTCTTCAAGGGGCATTAATTATTACGAGATGGGACAAGTCATATTTACATAATTGTGATTCATATGGCTCTTGCATTTACACTGATGTATAATAGACTTTTTAAAACTATGTTAAAGGAATAGAAATGTAAAACTTCATCAAGGTACCAAATATTTCTGTTTAATGGACAGATTTTGCTATTTGCTTACCAATAAACCAACCTTTTTCAGACTTCAATGTAATGACCACATTTTATGCACCATAAAAGCATTCCTGATAAAATAAGTTGCATATTTCAACATGGCCGTTTAATGAATTGCATTGAGGTCGGTCACTCTGTAGCCGAATTAAACCATTCCCCCTTTAATCTCCAACCTATAAAACGTTTGTCATGTGAAACATCCCGGCCTTGTTGTTGAAAGAGTGCCAATGTAAGCAGTATGCTTGTCCAGAGTTATCCTGTGAGAAATGAGAAGGCTCCCGAATGACAAAGTTGTTCATTATTTAAGCTCTAAAATGGATTAATTATGTTATAAGAAAATGCTTTTTTTCCGACCAAACAAGGCCAACAAGCGGTGCTGCAGCCTCATCGTGGCCAATGATATCTATTTTCGACATGTAATGTATTAATGATCACCAACAGGTATAATCAGCACTGGAACATTCCTTAAAAAACAAATGGGATTCACTGTTGCAATTAATCGTATTTTAATCGCGATTACGATTATGGCTTGCGACGATTAGGAAAACAGCATAATTGACAAAATACGATTATTTTGCTGGGTGCGCTTTCGCCCCTCCCTAAAAGCCCACTCGGCCACGTGGGAGTGACATGTGTTGTGAGTGTTCAGCGCAAGCGAAGATGTCAGAACAAGAGCAGCAACTAGTTAAAAAGAAGGGTCGCGGGGAGATTTCCCAGTCGATCGCGATATGTGTCTAAAAATAGAACAACAATATTCTGTTTTATCGTTAATGTCCTGTAACATAATGTTCCCGTGCCAGAATAATGCACTTGAACGCATCAAAGCTTTGTGATTGGCCGGCCTCACCCCATGTGTCCGGGCGTGGCTGGTGAGCAGTGCACTAGTTCGCTGACGTTGTCCGTGTCAACAGCATGGATGGTCAACAGGAGTGACAGTCCGCACACACACAAGACCGCAATTATGGCAGAAGCAAAAAAGCCCAAAATATATAATTTTCACTCCAAGTGGGAAGATCATTATTTTTGTATCTATTCCAATTCAAAGTCCATCTGTCTCATCTGCAATGCGAGCGTGGCTTTATCGAAGAAGGGTAATTTAGGAGCGGCATTTCAAAACAGTGCACAAACGCTACGAGACGGAATTCCCTCCTAATTCTGCCCTACGCTCCAAAAGGGGAGGGGCCTGAGAGCACAGCTAAATGCACAGCAGTCCATTTTCACCAGGCCCAACAACAAGAGCAAGGATGCTACCATAGCATCTTATCGTGTCAGTCACGTTCTTGCGAAACACATGAAGTCTTTCGAAGACGGCGAAGTTATGAAAGAAGCATTCCTGGAGGCTGCGACGCGCTTTTGTGGGATAGTAAAAATAACAGCAGCATTTCAACAGGTTTTTGATATAATAAAAACTCAATTTAGATACCGTTATTAATCTGCTGTAAGTTGTAGTTTGTTTGAATTTATTCATGATAATTATTGTACAAAATGGTATAAGAATGCAAACATTAAGATCTGTTCTGTTTAAATTGATTATAGTCTATCAGTTCAGAAACTAGTGTTGCTTGCATCCTATTTTAAAGGCATTTCTTTTTATACTCTAATAAAATGCAACAAAAAATGGGTTTGATTCTATTAATGTTGTCTTTTTTATTGCACTGTTGCTGCAGCAGATTACTGTGTAGCTTCAGATCTGAGTTGTCTTATTAGTAAGCCTAATTTATACTTTTGTAGCAACACTATTTTTATATAATGGCAAAGAAAGGGTTCTTCAGAGTCTTTTCTTTTTTTCCTGTGTCATGTGGCAGCACTGCCACAAGTTCCTCTTCAGAGAGGGTCTTCAGTACAGGTGGCAATATTGTCACCTGCCTGCGCTCATCTCTGAAACCAGACCATGTAAACAGGCTGGTATTTCTTGCAAAAAATCTTTAAGAGATGACATGAGCAGTCCTACCAGCATTTGCCATGGTGGCCTAAACATTTTTATTTGGTCTTAAATTGTAGTTCAACATTTATTTCCTGTTACTTCTGGACCATGACGGTTGGCCAGCCTTCAACGTTTAACTGAGTGGAATATGTTGAATATGTTTTACCAAAATGTTGGCTATATGTTAAGGAGTTTTCAGTAGGTTGTGACAGTGCACTGCAACATATTTGATTTCATTTATTTTGGTCTAATTTATTTTTATTTATCATATTATTAATATATGTTTAGTATGGTTTTGGAAGTGCGCTCCAACACATTTATTGATCTTGTTTATTGGTAAAATATTATTTGTTTTAAAGTTCAATAAATGGTCAATGAATAATCGTCAAAATAATCGTGATATCAATTATTGACCAAATAATCGTGATTATGATTTTTGCCATAATTGCACAGCCCTAGTTGCACACACAGATAACACTAACAGCTGTTGTGCTGTAGATTTGGATATGTTGTGGTAGTAGAAGCTGATGTAGCCTCGAGTCAAACGTTTTTTTAACGCTTCAACCCCAGACTTTTTTCCTCTTTCAAAATGTGTCTTCAGACTCAACCGAAGTGACTTCACTTAAGACAATTTATCAGACTTTGCACAGATCCCTCTGGAGCCACAAAAGTCGTCATACTACTTTATCCACACATGCGGTAGTACTCCCCAAGTTCTTCAAACAGATGTGTCAATTGGTTAAATTGACCTAAGTCATTTTAAAGGAAATGTAAACAATTGCTGATACTTACTTCTTGAATGTGAAGATGTGTTGCTTTTCATGCATGCCCAATATGTCGTCTTTGTATGGGAGCATTTATTGACCATTCTGCATATGAATAAAATAGGTTGTTAGTTCCAGACCTATAAAATAACAACAACATTGGCATTGATGACCAAAAGCAAATATAATAATGTGGATTATTCATGTTCATGTGTCATTTTTCACAAGTCAAGCGTTGAGACTATACTGCCTTTGAGAAGCTCTTGAACAGAAAAGCAAGATTGAAAGTGCTGGTCCTGCAGGGGATTAAACAAAGAGTCTGTGTGGGCCTTTTTACTTGAGCTATAATAAAAGCACAAATCGGCGGAGGAACCTTGCTATTTACAATCTGACACATCAGACAGGCATCCATTCACAGGTATTTCACAGGGGAAATACAGCAGGGGAGTTCCAATACAGGGATCTGTGTGTAAGTGTGTGTATGTCTGTGTGCGGGAAACACATTCACAAATTAAGTATTTTGGTTAAAGTATTAAATAAAATGGTAGCAAACACAGGTACAACTATTAGTATTCTGCAAGATTATTATAGTGTCAATATCACCATAAAGACCACCATTTGTGAATGAATACCATAGAAATATGATTATTCTTTTATGCTATGGTACGATGAATGCCACTATATAGACTGATCTAAATAAAAAAGTGCACTGCATGAAAGTAAGTCGCCTGGAAATAATGTCTCATTGCTGATAGGTTGGCAACACCAGCCCCACGCATGGATTGGCCTAGTGCTCTTTTTTCTCCAGTTTCTCATTGGCTTTTGGTAATGATAGTTCCCTGCCATCATTTGCTCATGCAGTTCTCAATGAATATTGTATGTGGTCTCTGGCTTTGGTGCTGATCATTTGAATGAGCGCGTCGCGAGGAGGAAGGTATCTTGGATGAGCACGCACACCAGATGATGGAATTTCTCTCAGAGACCACAGCTGCTCGACCAGCACTGTCTCCTTCCGAGATGAGATAAGAAGAGCAGAGACAGCAGACCATACAGCGGGAAAGATGTTCTGCACGAAGCTGAAAGAGCTGAAGATATCAGGAGAGTGTCCGTTCTCCAGCAGCAGCAGCAGCGGCGCCCAAAATAATGAGCTCGGAGACTTTGAGGAGCGCTCAACTGACGCCGCGGATTTAATGCCTATTTCTAAAGACGTGCACGGAAAGATAGGTGAGGACCTACCTAAACAGAAGACAAGCAGAGCCAAAGTTAACCTGCATACACTTGGGCAGAGCATACGGAAATTGGCATGTCCCGAGGTGAGTTATCAAAAATAATGTATTAATATTCACATCATGCAACTTCTACATGTTACATTTGTGATGGAGAAAAAAAAGCATCTTGACTCCTGTTGTGTGTTTTCGCATTTCTGCCTTAACGCACAGACATCATGAATACTTAGTTAAAGATGTGTTTTTTATATGGCTTCAGAAAATACATTAATATATATTTTGTTGGCGTTCCTGAAATTAAAGCTGCTGTTTAGCCTTGCCAGACGATGACCTTTAACTCGCTTAACACTTTGTCATACAGTTTCAAAGGCTGCACACTGCCCTCCAACGAATGATGAGGCTATCAGATCAAACCAGGGACTCTCAAAGGTAACACATGTGTTTTTAAATACAGCTGCCATCAATAACAACACACTGATCTTCCAACAATTAACACAACTAGTTCTGTAAATTATAGGCATTTACTAACAGATTCAAATGACAACCATAAGGTTTCTCAGGGTTCGGCCCTCTGCTTACCTAACACAATCCATTACTAATCTTCCTTGCTGCTCTCACTAGTCTGATATTTATGATGATAACAACAATAAGGTGTGGTGCAGGCTGTTATGGATACCAGGAGGTAGATAGACATCTCTTACAAATCTGCTGAAAGACACATTATTATCCAAAATGGCAAGGAGATAATGACTCATTCTCCAAAAATATCAAGCATTAGTTGGTTGCAGCTTTTAAAATGTGAGAATGTGCAGCTTGTTTGGGGGGCATAAATGATATTAAACAGAATATCTTTGTGTTCTGGTCTGTTAGTCAGACAAGCAAGATAAGACATTTAAAGCTTTAGGAAAATGTAACTGCCCTCTTTCACTTTTTTTTCTAGGCAAAGCAATGAGTGGATTAGTTAAAGAAATGTTAAGCACTGTATCTGATAATGAAAATCAATTGGTAGTTGTAACTCTATTATAGCGTATTGGTAAAAAAATGAATGGTCCAGTGATTAGTTTGTGTGTCTGACTTTAATCATTTTCACCTCGCAGTCCCATAATTTGCTGCACAGACTATCAGAGCTGCAGTGATGAACCAGAGCACTTAGTGGAAATGATGAACATGTACTCAACCAAAACAGGTAATTAAAGATCAAACTCTCAGCCTGTAAAACATATACAAATGATATGTTTTAATTCTGTGTATTCAGGGCATCACAACTTCACCTATTTCCCTTCATCTGTCCTGACAGCAATCCAGATGGAAGCTTTAAAAGTTGCTCTTGGCGAGGAGCTCTTCAACATGTGTTATGAGGAGGACGGACACATTTTGGGGGTGGTGGGGGGGGCTCTCCACGACTTCCTCAACAGCTTCAATGTCTTGTTGAAACAGAGCAGCTCGACGCCCAACCCGGACAGAAAGGATTGTGTAAACGAACCTTCGGTGCTGTGCTTAGACAAGGATGCAGGTCTGCTTACTGTCTATTTCTTCAACCCCCGCCCAACTACTGAGCTCTTCTTCCCTGGAGTCATCAAAGCTGCTGCCCGCCTGCTGTATCACACCACTGTGGAAGTGTTGATGGACCCCCCCCGGTGTTAAAGACAGCATATTGCAGTCAAGCCCGCAGCCTAGTCTTCTGTACACAGTTGTGGTTAAGGATGCTAAAGATCTGAGCCCCAGTCCGCTGCGGGCTACCTCAGCTGGGACCCTTCCTACCTCTCTGTTCTCCACCATCTTCCCTTTCCATCTGATCCTGGATCAAGACCTTGTTTTGATACAAATAGGACACGGGCTCAGGAAGAGACTGTTCAGGAAAGATTGTCCGAGACGGTCGTCTACCTTCCAAGAACACTTATCTATTGTCTCTCCCCAAATCAAATGTACCTTTCAAGGAATTCTGACCATGCTAAACACACAGTTCCTCATTCGGATCACACATGGATACTCCATCGCAGATAACACAGGGAAGGTATGTTGACATGTCTGGGAGATATAGCTTGAAAAGTGACGTCACTGACTAATGAGGCAAAAAAGGTCTTCGGGTCATTGTCTTCTTGGTAAGATAGAGAGAAAAATCATGCTATTTATAAGCAGTCAGGCTTATTAGTGTTGTGTACTCTGGTGCGCCCGAGGTAGAGATCAACATTAGACCCCAACGGAGATCAGAAGCAAATGTCAAACCATTTTATCCATCAAAGGCACAGCCATGCTTGTGCTATTTATGTGAGGTTCCAGAGCATTGGTCGCCATGACAATAATTTTATATCAGTGAGTAAACATAGCAGTGGTTTAAAGACATTCAGCCAGAGATGATTACTATAACTATAACACTACTCGCCTCATGGTCATTTTACTGTTAGTGGCTACAAACTCTAACTAAGAAAAGGTTGAACTTCATAAGTGCATTTGTCTATTTCATCTGGGTTCACAATATTTGTCCACTTTGTACATAAGTGGCTAGGTAAATTTTTTTTCTGTTACCAACAAATATATATATATATATATACCTATATTGATAGGTATATATATATTATATATACCTATATTGATAGGTATATTGTTGTTATAACAGTCAAGAAGACATGTCTAAACTTAGAGAGAAAAGCTGAGGTCCAGAGATATTGTTTGATCTTTGGTCATGGTAAAGTAAATGTAAACAGAGGCAAAAGTACTGCTGATGCTGTTGTGTAACGGCCCGTCCACACAGCGGCATGCGTTGAAGCTTCCAACGCTTCTGCCCATTCACTTTGAATGGGGTGACGTCACTTTTAGCCGAACTGCATCGTGGGAAGCGACGCGGAGCGTTGCTGGCGTGGCTCGCTGCAAAAGTTGAGCAATGTTCAACTTTTGACGCCTCGGCAGAAGCGTCAGCCAATCGAATCATATGCCAGTACAAGCTCTAGCCAATCAAACCGCTGCTTGTGTGTCAGGGGCGGGAGATTCATGTGATTGGTTGTTGGTCGAGTGTCAGACACGCCCGCCGGCAAGCGTCAACGCACGCCGCTGTGTGGACGGGCCGTAAGTCCTTATTAGTCCTATTAGTAATAAACCAAAGTTCTAGATGAATTAAAACGTTGACTTCATGATGGCAGTAGATAAAGGGTCAGGAGATCAGTTCACAAAGATGTATTCTATATCGGTGAAAAGGGCAACACATCAAGATCAGATGACGAGGCCTGTAACTTTGATCCAAAAACATCAACCTCATTGTGACTCCAGAGGAAAAGGCAGGGAATGATGAAAAACATTGTTTTTCTCCTGGAACATAAACAAACCATTTGGAGTTGTTTACTGTTGTGGGTGAAGGACTGCAGCACCTTCGTGAATACCAGACAGACATGTTTGCTTTTATTTACTTCAAATGTTTAAATGTCTATATATGTTTACATGGGGGGTTTATGTATGTGTATATTGTATATTTTCAAGGGCACCGATGTCACATAGAGAAGCAATATTATTGTTCCTTGTTTGGCTGTGGGAGTTGTGTACTCTAATAAGAAATACTTGTACTTATAATAAGAGTCTGTTGCTGCAGTATATAGCTTTCACAGTTATCGTTATCAATCTTTTTTCAAAATGAATTCATTCAGCTATACATAAACAGGTACAGTTATACATAGCAAATGTCACAAAAGTATTACCTTTCTGATCATCTGATTTTTCTTTCAGCCTATGGACCTCAAAGGTCAGATGATCTACGTTTCAGAGTCAAATGTCATCTTGTTCTTGGGCTCACCATGTGTGGACAAGCTGGAGGAGCTCACTGGCCGCGGCCTCTACCTGTCAGACATCCCGATACATAACGCACTGCGTGATGTGGTGCTGGTTGGTGAACAAGCCAAAGCTCAGGACGGTTTGAAGAAGCGTCTGGGGAAGGCCAAGGCCGCCCTGGAGTACGCTCACCAGGCTCTGGAGGAGGAGAAGAAGAAGACCGTGGACCTCCTCTTCTCCATCTTCCCTGGCACTGTGGCACAACAGCTGTGGCAGGGCCAGACGGTGCAGGCCAAGAAGTTTGACCGCGTGACGATGCTCTTCTCTGACATCGTGGGCTTCACGGCTGTTTGCTCACGCTGTACCCCGATGCAAGTGATAACCATGCTCAGCGAGCTGTACACCAGGTTTGACCACGAGTGTGGGGAGCTTGACATTTATAAGGTGGGTAAATGTAATATAAGTATGTACTGTTGAGCATTGTTTTGAGATGATGACAAGGCTAACACTTTAGACCACACCTGTTTCTGATCAATTAGAAACAGGTATCTGCAACGGCTCAGCCCCAAATACATGATTATTAAGAGAGATCTCATCTAGATGTCTTTCCTGTAATGCTTAAAAGTTATTTTCTGTACTTCTGACACCCCATTAATGTTACAACTCTGCCTCCAAATGTGTACACTGCCAGACAATATTTGTTTGTGTTACTATGTTGCAGTCAAATGCTATGACAGATTTTGATATTTAGCCAACAAAATACTCCAAAATGCATTCATAAGGACAACACCTCTGTGTCCTCAATGGTACATTAGTTATTGCCCTTCCAGCCGCTCATATATTTGTGGAAAAATAAACGGTAATATGTATATTTAAAATCTACAGTAGCGCACAGATTGAAAGAAAACATGCACTTTTCTGTATCTAATAATAATAATGAAAAAAATGTATAATAATACCACTACTATTACTACTACTACTACTACTACTACTACTACTACTACTACTACTACTACTACTACTACTACTACTACTACTACTACTACTACTACTACTACTACTACTTCTGCTACTACTACCACTGCTACTACTACTGCTACCAATAATAATGACAATAATCATAATAATACAAATAATAATAATGATAATAATTATAATAATAGGTACTTAATACATCAGAAACTGGTATAGGGTTTATGAAGTTAAATATTTGCCTATGTTTCCTAGAAATTGTGTTTTCCATTAAACAAGATAACACACTATTCCTGAACATGTTGAAAAGACAGACTGAGAGTATAGCTCAACAAACTACCCAGTGTCTGCCAAGGGCTGCTAATCTCCAGGGAGGTTGGATAATGTAATCAAAGTGTCATGAAAGCATAACACAGCATGTTTGACAAATATCTCGTAAAACGCAAGGAAGTCAGAGGTTCCTTCAGGACCCTGTTTCCACTCCACATGTATGAGCCTAAAAATAGTTTCACTTTGTCTCTTTGCCGTTGAGTGCTCTCCGGTCCAGAATTACTCGTTCCAAGAAGGAGAAAAAAAAAACTTGTGGACTTGTTAATATGCTCAGGGATCAAGTACTATTACAATGTAAGTTTTATTACGCCTGAGTTTTCTGCCCTTTGTCTTCTGCTGCAAGATGGAGAGCAAGTCAGATTGTGAAGAGACTTTTATGAATATCCACTTCACATTGTCATCTCGCTAAAGTTTTATAGTTTTCTCTGTGTCAGTTGCCGGGTTAGAAATGATTTTAATGATCATCGGCTGTTTCCAGGTGGAGACCATTGGTGATGCGTACTGTGTAGCTGGCGGCTTACACAAAGAGAGCGAGACTCACGGCGTCCAAATTGCACTAATGGCCTTAAGGATGATGGGGCTCTCAGACGAAGTGATGACGCCAACTGGAGAAAAAATACAGGTGAGGGTCAAGTATTGATTGGTGTCATACTCATTAATCAACTTGATGATGTAACTTTAAACTATGCAAATGAGAACTCATACAAACACTATTGAAGCTTTAATTTGATTTATTTCATTTTTTTAAAAATCTTATATTTTGAAAAGAAGAGAAACCCCTTCTATAACAAAAAGCTGCTGACATTAAAATGACGATTTTAATGTCTTATATTTACCATAATAAACCAGTGAATACATTAAGAAAGCAACTACCTACCTACATGATTTAGGGTGTGACTGTTATATTATAACTACAAAACATTTATTAGATGGGAAGTATTAAGATATGTTGACTATATAAAAGTAAAAAGTAAAAATCGCAAATTCTATTTCATCTAAATATCCAGCCGTACTAAGTATGGTGTCTTGGATTGAGATGTTTGATTCAAATATTTCAAAGTCAAATAGATGATACGTGGCATTTATTTTGTCCAAAAACAGTCACATATTAAGATGTTTCTCCTCTTCATGTCAGTACGCCCCTAATTCACAGAAGTATTACACACTACAGTTGCTCCCGTAAATTGGTCAGTAGGGTCTAACAAATATTGCAATTTAATTTATTTCCTAATTAAACATTTGCAAAGCTTTTTTGTAAATGTGTGTGTATTGCTTGGAGTAGCTTATTTTTTGCCTTTGCTCACACATTGCTTAGCTTCTTTGCACCTGACAGCCATCTAATTGAAGATGATATAAGCTAAAAGCTATCCCACAAATAATACCACGACATAGTGCTGCTAGTCTTCCAAAAAAAAGGAGTATGTTAGGGACCATTTTCAGCCTCAGAATTTGGCACTAGCGAGACAGCAGCAGGATGATGTGTATGTGGGATTGCTTGAAGGATCCATATTTTAACTTTTCAGACTATACTGTACCTGAATAAATATAGGATCTGTATTCATTTTATGACCAAAACGACAAGTATGTATGGTTAAAAAGTGGAGCAACTTTGATGAACAAAAGCCTGAATCGTGTTGAATGTTGTATTTTCCTTCAGATGCGCATTGGTGTGCACACTGGTTCAGTACTGGCTGGGGTCGTTGGAGTGAGGATGCCACGCTACTGCCTTTTCGGGAACAATGTCACACTGGCTAACAAGTTTGAATCCGGTAGCCTGCCTAGCAAAATCAACATCAGCCCTACAACCCACAGGTGAGGTAACACAGGTTGCAAATCACTCTTGCATTTACCATTAGAATTACAATGCTTACTTATAACTCCCCTCTTAGATTACATTTGACTGAAAGTATTGTAAATTAAAGTGCTGTTTGAAGTGGTTAGTTACCAGAACCGTTTTTTTTCAGAGGGAAAAACACATAGTGCTCTGAACAGGAAACTACATTTTAAAAGAGCACTGTGTTTCCTCTTGTGTCAAATAATTTGCCATATTGTCTTTAGATTCATGTTTTATTTGTGTTCTCTTTGTCTCAGATTGCTGAAGCACCGGCCAGAGTTTGTCTTTGTTCCCAGGAGCAGACAGGAGCTTCCTGCCGACTTCCCAGAAGACATCCCTGGTGTTTGTTACTTTCTGGAGCCGTCCTTCAAAACTTCATAACTGACTATGAAATAAAGTCAAGATGCTGCAGAGCCCAAAAATGTTAGATTTGACTAAATATAAATGTATCCAGTGAACACAGTGCGAACAACTTGTATATTTTGTTTAGGTTTGTTTAGATATTGATGATGTTGTCTATCAGTCAAACTCTTGCAGCTGTTAATAACTGTCATGTCAGTTTGCTGTCAAACATGAGTCTTGTCTTTGTAAAATGATCCATATGTAGAGTGTAGCGCAGAGAAAAACTATCTTCCTTCATTTTTCTTCCAGAAGGAGTAATGTCTCCAAATTTGACTTATAAACGTGGCTTTTGACTGTTCTTCATTTCAGAATTTTGGCGTACAATCGTTTAAGTCAGTAGCTGCTTCTGGACTGCTGTAAAGAATTAAACATATCGTCTTGCATAATATATTACATTTTGGATGTTTATTCTCAATGTGATGTTACTAAACATGTTTCTTTTTTAACGAGATGGTTTTCTGTAAATATTGGACCTACTACATTCAGATGTGTCCATTAGGCACCTGCAAAAAGTACATTGGCCTTTTGGTATGGCAGAAAATGTAATTGGTGTTGTGAGTTTAATGGGAGAATTTGTTAACAAATAATTTGGAAAAAATGACGAAATTATAATGTTAGGGACCCCCTTGACTTTTTAAACTTAGATTCAGAGCAGATTCAGGTGCCTTATGGGAAATATACAGGCAGGATATTATATTTTTCATTTTATTTAAGCTGTTTTTCTTTATTTAGATATGGCACGATATTTCTTCCGGAGGTTTATTATTTAAACTCAGATTATATTTGTTATAACATGTAACATAGACTTCCATTTATTACACACAAAGCATTCTAAGATTGTGTTTCCTGATATAATTAATGTAACATGTATTTTTTACTTTTTCCCCACTGCACACATGTTTATACTATATTTATTACGTTGGGTACACAGTAGTCCTTTCCTTAACAGCGGGAATACAAGACAACACAAATACAATGAATGTTCTACTGTATCCCTCATAATGATGTGCTTTAATCATTCATGTAATGTAATGTTATCAAAGCGCAATAAATATTGACATTCAAATACGTGACTCTACAGTGTGTAAAACATAGAATTCTAATATTTAGACATGTGCGATGCTTAATGAGCATTACGATATGATATACAATGGTGTGAAGTGGCAAATTACATTTTCTAAAGTAATGTAGGCCTTTCTATATCTGTAATTACACGTTTCAGGTACTAGAACATTACTGTACTAATGAACTTCTATTTTACATTATACTTCTGCTTCACATACCCTGCAATTAAATGTAACATATTGTAAAAATAAATCCACTACAAATCATGATATTACAGCTGTAGTTACTTGTTAATTTGGAGATTGAGATGTAATAAAAAACAGCTCAATATATTGACAATGTATTGTAGTGACAGAACAATCCATAAAGCACATAAAGTTGTTAGATATAGCTTCCTTTTGACATTTTACAACATTGAATTGTTCTTTAGATGTTCAATCATCAACAATGGTGAATTAATAATGAAGTTTTCTAATATATATAATATTCCCTTCTGAAAGGAGTTATTTTAAAATAAGTACATGTCACTGACATGTGTATGTAAATACAGTATGTGGAATTGACTTTTGTTACTTCAGCTGTAATACATCTTTTTGCAACTAGCATTATTATTATCACTTAGAAGTGCATTTTAGTGATAATACATGCTAATGACCAAACATATATGTTTGCATTTTTCACTACATTTTCAATAAAGGACTCTTTTATTGTAGAAAAACTAAAGGAGCAGCATTTGTTATATAAAGTAAAGTACATTTTTCAAATGTTGATAAGATATACATCATATATGTTTTTAAAGATATCTATCTATGTTTTGTTTTTGCTACAGTTGGCAGATATTATTAGTTGTAAAGTTCATAGCGTAACACATGATGTTCAATATCAGAAACGATTTAGCTGCCTGCGGTGATTTCAGATTCACTAGCATCAATTGGACAACTAAACTGCATTCTCATTGGTCAGGGGGTTTACGTAATCTCGGCTCTGATCTGCTATTGGACAGATTCGCTGTCTGTTACCAGCTGAGGGAAAAAAGGAGAATGGGCGCAGAGACACTCAGCATCTGTACCAAACGATGAATGTTGAGTCACATTCAACGGATTTTGCTTAAAAATAAGGGAGAAGAACAGCTACTGTCATCATGGTATGTTTACTAGGATTTTGTATTATGTATTATTGCTGGTAATATAATGTGTTCGTCGCTCGACGTGGTGTATTTGCGTTAGACATTTCCTGATAGAGACCGTAGCAGTCATAGCCTACAATAATTGTCTTGATATACTGAACTGTATTAGGATTATAATTGAACAGAATATGCATGCACATATATTTTTGTTTAAGTATAGATTTAGGATGTAATATATTGTGTAAACACATGCATATATATTTCTAGTAAAGTTACCATTAAATAATATCCACGTTGCTCGTAGATTTTCCATAATTGATTGTATTTATACATTTACAGTATGGTTTTGTGAATCACGCCTTGGAGCTCCTCGTTTTGAGGAATTACGGCCCGGAAGTATGGGAAGACATCAAGTGAGTCTCTGGAGTGTGTGTTTACTATTCGGCCCTGTTGGTATCATAGGTTACACTGTGGCCAAGCAGACCAACAGGGACACACAGGGCTACTGACAGCACTCTGACTCACTGTAATGATTAACATCCATCCTGCAGGCTCACTGACACTCCGATAAAGTTAGCAAACATCACATATTCTGACCCATAAAAACTCTAATTTTAGTCAGGAGCTTAAAAAAAAGTATAGACATGTAATTATGACCACAACCGAAATGTTTGATAGTGAATAAAAGTGTTACCAAAAAAATAGACAAGTAGGCTATTCATTTGAAAGTACACATAATGCCTGCCATTATTCCTTGTGGGTGCTATATTATATTATAATATATCATTTACAAATATATTAATTTTTTTATACAATTTTATATGTGTAGCTGGTTGATGTTAAAACTCATCTGTTGGGCTTTATTTACTTATTTTTGTGTTGGTACACTGAAAAACAATGTATCATATTTAAAAAATGTGTGAAAAAAACTGCTAAGTAGTAACTCAATCTGTCAAATAAATGCAGTGGAGTACCGTTTGAAGTACAAAGCAAAATAGAAGCACTCCAGTAAAGTACAAGTACCTCGTAACAGGACCGTAGACAGGGTTTTATAAATATTGAGGTCATGTGTCAGAAACCTGCAATTCCCCAAAAAAAGTTCCCCAGTTCGTTTAAATGTATAGTATTTCTTTATAAATTTGAAACGTTTTGATAAAATAACTTTTATTCCCCAAAATGACCCTCCAAAAAGATTAACTTTTAAACTTTGAATAAAAACTTCACAGGTTTTGAAGACCTTTATCAACATGTTTAATAGGTTAAATCTTAAGTATGAACATTTTTAAATCACTATATTAGGAGACACAGGACAGGGACTGCCAGGAATACGATTCTGGTGGGAAAAAGATGGATCCTATATTTCTTTCTTTATTTGTCAGACTACAAGTATATAAACAATATCCCCAGATGCAGAATGTGAACTCCATCCAAGTTGCAAAAAACCCAAATTCCCAGAAGAAATACAGAGGGTATGACCTCAATGGTAGCTCTGTTCCTACTTCAAAGCTTAACTTCAGTTAAATATTTAATTGAATCTAACAATATACTGAACTTTCCAACATTCCTAGGCTATTAACTGCATTCTGCAAACCTTTTGTATAATATAGGAATTATATGGTACACCCCATTACGACATTTAGACGTACCGTAGGATGAATGTCTTCCACTATAATAGTAACATGTCATTTTTCAGCTTGTTGAAATGTTTGGTTATAAGTGCCCCAGATGTGACCCTGCCTAAAAAAAAGAAGTATTACAAAAAACATCACAAAAAACAGCAGCAGCTGTCTTGTGTAAATGTTTTTAAAGTGGTCCTTCTTTAGCCATCCAAAAAACACTTGATCTGTGCTGCATCTTGTGTTATCTTTGCAAATGTTACTCATAGTTGTTTTACACACAATGTATCATTGTTGGTCTGTTTTCAGACCTTTGATGAGCTGGATCATTTAAAAATAAAATCTTATTTTCTTTTGTTCAGCTTTCAAGGCTTGGTATGTGTGTTCAGCTGTTACACATCCTGATAACATGGTGGCGGCTGCTCAGGCCTGTAAATCACTTTTGTTTTCTCAGTTAAACAGTACTAATCAGAACATCATTAAGTGTTCGGACAATATTGTAGAAAGTAGGTTGTAAGATGTATAAATAGCAGATGCTCTCTGCGCTCTGATCAGCGTTATATCAAAACCTGAAAATCTGCACTTGTTAAAAAGTGTAGCTTTAGGACCACTTCAAAGCTATATGGAAACTTTTTTTATTACTGTAATACAAATCAAGAATACTCCTACTGTCGGCCACACACGAGACTAATACGTCCCGTAAAAATACTGTAACAATTAAACCTCTTTTGAAAAGGCAAATGCATGAGTTCAAGGTTTGTTTCTGCTTAGATATTTGCTAATGACTGAATGCTTGATTTTGTTTTAAGGAGAGAGGCTCAGCTTGATATCGAGGGTCAGTTCCTCGTTAGAATCATTTACGAAGACGGCAAAACATACGATCTTGTTGCTGCTGCAAGTAAAGTTCTCAGTAAGTGACAGCACGGTTGTTTAGTATAAAAAACACTATATATGTGGGTTATTATAACACAATCAAAAATGTGTATTGTTTTCCGGGATACTGATGAAATCCTTTATGTATTTCAGAGATCGATGCAGGAGACATCTTGCAGATGTTTGGAAAGATGTTTTTCGAATTTTGCCAAGAGTCAGGATACGACACCATCTTGCGAGTGTTGGGATCCAATGTTCGTGAATTCCTGCAGGTAAGCTGTCTCTTTGCATGTAGAAAAAGTGGATACTACTAACCTAATGGTTTGTAAATATGCAATCTTGAAAGGGCACTTCACTGATTTTAGACATGGGAGTCTGTTTACATATCTCTAAGAGTGCTGCTCAGCCAAAATGGAGAAAATAACCCTTGACGATGTCCTTGGGGTCATCTGGGTTTAGCTGTGAGAATTTTCTCACATAAAGCTAGTGTTTATAACTTGGGATGAAGAACTTGAAAGACGTACAAAATCGACCAGGAAATAAGGGTCAAATTAAAGATGCTGTTGTGGTGCATTATGGGAATTTAAGGCTCTAGCTTTTTCACCATTACTCAGGACGAAAGTCTCGATGTCTCAACCTCTCCCGCTTCATTTTCAACATTCATTTTCAAGTCCTATATTTCTTTAATATTTCATGTTTAATGTACCGCCTCATCATCTAACTTATTATATCCCAGCCAGGCTTTAATTAACTTTGATTGAATGTTGCATAATTCATCTATATTTTCAGAATTTGGACGCTCTACATGACCACCTGGGTACCATTTATCCTGGTATGAGGGCTCCCTCGTTCCGCTGCACCGACGCAGAGAAGGGGAACAATTTGATTCTTCACTACTACTCCGAGAGAGAAGGCCTGCAAGACATTGTGATTGGCATCATTAAAACTGTCGCTCAACAGATCCATGGGACAGAGATAGAGATGAAGGTGTGCTTGGCTGTTTTTATTCTCTTTTGTTTGTGCAGCACTAATGAATCACTTTACTAATGACTGAGGACGGCTTGATGTGTTTCCTTTTTCCTCTGTTCATTTATGGTTTAACATTTATTGAAGCCTTTTAGTCTCTGTAATGCATTATGTCAGAATGTGTGTTTGTGTCTCAGAGTGTAATTGAAGAGGTTATAATGTAAGGATTAAATAACAGAAACTTCCAAAACACCAAAACAGGAACGCTGCTGCGCTGTGGCAACTGCGCAGAGAGGTTTTGGCTAATGTCTGTGAGTCAGAGGATATTTTTAGATCTAAGTTATAGAGTCTTTCAGGGTGTTTGTTTCTTTCTCAGTTTTATTTGTACACTGTCAAACTGTGGATGAGTTTATAATGTCTATTTACTCCACGTTTATTAGACAATACATCCTGGGCAGAGGTACATATTTCTGATCTCAGCTCATTTTCTCGACCATGCTAATCAGATTTTGTGAAACTCAATATCGTAAACTGTCATTGGTATTTTTTATTTGTTTTTTAATGTGGAGGCCACAAATCACAGCCTGTAATCTGTACCAATAACTGCAGCATGTTATCATCCTTAAACACCCTCTGAACTTTGACTGGAGATTTCTCCTTGTTTCATAAGTGAGTGACATTTTATCCCAAACCTAATCATATGGTTCAGGCAGGATCATATTTTTCAGCAATTGTGTGTGTAATGAAAGAACACAAAATGGCAGACGCTCCAAATGTGACACCCAATTTCTGTAAATATTAGCCACTGTTGCTGTGGCAACAGGGTGCAGAGACAGCAGCTTGACGTCATCAGGCCTTATGCCCATAAACCCACTGAATAATGTCACTTTACAATGTCTTCATTCTATAATCATAGACTTTAGGTCATGACATCATGAATGGTATAGTATAAGTGGCACTTATATTGCAGTGGTGAAATATTGAATTGAAAACATGTAATGTCTGAAACCATATGCAACAATATAGGCATGTTTAATTTGTAGGCAATTTTAACTTGAATATGCCAGTTTTTGCAACAATAACATCTATATTCAATCTATATTTGAACTACATCTTATGCAGATGATCCAACCGAAAAGTGCAGAGTGTGACCACATCAAGTTTCTGATCGAGGAGAAGGACTCGGAGGAGGAGGCTTTATACGAGGACCTGGACGGCTTTGAGGAGAACGGCACACAGGAAACGCGGATCAGCCCGTACACGTTCTGCAAATCCTTCCCCTTCCACCTGATGTTTGACAGAGACCTGATGCTCACACAGTGTGGGAACGCCATCTATCGAGTCCTGCCTCAGGTGTGGATTCACATCCAATAATGTTAAAGTCTGTTTCACTCGCAGCAAACACTGTGTCCTCATGTCAGCACCTGATTATGTTTTATATTTACATGAATTACTCTCTGTCTTAGGTCAGGATTCCCAGCCTGAAGTATTCATTTATTTTATGGATGAAGCAATAACTTCTAATCTCATGTAACTAATTATGCATATTTCATTTTATTCCCCAGCTCCAGCCCGGCACCTGTATCCTCCCTTCAGTTTTTTCTTTGGTCCGTCCTCACATTGACTTCAGCTTCCATGGCATCCTTTCCCACATCAACACCGTCTTCGTTCTGCGAAGCAAGGTACATATACCACATAATTACGTTCTTTGTCACAGTGTTCTTTTGATCAATCACATCAATACATCTTATTATATTAGTTCACATTTTACTCAGAAACAAGCATTAAATCACATCCAAATAAAAATCTAATTACAGTCCAAACTGGGTGAATGACAGAAGGTGTTTATATTACACAACATGAAAATAAAACTGTGCAGCATTTTAAATTGCAGTGTAATGCATCATGGAGCAAAGACTTTTACTCATTACTCAAGCCTGCAAGGTAGATATTTTTGGTAACGTTGAGAAATGTGAAGCCAAATGTTTTGAGTAGCACAGAAAACGTATAAAAAATCCTAATTGAAATAAGACAGTTGAAATGTTGGTATTAAAATAATAGTAGAAGATGTACTGTATTGACTGTATTCATTGTGAAAGGACTGCCACTCCTGAGATGCCACTCCTTTAGCTATGATAAGGAGAATTGATAATCTTTCTTCACATACTATACATAAGATCTGAACTAATTCTGTCCAATGGAGGGAGATGCATGTGACACTTCGGGCAAAAAGCCCCATACAGATTTAGAAATAAAGAGTGAGCTGAACTGGTGCCCGGTTTTGAAGCAGATTTAGAGGAGAACACATAATGCAATATTCATAAGTGTGACGTAATCCTGACAGGAGGGCCTGCTGAATGTAGAGACTGTGGAGAACGAGGACGAGCTGACGGGGGTGGAGATCAGCTGTCTGAGATTGAAAGGACAGATGATTTACTTGCCAGAGGCGGAGAACATCCTTTTTCTTTGCTCACCCAGGTAAATCCTGTCTGCCCTGAAAGGAGCACAGACTACACACACCACTGAATGGGAACACTAACATTTTCGCAAAGATGAAAGTCCTGGTATTTAATTTTTCAATGCCGTAAATGTATTTGAAAGAATACCATTACTGTTCTATGCCTATTGAGAAAAATCCAACTATATAAACCAGAATTAAGTAACTATTTAAAAAATGAGCTGGAGGGTAATTTTTTTATCTCAAAATATAAAAAAGTGGCTCACAAAGAAATGATGAAGTGGGAATCGAAAAATTGGGGTAAATAGTACATTCGTGAAGACACATTTTGAGATACAGTTTGATATGCGATAAGAAGTATTTAGGGCAGCAGAGCAGTTTATATAGAATGTATTCAAAATGAAATTACTGTGCAGATGTTAATGATGTTTGTGTTTTCAAAATGGTATTTCATGGTATTTTATTGAGCTTAATTTTACTTCCAAGTGTTCTTAAACCAGCCATGTTTAGGTGCATGGTCAGAAAAAATATATATCTGTGTGCTGGTTATTAAATGGGTTCCTCTGTTGTGACCTCCATTAGCCTCTGTGGCGCCTGTCTAACCAATCAGACATTTCCAGTTTTATATTGGACGCAGGAGAGCAGGGTTCAATATATCTTGCCCTCACAGATCGAAGATACTTTGCAGAGAAGGTTGCTCCGGGGTTAGGACGAAAAAGGGGCCGAAACATAAAAGCGTTCCTCCTTACCTGACTAGATAAGACTCATACAACACTGACCTTACTATTAACAACAGGGACATGTATCAGGAGACAGGAGGCTCGTCCCTGAAAGAAGGATAGTTTGAGGCTCATCGTCTGTTTAATTTACCCTGATTGAGTAGGTGAGCCAGGATCAGAAAAAGGTCTGCAGTTTTGCTTCTGCCCACAGATAGAAATAAGACCTTTTATTGCATTTAGTTTTAAAAATAACACGGGCATATTATACCACTGTTTTCTCCTTTCCTTCTTTTCTCTAGTGTCATGAACCTGGATGATCTGACCCGAAGGGGGCTTTACCTGAGCGACATCCCGCTGCATGACGCCACGCGTGACCTGGTGCTGCTGGGTGAGCAGTTTCGCGAGGAGTACAAGCTGACCCAGGAGCTGGAGATATTGACAGATCGTCTGCAGCACACCCTCCGGGCCCTGGAGGACGAGAAGAAAAAGACAGACAGGTCAGACTATCATTCTCAGGTGTAAACTACAGCTTTAGGTTTTGGTTAATGAGTTGCCAACTTTAGATTTCTCTCTTTAGAATAACAATAGAGGAACTTTTACACAGTTGTTTTATGTAAATTGTTTCCTCTCATCATATTTCAAGGTATACTGTTAAACCTTATAAACTATGGCATTTCCCTTGTCAGATGGACTTGATCAAGCAAATCATATTTTCTATCTTCTGAAATAGTTTAATTGAAATCCTTTAGAAGACCAAAGACGTAACAACTGATGTTATAAATATTTAATTCATCACTAATTTGTTCATTATGTGGATATCCCTTAAACTTATTTTCATAGCAAAGCAATGTCATTATATTTCAGTTATGAGTCAGCCTCAACACACTGGAATAATAGTGCCGTCATTCTTCACTTATCTTACTTTGTTAGAAAAGTAAGTGGCAAACATTGTTTATGATTCGTTTTTAGAGAGATAAAATAGTAGCCTCTGAACTATTCCCTTTTAAGGAAGATTTTGAGACAAGAAACACAGAAGATACAGCAGGACACTAACAGATGTCACTTCCGTACAGCTATGTTGAGTTTACATGACAGTAGGATGACAGGGGTCAAAATCTATTGTTATACAGAAGTGGATATTTGCCTAAGCTACTTTTCAGGTCCTGTTATGGTGAGCTTAAGAGAGTTGGTTTGGACTCTGGGTTTCAGACTGTCATAGTAATTTGTGGGTGACGGCATTGCTCTTTCATCCCTATATTATTATTCTCACCATTCTCCTGTCTCAAAACGCCTTGGGCCTCCAACATTGATTTAAATTCATGGCTCCTCTCTAAATATTAAAGAGAACAGCTGCTGCACTGGCTTTGCCTTTTATAAGCTTTAAAACACTGTTTTCCGATAATGAAAGCATGCATTTATGCTTTATTTGCTTCTGTTCAGGCATGTACTTTAAGAAAAAAAAGTATACCCTTGTATGTTACATGTAAGAGTGAAAGAAAATGTTAAAGATGAATATGTATAGCTTGGTATATAATATACTCCTATTTCCATGTATAGATTTGTGTGTGCTGACCGTTATTTGTTCTGCATGTGTCATGTGTCCACATATCATGATGCATCATGGAAGGTATTTTGCTTTTAACAGGCAGCCATGATCTAAGCAGTTACCATAGAAACACCACCCTCCCATCTGAGAGCAGCTTGTATAGCGAAATAGCCAAAAGGTGGTGGGTGAGCAAATAAAATGCTGATCCAAAGGATGAACTCGGTCTGGCAGTCCAAGCTTATTCTGCTGCTCTCGTACACCACATCTGCAATTTTGCTCAAAAGAATGATTTCCCTTCTTCCCTTTTAGATTGCTCTATTCTGTCCTTCCACCGTCTGTTGCCAACGAGCTGCGACACAAGCGGCCTGTCCCGGCAAAACGCTACGACAACCTGACCATCCTCTTCAGCGGCATTGTGGGATTCAATGCCTTCTGCAGCAAGCATGCCTCGGCCGAGGGAGCCATCAAGATAGTCAACCTGCTCAACGATGTTTACACACGTTTTGACATCTTGACAGACTCTCGGAACAACCCTTATGTATACAAGGTCGGAAGCAAGAATTTTACCATGACAGTATATCATGCATTTGTGTACATTTCTCTCAGTAAAGGCATACGAAGAGAAGGATCTATGCAGCAGAGAGATAATAATCAGTGTACAAAAAGTCTAAAATGAAGAATTTGTGGGCTTTTAACTGTTCTGTGCTGTTCTTCAACTTAAACGCACCGGTGAAGCACATCGACCACTTGTTGAATAATGTTACGCAATTACGCACAAGAACACAGTAAGAGTATTTATATCAGTTGACATGAGTTTTTCACCATAAGAAGAGTAGCACTAACTTCTAAACAAAGTATAGTTTTACAGAGACACTGCACCATTTTATAGGCCTCATGCAGCAGATTTACACTTGAGGCTTTCAGACAAGAATGCACTTTAAGAAGTCAAACAGACCTCGGCACTTCCAGGGGATCGGCTTCAGGCACTGGGTCACCAAAAGAACTAATATTTACTCTACAAGCAGAAAGGCTAGGTGGTCCTCTGGTTTTAGCAGGGCTTAAAGAGGCCCTGCATGTCTTAAAGCTGATGTAAGTGTGTAAGTGTTTATTTCAGGGTGTTTCGGTTTATTTCTAGCTGTGCAGTGCATTCAAAAAAGAAAACAATCTTTGTAGCACAGTGGGAAAATATGACTTGTCATGAACCAAAGCATAATTGGTTATGATCAAATTAACATAAGGAATGACCAGATGTTTGTCTTTATACAGGTGGAAACAGTGGGCGATAAATACATGACAGTGAGCGGCCTGCCAGAGCCGTGCATACACCATGCCAAGTCCATCTGCCACCTCGCGCTTGATATGTTGGAGATCGCTGGACAAGTCAAAGTGGACGATCAACCAGTTCAGGTGAGATATGATTCTAATGTTTCAGACAGGTTTATGGCTAAATACTTATTGATTTTTGTATAAATAACTGTAAATGTCAATAACTACATATTGTTATGTGTATGTATTGTATGCATGCTAAGCTACTCTGAGCGCACACCAAATCATTTTTATATGGAGTATTTTATATTTCTGTAATAAATAACTATATTATTCTTTAAAAACTGTGATCATTTTGCTGCAATATTCTCACAATAATATTTTTTGATGGTTTGTGTGTGCAAATGGTTGCCAACTACAATATTTCTAATTGTATTGTATTTATTGTCACAATTCTCAATCTTTCTCTTCACACATTTAATGATTTAACCATTTGTTGTTAGCAAAGCATCTGTTGTTTTGGCACAAATACCTTGGGCATTTTTCGAGATTGTTTTACAAATACTGAGTATCAGACCTGACAAACTGCTCACTGGAATTCAAGCGAATTCGAGCAAAACAATTTTCCCTCAAGAATATTTAATTGATTTTAACAAAAATGTATATCTGCATGTTTTGGCGCTGAAGTAATGCTCCTTGAAAAGTTGGATAAAAAACAGTAGACTTTTGTTTAACTGACTGCTGGAGATTGTTATTGTATCAATGACTGTTGAGACTTAGCTTTGGAAAATCATGTCTGGTTAACAAAAGGCTGTTTATTTCGGGATATGGCACTGGCAGCAGAGGAGTGCGGTTTAGCAGCAGAAACAGACTCAAATCATCTCACGATCCTGTGTCTAAAAATACTTTCTCATTTGTCTCAGACGCTCAGCGTGTTCATGCTCTGAAGACAACAGGCACTGAAGTGCAGACAAGTTCAAGTGTAAATATTAGGTTGTGAATTGCCTGGGGCTACTTTTGGAATTGCTTGTTTATTGCAAACCTTAAAGAAAAATATATATCTAATGTTGTGCATGGAAGGATTTCTGGCAAAGTTACCCTTATATTCACCCACCAAATATTGCACCTTTTCAGATGATAGCTTTAATAATTTGTTCCAACAAACTAAGAGAAGCATTAGGCTGAATATTTGCACTGCTTATTTAGCTCCTTTATCCAACATTTCGTTTTTTTTTATTGTTATGAAAGATTTTACACACATAATACACAAATTCTGCATTTTTGTTAATAAATCAGGTGTGTCATGTGCTGCCTTACGTAATGAATTGCCCACAGATAACTTATGATCAGAGCTCTTATCATATAATAAACATTTAAACTTGGTTTTGACAGTATTTGACAGGAAATAATGATATCTTTGTCATATGATTTACTTTGATTAAATTATAACTGACATTGTTATTGGACAGAATGAAGAGTCTCCTTTATCATGGTCTTTTCTGTCCAGATTACTATTGGGATCCACACAGGAGAGGTGGTGACTGGGGTGATCGGCCAGAGGATGCCCAGATTCTGCCTTTTTGGAAACACGGTCAACCTTACAAGTCGTACAGAAACTACTGGTGAAAAGGGAAAAATACATGTCTCAGAATATACCTACAGGTTAGTACAACTGCCTCCTCATTTCATATCAGGGGCCTATTGTCATCTGCTTTTTTATTTGTGTAAAGTCATGATAGGATTGTATCACTAGAGAAACGATGTGGTTCTGAAGGAGCTTTGCAACTTGGTTTGTAAGTATTAAAAAAAAATATATATATATAAAAAAATATAATTGTTAGACTTGGAAGGACAAGCTGGACCAATTAAAACCTAAACCAGTCTGTTTTGGTCAGTCGATTTCATGTTTTTTGCTGACAACATGTTTTCATAGAGTGAAATCCCCCGGACCATAGAGCGCGAGTGATTTGCGATGGTGTTGATGTTTTTCTCCAGGTGTTTGCAGTCTGCTGAGAATGCTGACCCTCAGTTTAATTTGGAGTATCGAGGCCCCATCACCATGAAAGGAAAGAAGGACCCGATGAAGGTGTGGTTTCTGTCCAGGAAGCCCACCAGCACTGAGTCCTCCGCAGATAGTTAGAGCTTAACAATCTAGATTCCACATCAAAACACCACAAGGTCATCTTACAGAAGCTTCAGTTTGGTTCTGTGAAGTCAAAAAGGTCTTAATAAATGGCACATTTTCAGGGCAGGAGTGAGATGGATCAGGTCAAACAGAAAACCTATCTATCCAAACAGATATTTTAAATATGATGAACCTGTACGGCTGCTCCCCCTGCTCGGTTCTGCTTGACCATGAGCTGTCATGTCCTCACTATATTTTTTTAGCACACAATAGTGAAGTGTTTCATGAATAGTAGCCGTTATTGATATTCAAGTTTGATACATTTTTAGATAAAATATTCTCACATTGTTATTGTATATAAAATCACCAAGGGATTTGATAAGAAAAACATTTTTCATCTACCCTAAACATTAGGTTGATCACTTTGTCATATACTGTATTTGTTCTGTGTTAAGAATTGAAAGTATTAATCAGACCAGTTAGCCAATGAGAGTAAAACAATATATAGCTCGATATCATGTTTGTGCCAAAACATTACTGTCATTTTTTGAGCAGTCCTTTTTTCATTGGCTGTGAGAGTTTTACACTGAATTATGTGACACTGGCATCAAAACCATAAAAAGAAAACATTATTGAGATATTATAGCTGTTGTATTTTATAGAGATATATAGATATCACCACTTTCACCAGTTCTTATGCACAAAAAGTGAACATGAGTCATATATTATAGAAATGTATACATCACTGATAATTAAAACCAACAATACAATACATTATTTAATTGTATTGATTGCACCTCTTTACTCTATTTTTGTCTAATTCTATAATATTGAGTAATATTTTCAGTTCTACTAAATGTTGAGATATTCTAAATGATCCTCATATTTATTGTTAACATTGTGTTATGTATTTATTTGACTGTTTTCAAAAAGGACTAACTAAGTAAATATTGTTATAGGTAAAACTACTGTTTGTGCCTCTATACGTTTAACTATGTGCTATACAGTATGTGTTGGATTAATTTCACAGGAGTACATTTACCACATCTTTTTCACCCTATTTTTCCAAAGTTATTCTTATTATTCTTAAACTTTATGTAATGTCCTTGCAAGCAATCCTCTCCAACCATGCAGCTTCCTGTGTACTAAACAGATGCCTCTCGTACTGGATATTTCTGTGATTGTAAGACACAATTGTTTTTAATTAAACAATGTTTCAATAAAAACAATAAAATAATTGTTACTTGCAAACGTTTGTAACAAAAGCTTTGTTTTCAACCTGCTGATTGTGGCTCTTAAAGAATCAAATTAACAGATGGATAGAGAAAGTCATGCATGTTTTTTTAAGTGTTTTAATAAGACATCAGTGATAGTCTTTAATAACAGTGGATTATTTTGTAAAGAGCTCTCCCTGGTGGCCACGAAGAAGATTACCATCCTGAGGATAAATATCTATAAATTGGAAGCCTCCACCTTAACAGTGAATTTCTGAATCCTTGACCTGCAAGAGTCTAAAAACAGGTTTTTAATAGCTAGTTTATTCAACAATATGGTAACCGAATGACTCTCTGACTACTGTTTTTAGTACATTTATGCTGCTGCAACGCAAATATTTCCAAAATTGGGATCAATAAAGTACTATTTTATCTTATCTTATGTACCTTACCCTTTTCTTCCAGAGCACCAGTGTGTGTCAATAAAGCTAGTCTTAAAAGGCTTATATTTAAGCACAGTCCCTATTTGTGGCAACATGGAACCATGAGACTGGTTGAGGTGTACTTTGTAGCAACAGCCGGCTGCAGCCTAACCAATAAAATCCATACAACTAATAATCAAAATCTGAAAAATAACTTGTAAAGTAACTGAATCTTAAAGGTGCACGCACCTTTGGGGTATGTAATTTATTTCAAAAACACTTTTTGTTATATTCCATGGAATGCTCTTAACATCCCGATGGCAATGAATATATTAAATGCTTTGACAATAAAAAAATGTAATCTGTGGAAGCCGTAGCACTGTAAAAAGCACGACCAATCATTTTAGCCGGCCCGGCTAAAATAACTGGATGGCCTACCTGCCTGTCAGCCTTCCATCTGTGCACAAATTTATCTCGTGCCCTCAATGGTCATGTCGTGTTGGAGGAGGGGCTCTGTAAGGAAGTGGCAGATTTTTTCTGGTGGTGTAATTTTCCAAATTCTAGCGCACTCGAGCTGGTTTGTCCAAAATTACCTACCCCACCTTTAATGAAGTGGAGAACAAATTACAATATTTGTCTCCAAAATGTGTTGAAGTTAAAGTATAAAGTAACATAAATGGAAATAACGTGACGTGAAAGTATCTCAATATGATATGCAGAGTTGGAAAAAGTACTCAGATCTTGTACTTAAGTAAAAGTACCAGAGTGAAGTAATATAGGCCTACCCTGTTACAAGTAAAATAAGGTGACCAGATTTTCAAAATTAAAACCGGGGACATTTTGAGTTTTGCGGTCAAAATCTCATTAACATATCCAATTTTCTTCACTGTTAAAGAAAAAAGGGGGACAATTCTGGTTCAATGTAATTCGAACATTTGAACTGTTGGATACAAACAGAAGGACGATAGCTCATGAGACTTCAAAGGTCTTTCATTTTGAAACTGCACATCAGATTGTCCAGATTCTCTCTGAGTGATTAGATGGGGTGTCCTGCTATCACCCTGAAGTGAAATAAGTATTTGATACTGGATAATCTTTGTTTTATTCTTATCTAAAAATAGAGGGACGATAGCCCATCTGAGATTTCAAAAGTATTTGATTTTGAAACTCTACATCAGATTGTCCTGATTTTCTCTAATTGACTAGATGGGGTGTCCTGCGATCACCCTGAAGTGAAATACGTATTTGATTGACTTCGAATGACTCTTTGATTATGGACAGTTTCCATTAAATAATAATCAATATATAGATGGACAATAGATCTAATTTGAGATTTTAAACAGCATACATTTGAAATTGTGCTTCAGAAAGTAATGTTATTGTAGGAGTGTTGTGTGATGGTGTCAACATCAATTGAAATGAATCACCCAGTGGAAATGTCAGATATGTCTTCATTAACTGTATCCTTACATTTTACATTCACTCAGTTATAATGTGGTAGTTATACGTAGTTTGTTTTAAATTATTATTGATCACATTATACATATTTCTTAATTTAAGCTCCAGTATATATTACATTACATTAGGCCTACATTGCATTTAGCTGACGCTTTTATCCAAAGCGACTTACAATACGTACATTCGACCAGGAAGACACCTTGAAGAAAACAGAATTATATAAGTACATCAGGTTTCATAGAGCCAAACATTTCAAGTGCTACTCAACTGGCTATAGATAAGCCAGTCCTTTATTAGTATATAAGTGCTCTGTTAGCAGTTATTTGTTAGTAATTCTATCGCTCGAGGTGGAGTCGAAATAGATGAGTTTTCAGTCTGCGCCGGAAGATGTACAGGCTTTCTGCTGTCCTGATCTACCTGACATCCGGTTTCACTATGAGTGGTCGCATTTTCGAGAGCTCCCGCTTTGGCGGTTATTCCTCACGATTTTTTACATATTTCATCCTCCTGACAATATGGATTATGGACTCCTACCTCAACTCATCAATAAGACAACATCACTTAGAGAAGGAGAGTAATGAAAGCGGGTATAAAATGAACCACAATGACTTTTACCTTCTCAACGGCTGGGAAAGGAAACACCTCGCTTTTGGAAGTGCAAGCATTCATGCATTATTAACTGCAAATCCGACGCGAAAGTACTTACCCCCGTCAGGCAAACTAGACCGAAGAAGTATGATCGTCTTGGTCTTATTGTTAGCGGGAGACATCCATCTGAATCCGGGCCCGGTGCAGACAAGAAGCCAGTCCTGCAGGCTCGAGCAGCTAGCATCTCAATTAGCATCAGAACTAGCATCTCTTCCGCTGCAACATCAACTACGCGACGACAACAGAGACCGTGGAGACAGCGGAGACCAAGGAATAAACGGAGACTTCGAGATTCCCCCGGGGACGCCTCGGCAGACAGACACGCATGAGGCAGCGACGAGAGGAAGAGAACCGAGATCCGAGGGAACAAATATCCGCCATGTTGTTAGCCACCCTGCTAGCATATCAACGGCTAAAGCTACAACGGAGCCTCCCTCCCACCCAGTGCTGGAATTGGGCCGGTACTCACCGGTACGCAGTACCGGCACTTCTGGTTCTGACCAGTGCTTGAATTGGAATGAAAAAGGTGCCAGTACTCTAAAATCAGCAACTTTTTCAAGTCAATTTTATATATACAGCCCACAAACAAGAATTTGGCTACTATAATGCTGGTGGGTTTGTCTCTTTACTACTGTATATTTTAGAAAGGTTCACTGTACTTAACATTTTTTATGATAGGCAGCGGATATGGCTAAAGCTCAGTAAGGTCAATATTAACTGAAAATATAACAATCAAAGTCTAGATCTTCTGCTGAAGACACATGAAGCAGAGACCTTTCAGATGAGAGCCCCTCTGGTGGTGTTCAACATTAATGACAAGGAAACAAAGCTCTGGTCAGAAGCCTTTTTTATAAAAAGCTTTAACAAAATTAAGTATTTCTGTACATTTTTAATGCAATCTAACTTTCCAACTCAGAAAACGAAAAACGAAAAAGTGCCAAAAGTCTTCTCACATGGCTGAGCTGCTTTGCAATATACTTCACCACTGAAGAATACAAATATGTATAAAGTAAACTATGATGCAATCTAACTTTCCAACTCAGAAAAATGATAAAGAGCATGAACAAAGAACATGTAAAAACAAATGCAAAATGTGCACAATCTAAAATGAGAAACTGTAACTGCAAGTAACAAAGTCTGAGCCATGGTAAAGAGTTACATTGAACACCAAGCTGATCAGATAACTCCCTGGTTGGTCTGAAGTCCTTCTATCTCCAGGATCTGTACAAATCGGCACATTATGCCAAAAGTCTTCTCACTGGGTGAGCTGCTTTGCAATATACTTCACATTGTTAGAAAAGGCTCCAGAAGGCCTTGGGGACATCAGTATCAGGGGCTGGAGCTGGACAGGCTCTTTCATCAGCACTTCTCCTTCCCTTTGCCAGCCAGGACCTCACATACTGTTCCGGATTGAACTGTCCTAGTGATGGTCCATTACATTTAATGAAAACCAGGCTGGACAGTCGGCTGACAGAGAGAGCATTCCTTTTTGCAGTAAGGATATCGTTCATGCAGCTGAATGCCCGCTCACACTCACTAGTGGAGACAGCGATGGTTCGGACTGCTTTCAGTAGAGGCTCCATGGCAGCAGGTGTACGGGATGCCCTGGTTTCCTTGTATTCGCGAAAGCCCTGAACAGTCTCTCTTCTGTCCACTTTCAGCACTTCGCACAAACGTAGCACCTCTACGTCCCCATACTGTACGTCTAACTCCTCTTCAGGCCAACTTCCAGGATGGATAACTTTCATGTCCTGGATTAGCTGATTGTCCCGGGCCTCCCGGCCATGTAATGGGATTTATCTTGTGCTGACATGAGAGGAGGTTGTGGAAGTCATTCTGTGTCTCAGATTCTCTACCATACTGCGGAAAAACTGACCTGCATGAATCTGTACAAGCCTGCCATTCTCACGCAGGGCAACACCCTTGAAGGACTTCTCAGCTAGAGCTGTATGAACTGTAGTCATGTGTGGGCCAGGCATGGTGACCATGGATTCAAAAACTCGTATTTCTCGAGTTAAGAGCCTATCTGCTGTAGGCAGTGTCATCTCTCTTTTTTGGAGTTGCCGAGAGAGGTCGCTGAGCTCTGTGAGCGGATCGTACATCAGTCCCAGATTGCTGACAAACGTTGCAGATGTGAGCACATCATCCAGGCCCTTGTACTTTGCTCTGTCTCTGGAATCCCTGCTCGTGTCGTTTGCAGCATTTGTGAAGTGATCATGAAGCACTCTGTAGTTTTCCCAGACTGCTCTGACGCTCCTTTCACTTGAAGCCACCCAGCGGATGGACAAAACACGCCCTATCACCAGGAGACGCTGTCCGACTGCTTGCGCACACTGCGCTAACTGCCTCTGATTTTTGGGGGAGGCATGGAACAAGGAATAGAGTTTGTCAAAAAAGATCTGGAAATGATTGAGCCCTGAGACCTCCTTGACCACATCCCCAACTGCCAGCTCTAGACGATGATTGGAGCAGTGCCACACAAACAGGCTTGGGAATTTACTACACAACTGGGTAGCAACGCCTGTTCTCTTCCCTAGCATGACTGAAGCCCCATCACATGCAAAAGAAACGAAACACTGACCTAAAAAGTCCTCGTTAAAATCTCTTCCAAGACACTCCATTAACGCCTTTGTGATGTCATCAGCCGTTGTTCCATCCAACTCGATCAGCTCCCAAAAAAACGTTTCGGGCTCAGAATCAGCTAATGCTGAGCGTAGACACACAACAAGCACAGTTTTACCACTAATAGTGGTAGATTCATCGACCAAAACACAGAGTTTTCTTTGGTTTTCTGTAATGTCTTTTGCCATTTTTTTCTTCAGCTCATGAGCTATGTGGTCGATGATTTCGCCACAGGTTTTATTGGAGTGCAAAACCCTGCCCACGTTCAGCCCATTCAGTTTCTGTACATTCAAATCAATTGGCATGTCTGTGAATGGCCGGCTATGTTTGCCAATTTTATATGCCGTTCGAAAAACTCTGATAGTGGTGTCTAATTCAGATGTATGCATAGACTGCACTTGATGTTGAATAGTTTCACGTGAAGCAGATGTAAGGATGTCAGCAGCTTTTACATGGGCTTGTGATTCTTTATGTTCTTTGATTTTTTTTTTTCTCAGGCTAGCTTGTTGTTTGCCCTTGTCAACACCGAAATGAGACACTGCACACTCACCCCATTTAGTTGACAGTTTCAGTCCTTGTCCAGTGTGTATTCCCAAAGATTTGACATCTCTGCATATCCGACATCCTAGCTTCTTATCTTTAAGAAGGAGCCATGCATTGGTCTTGCAAACATATTGCACCTGGTCCGTTGTCCAGCAGTCAGGTGCATCGCTTTGCCCGGTGTTGGTGGTGGCAGTTGCGCCAGCAGCAGCTAACGTTAGAGGCTCTGGAGGAGGCGGCGGAGCTAGTGCTAATGCACTAGAACTTGGAGCAGGAGGATCAACCAAAGAAAGCTCCCCATCAGACACAATTTCCAACACAGGCACAGCATTCTCTGTATTTGAAGTTTCTTCCGGCAACAACCGCTGTCTTTTTGCACTTGTATTAATCCACGCTAACATTTTAGAAATGCTAATTTGTGACGTGACTTGCTTTCCTTCTCTCGGGGGCGTGCCTGCTCTTTTCTATCACTCTACATAGCCACCCACTGGGTGGGAGTTGCACTGCATAAACACAACACACGTGCATCTAGGTATGTAAATTGTAAAGCATTAAAACATGGTTTTACTAACAGTTTTCAGTATGTTGTTACTTCGGCATTATTATTATTATTATTATTATTATTTTGAAACGTGTATTACTATTAAACCCACAGGAGCAAGTTCAGGTGAAGTGTCTTGCCCAAGGACACACCGGCTTTACAGACGCAGCAGCGGCATTATTATTATTATTATTATTTTGAAACGTGTATTACTATTAAATCACGGTCAAATAGGTTAATTTTGACATAGTCGTTTCCACCACAGTATTTACATGGAGAAGATAAGCCCCGCCCCCTCTCCAGCACGTTCTGTTTGAATGACAGGAGTAAACAGCTGACAGCATGCCGGTACTGAGCAAGAAGTGCCGGTACTCCATGGGTCAGAACCAGTGCTGGAATTGGGCCGGTACTCACCGGTACGCAGTACCGGCACTTCTGGTTCTGACCCATGGAGTACCGGCACTTCTTGCTCAGTACCGGCATGCTGGCGGTACTCCGGTACTCATGCACCGTGCCAGTACTCAACACTCTCCCGCCGTTCTTATTATACATCCATATATATATATACAGCCGCCCGGTACTCAGTAGATGCGTCATGAGGTGCCGAACGGACATTCTCATCGCTCTAACCGCTGGAGTTTCACAGCGGCTGTCAGCTGTTTACTCCTGTCATTCAAACAGAACGTGCTGGAGAGGGGGCGGGGCTTATCTTCTCCATGTAAATACTGTGGTGGAAACGACTATGTCAAAATTAACCTATTTGACCGTGATTTAATAGTAATACACGTTTCAAAATAATAATAATAATAATGCCGCTGCTGCGTCTGTAAAGCCGGTGTGTCCTTGGGCAAGACACTTCACCTGAACTTGCTCCTGTGGGTATTGTCCACAGTATCTGACCATTGCATGTATCATATATGTGTAATGTGTGTATATGTAAAGCGCTTTGAGTCATTGATAAAGCGCTATAATAAATGTAAGGAATTATTATTATTATTAACAACATACTGAAAACTGTTAGTAAAACCATGTTTTAATGCTTTACAATTTACATACCTAGATGCACGTGTGTTGTGTTTATGCAGTGCAACTCCCACCCAGTGGGTGGCTATGTAGAGTGATAGAAAAGAGCAGGCACGCCCCCGAGAGAAGGAAAGCAAGTCACGTCACAAATTAGCATTTCTAAAATGTTAGCGTGGATTAATACAAGTGCAAAAAGACAGCGGTTGTCGCCGGAAGAAACTTCAAATACAGAGAATGCTGTGCCTGTGTTGGAAATTGTGTCTGATGGGGAGCTTTCTTTGGTTGATCCTCCTGCTCCAAGTTCTAGTGCATTAGCATTAGCACTAGCTCCGCCGCCTCCTCCAGAGCCTCTAACGTTAGCTGCTGCTGGCGCAACTGCCACCACCAACACCGGGCAAAGCGATGCACCTGACTGCTGGACAACGGACCAGGTGCAATATGTTTGCAAGACCAATGCATGGCTCCTTCTTAAAGATAAGAAGCTAGGATGTCGGATATGCAGAGATGTCAAATCTTTGGGAATACACACTGGACAAGGACTGAAACTGTCAACTAAATGGGGTGAGTGTGCAGTGTCTCATTTCGGTGTTGACAAGGGCAAACAACAAGCTAGCCTGAGAAAAAAAAAATCAAAGAACATAAAGAATCACAAGCCCATGTAAAAGCTGCTGACATCCTTACATCTGCTTCACGTGAAACTATTCAACATCAAGTGCAGTCTATGCATACATCTGAATTAGACACCACTATCAGAGTTTTTCGAACGGCATATAAAATTGGCAAACATAGCCGGCCATTCACAGACATGCCAATTGATTTGAATGTACAGAAACTGAATGGGCTGAACGTGGGCAGGGTTTTGCACTCCAATAAAACCTGTGGCGAAATCATCGACCACATAGCTCATGAGCTGAAGAAAAAAATGGCAAAAGACATTACAGAAAACCAAAGAAAACTCTGTGTTTTGGTCGATGAATCTACCACTATTAGTGGTAAAACTGTGCTTGTTGTGTGTCTACGCTCAGCATTAGCTGATTCTGAGCCCGAAACGTTTTTTTGGGAGCTGATCGAGTTGGATGGAACAACGGCTGATGACATCACAAAGGCGTTAATGGAGTGTCTTGGAAGAGATTTTAACGAGGACTTTTTAGGTCAGTGTTTCGTTTCTTTTGCATGTGATGGGGCTTCAGTCATGCTAGGGAAGAGAACAGGCGTTGCTACCCAGTTGTGTAGTAAATTCCCAAGCCTGTTTGTGTGGCACTGCTCCAATCATCGTCTAGAGCTGGCAGTTGGGGATGTGGTCAAGGAGGTCTCAGGGCTCAATCATTTCCAGATCTTTTTTGACAAACTCTATTCCTTGTTCCATGCCTCCCCCAAAAATCAGAGGCAGTTAGCGCAGTGTGCGCAAGCAGTCGGACAGCGTCTCCTGGTGATAGGGCGTGTTTTGTCCATCCGCTGGGTGGCTTCAAGTGAAAGGAGCGTCAGAGCAGTCTGGGAAAACTACAGAGTGCTTCATGATCACTTCACAAATGCTGCAAACGACACGAGCAGGGATTCCAGAGACAGAGCAAAGTACAAGGGCCTGGATGATGTGCTCACATCTGCAACGTTTGTCAGCAATCTGGGACTGATGTACGATGCGCTCACAGAGCTCAGCGACCTCTCTCGGCAACTCCAAAAAAGAGAGATGACACTGCCTACAGCAGATAGGCTCTTAACTCGAGAAATACGAGTTTTTGAATCCATGGTCACCATGCCTGGCCCACACATGACTACAGTTCATACAGCTCTAGCTGAGAAGTCCTTCAAGGGTGTTGCCCTGCGTGAGAATGGCAGGCTTGTACAGATTCATGCAGGTCAGTTTTTCCGCAGTATGGTAGAGAATCTGAGACACAGAATGACTTCCACAACCTCCTCTCATGTCAGCACAAGATAAATCCCATTACATGGCCGGGAGGCCCGGGACAATCAGCTAATCCAGGACATGAAAGTTATCCATCCTGGAAGTTGGCCTGAAGAGGAGTTAGACGTACAGTATGGGGACGTAGAGGTGCTACGTTTGTGCGAAGTGCTGAAAGTGGACAGAAGAGAGACTGTTCAGGGCTTTCGCGAATACAAGGAAACCAGGGCATCCCGTACACCTGCTGCCATGGAGCCTCTACTGAAAGCAGTCCGAACCATCGCTGTCTCCACTAGTGAGTGTGAGCGGGCATTCAGCTGCATGAACGATATCCTTACTGCAAAAAGGAATGCTCTCTCTGTCAGCCGACTGTCCAGCCTGGTTTTCATTAAATGTAATGGACCATCACTAGGACAGTTCAATCCGGAACAGTATGTGAGGTCCTGGCTGGCAAAGGGAAGGAGAAGTGCTGATGAAAGAGCCTGTCCAGCTCCAGCCCCTGATACTGATGTCCCCAAGGCCTTCTGGAGCCTTTTCTAACAATGTGAAGTATATTGCAAAGCAGCTCACCCAGTGAGAAGACTTTTGGCATAATGTGCCGATTTGTACAGATCCTGGAGATAGAAGGACTTCAGACCAACCAGGGAGTTATCTGATCAGCTTGGTGTTCAATGTAACTCTTTACCATGGCTCAGACTTTGTTACTTGCAGTTACAGTTTCTCATTTTAGATTGTGCACATTTTGCATTTGTTTTTACATGTTCTTTGTTCATGCTCTTTATCATTTTTCTGAGTTGGAAAGTTAGATTGCATCATAGTTTACTTTATACATATTTGTATTCTTCAGTGGTGAAGTATATTGCAAAGCAGCTCAGCCATGTGAGAAGACTTTTGGCACTTTTTCGTTTTTCGTTTTCTGAGTTGGAAAGTTAGATTGCATTAAAAATGTACAGAAATACTTAATTTTGTTAAAGCTTTTTTATAAAAAGGCTTCTGACCAGAGCTTTGTTTCCTTGTCATTAATGTTGAACACCACCAGAGGGGCTCTCATCTGAAAGGTCTCTGCTTCATGTGTCTTCAGCAGAAGATCTAGACTTTGATTGTTATATTTTCAGTTAATATTGACCTTACTGAGCTTTAGCCATATCCGCTGCCTATCATAAAAAATGTTAAGTACAGTGAACCTTTCTAAAATATACAGTAGTAAAGAGACAAACCCACCAGCATTATAGTAGCCAAATTCTTGTTTGTGGGCTGTATATATAAAATTGACTTGAAAAAGTTGCTGATTTTAGAGTACTGGCACCTTTTTCATTCCAATTCAAGCACTGCTCCCACCACCACCACCACGACAAGCCGGTTGCTGTAACGGACAAAGACAAATATCTGCAAGCTGACGACATTGTGTATTTAAGCAACAAAAATGGACTACATATTTTTCATCTGAACACTAACAGCCTGAGACACAAACTGGCTGAACTCAGGCAGCTATTCATGAACGGTAAGGCAAGTATATTATGCTTTTCTGAGACCAAATTGGACAATTCCATTACAGATTCAGAGATTGAAATTGAAGATTATCTTGTAGTGAGAAGGGACAGGAACGTGAATGGAGGTGGTGTCTGCATGTACATACATAAAGACACCAATTTCAAAAACCGAACTGACCTGCATCATGAAAATATTGAATCTGTGTGGGTTGAAATTCTTTTTGACAATGCTAAATCTGTAATAGTCGGGACAATCTATAGACCACCGGAACAGAGTGACTTTTATGATACATTAGATGGGTGTTTGGCTGATGTGCGGGATGTAGAGACAATTATTATTGGAGACTGGAACACGGATATGCAACGTAAAGACACGTCCGTCTTCAAGTCCTTCAGTAGGATTTGTGATCTGCACGGCTTCAGCCAGCTAATCACCCAACCCACCCGGGTATGTGAAACAACACAAACTACCATTGATCTCATTCTGACCTCTGACAAGTCCATGATCTCCAGTAAAGGGGTTATAGCATGCGGGTTAAGTGATCATTATATGATATTCTGTACCCGCAAAAAGCTAAAACAAAGGGCCGGCTGTCACAAAACAGTCATATCTAGAGACCTCAAAAACTACTCTAGCGAGGCCTTTAACCTAGAACTGGAGAGCCTGGACTGGTCAGATGAGCTCAGTGTTACACAAGTTGAAGAAACATGGCTTGGTTTCAAAAACAAATTCTCTGCAATACTCAATGATTTGGCCCCCCTAAGAACAACCAGGGTAAAAAATCGCGCTGAGCCGTGGATGCACTCCGGCATACTGACCGCCATGAAAACCAGAGACAAAAAATGCTCTGAGTTTCATAAAAGTCAGTCAATGCTTTCCAAAAGCACGAGCAGTGAACTCCAGGCCCACGTGACTGAACTCAAAATTGAAAGAAACAGACTAAGAAATGACGTAAGCTCCATGATCAAAACTGCCAAAAAGAATTTCATCAATGTCAAAACTGAGGAAAACAAAAATAAACCCCGTGAACTTTGGAAATTACTCAATAACCAGCTTGGCTGCAGTAAAAAACTCAAAACGAGATTTTCTAACTTAAACATAAAGACAGATAACAGGCTCATCACAGACAAACTGGATGTGGCCAAGTACTTGAACATTTTTTTCACAAACATAGCCACAACTCTTGTAAATAAATTACCCTCCCACTCAGGGCTTTTTGGAGTAGCTCACATCATGACCTACTACAAAAACCTAGGGGTACGCAAAGATGATTTCAGTCTAGCAAGGGTAACAACAGCAGAGGTACTCATTAAACTGAGCGCCCTCCAACCTAACAAGGCCACTGGCCACGACAATATTCCCTCCAAATTCCTCAGAGACACAGCAACCGCCATCTCACCAGTCATAGCTCACATAATTAACCTCTCCATAAAACAGGGAAAAGTACCCAAAGACTTCAAAATTGCAAGAGTAACCCCCCTGCACAAAAAGGGCAGCAAATTGGACCCAGGCAACTACCGCCCTGTTTCTATACTTACCTCCATCTCGAAAGTCATGGAAAAAATAGTATATGAACAGGTCGAAAAGTACCTCGCGGAAAATAAACTAATCTATGAATTTCAATCTGGCTTTAGAACATCCCACTCCACTGACACATGCCTTCTTTATTTGAGCGACCACATCAAACAAGAGGTGGACGAGGGCAAGTACTGCGGCATGGTGATGCTGGACCTACAAAAGGCTTTCGACACTGTCAATCACCCCATTCTGATTGACAAGCTAAAAGCAATTGGTTTTGATAAACTATCGGTGAGCTGGATGCAATCCTACCTGGAGGGGAGAGAACAGATGGTGGAGGTAAACGGTACTCTGTCCCCCCCCCTCCCAGTGAGCTGTGGTGTTCCACAAGGAAGCATATTAGGTCCGTTACTGTTCCTAATTTATGTAAATTACATGTCATCAGCATGTGACTGCAACTTGTTCCTGTTCGCGGACGACTCAGCCCTGCTGGTCTCTGGCAGGAACAGGTTGCAGGTTGAAAAAACCCTCAGCTCCGAGCTCGGCAGAATCTTCACCTGGCTCGCCGATAATAAATTATCATTACACCTGGGTAAAACAGAGCCCATTCTCTTCGGTTCGAAACATAATCTCAGCAAATCCGACGACTTCTCAGTTGCAGTGGGCGACATTATTGTCACAAGTAAGAAGGAAATTACATACCTAGGATCTATTCTTGAGGCAAACCTCTCCTGTGACAAAATGGCATCCAATGTAATAAAAAAAGTCAATCAAAGAACTAGATTCCTATACCGGATCTCCTCTCTGGTAAACAAAAACACCCTGAAAACTCTGGCAGGAGCACTCATTCAAGGGTACTATGACTATGCTTGCACGTCATGGTACCATAGCACCTCCAAGGCTCTAAAAATAAAACTTCAAACATCGCAAAATAAACTGGTCAGACTACTGCTTGACCTTTCATCTAGAACCCACCTCACCTCTGCCCACTTTGACAACCTAGGATGGCTTAGAGTAGACGACAGAGTACAGCTACTTGCAATGGGCCTGGTCTACAAGATCCACTACACCTCTATGGTACCCATGTACATGTCACAATTCTTCCCAAAGGTCAAGGAATACCATGATCATAACACCAGAGGGAGCTCCACAAATCATGTGAAACCCAGATTTGGCACAAAAAAGGGGGAATACACATTTCGCAATTATGCCACATCAAGGTGGAACGCTCTTCCCACAACTGTAAAGGAAAGTAAAACTATACTTACCTTCAAAACCTCTCTTAAAGAGCACTTTCGGGGGAGAGCATTGCAAAACTGGCCCCGGTAATGGTACAAATCTCAACCTGTCGTTCAATGGACAGCTTCCCCCCCCCATCTATGTATATACTCGCATTTTAGACTCTGTTACTAACTGTATATCTGTAGACTTGGTATGTCTTAAATGTCCGGTTAGGATGTATTAGAACGAAATCTAAAATGAAAATTGTAAACAAGCAATCTGTATGTAAAAAAAACAAAAAACACCTGTATGTAAATTGTAAATAAGCCATCTGTATGTCAAATATGTCTTATATGTCTTAAATGACATGATGAATTGGAAATGGGGGACCCTGATGTAAACAAGACGAAAGTCTTTCTCTGGTCTGCATCCCCTTAACAATTGTATGTTTTGAGCTGTACTGTACTGTACCCAATATACAAGTTTTAATAAACTTTTCAATCAATCAATCAATCATGTCAATGGGGAGCTCATTCCACCATTTTGGAGCCAGGATAGCAAATCCACATGTTTTTCTGATGGGAACTTGGGTCCCCCTCGCAGCGAGGGTGCAGCGAGTCGTTTGGCTGATGTAGAGCGTAGTGCATATATGAATATGTTTGGTGTGTTTTTTTAGGTATATTTGCTTTTGACAGAGTAAACGCTTTTATTTTGAAGGCAGTTTTTACAGGATATTCGCACACCGCAATCAGACCGCAATACAACGTGCGGGCTGGCTTGACTTTAGAGGCTTCTCAATTCTTAAATGTCCCCTCCTCGACTCCCATCCTCGAGACTTAGTCCCGCCCACAGGAGATGCGAGCGGAGGACCGAGGAGGGGAACCGAGGAGAGAGGAGGGGAAGCAGCAGACGTTTAAAGAAATGAGAACTCCTCTCCTCTGAGCGGTCATTTTAAAGAGCCGTCCGTTCATTATTACGTGGCAACAGTTGCATCAGCTGTCGAGTGTTTTGTCACAGCGCTGTATTTTATAATCTCTGTTAGATCAGCTGAACATTGTTCCCCCACATATTTACTTTGAATTCATTGAGAGTGCGGTATAATGAGACAATAACAGGCTACAGATGCGGACACACACACACACAAATATATTTAAAGTATGAGAGCACTCTCATAATAACGTAACACAATCAGAGACTGGATATATATCCTCTCTCTGGTCGCTGAAATGGGGAATTGAAATTACGGGCCGAAAGTTGTATTTACAAGTAGGCTATTAAAAGTAAGCAGAGGACACCAAACCAACTGAGAACCGTCTGTGCGCCGCATCTACGCACTGTACAACACACCTACACACTGTACCACACAGTGCTTTAGTTTAGTAGATATCTACAAACAAAGAGTCAATATTTTTTCCAAAACCATTTAGTCCTTCACATAATAAAATACACAACGGCTGTAGACTGATTATGCTTTAGGAGCTGTAGGTTTGTGTGGTACAGTGTGTAGGTGTGTGTGGTACAGTGTGTAGGTGTGTGTGTGTGGTACAGTGTGTAGGTGTGTGTGTGTGGTACAGTGTGTAGGTGTGTGTTGTACAGTGCGTAGATGCGGCGGACAGACGGGTATCAGTTGGTTTGGTGTCCTATGCTTACTTTTAATACTTGCTGTGAGGTCCTGCTAGTTTTATTTAATCCGGGTGTAACTAAAGTCTTATTTAAGTGTTGTTTGTTTGTAGCCTTTATTTAAAATCCCATTGAGATCAAACGATCTATTTTTCAAGGGAGACCTGCAAAGTTGGTTAGACATGAAAACAGAAAAACAACAGAAAATAAAAAGGACATCATACAACATAATTACAGGGGTACAATTTACAAACCTATCGACAGGTACCAAGATTATCATTTCAAACCGGAGAGACGTGATGTAAGAATTACATATTTATTGTTTACACGTCATATGAATGAAATGATTGCCATGATAATACAACAGGAGAATGTAATGGTGTTTGGCGATTAGGCCCCGGTTTGCAAGATAATCATTCAGGAGGGAAAGCACCGCTCCGATGAAATCCCCGGGGTCTAGACACTGGTGGTGGTGCTGAGTAGGTGAGACCGGTCTGAAGAAGGAAGGTTTAGCTTTGTCCTGGAGGAGACTGGAGGCGAGAGGGGTGGAGGCGGGTTGCGGTCATCTGCAAATGACAACTGACAGGGAGGGAGAGCAGGCATTTAAGGCATTTAGCATGTGCAGCTATTGGCTGCTGAGGGGTGACGCCCTCATATTTAATGAGGGGGGAAGGGAGCCATAGAGTGACGTGTAAGTGACTCGTGTTAGGTCTTCCTTATTGAACTTGCGCTAAAGCTTTCATATGTCATTGCATCTAGCCGTGCTTTAAAATGATGCAGGGGAACCAAGATGCTCAGTTTCAGTTCTTTTTGCAGAGTGTTCCAAGCTAGAGGAGCTGCGCACATAAAAGCTTTCGTACCTAAATCAGTCCTAGCACTTGGCACATGTAACAAAAACATATCCTGTTGTGTTGATTATATTTCAAATATATATATATATTTCATTAATCCAAATCTGCAAAGTAACTAAAGGTATTACATTTAGTGGAGTATAAGCCTACACATTTACCACCAAAAAATGTAAATACTCAAGTAAAGTACAAGTAACTCAAAGTACAGTACTTAAGTACAGTACTTGAGTAAATGTACTAAGTTACTTTGCACAACTTATTATTAATGCAAAACTACCTGCTAGCCCAGTTTGTGCATTTAGTTTAGAAACAATTCAACCCAGTCTCAAGGCATTTTGTGTTATAGTCACGAAATGAATCTATTGATTCGTGTTCACCAACACGATTTCCCCATTTTTTTCGTGTCACATAGTTAATTAATAACAAATTAGAAGGAAAAAAAGATTGAAAAAATACAGATTTCAGTATTCTGACACAGAACGATTTTAGAAGCAATGTATTTCAATTGGTAGTATCTTTCGTGCCTGCACCAAATAACAACAAATTTGAAAGAAAAAAAGATTTAAAAATACAGATTTCAGTATTCTGAGGCTCTGAGCCCCATTTATTTTCCTCACGGACGGCAAAAAAGTCAGACATTATACAATTTAAAATAAAACAATAATCGTGGCTTGATATTGAGTAAGAAAAGGTTTTTATGAACCACACAGCTTCTGGTCTTCCAAGACCCGACCGGACAAAAAGACGTGTGCAGGCACGAAACATACTACCAATAGAAATACATTGCTTTTAAAATCGTTCTGTGTGACACGAAAATAATGGGAAAATCGTGTTGGTGAACACGATCAAAAGATTAAATTAATTTCGAGACTATTACACGGAATGCCGTGAGACTGGGTTGAACAATAACGTAAAAAGAGTCTTACCGTTATTCTCGCTGCACTGTAGTCATCCGATATTTATAACAACACTTGGAAGAAAAACTCTTCGCTAATCTAAACATTATAAAATGTTTTTCACACATTTCTCAAGTTGCGCCTCTGTTCCCGAATCAAAACAAAGATGGCGGCTCGCCGGCTAACTGAATAGTTAATAACGTACAAACTAAGGTAAGCTAGTTATATTAGCAGGAAACTATACGGCCCAGGTGGTTCAATATCCTGCTCACCTTGTCAAGAACCTGCTCACACTAGCTGTGTTATTAAAACAGTAATGTGGTCTCAGAGGTTGGGAAACCTACAACAAGTTAAAAGAAGAGTTAGTTGGACTTAGATGGGTAAGTCAAATTAATGTTTGCCAAGACAACATAACAGGCCTATTGGGCCTGTTGTTTCTCAACTTGTGTTAACTCCCCCCTACTGTAACTCCCTCAAATACAATTCTGGTAAACAGTGTAATTCCAGAGTTGTTAACTAACCTGAATTATTTACTAACCTTAAGAGTATTTCTCCTGGGCGGTTTGTTGAAAGATCTTCTCTATTTTTTACTAAGTCCAGGCCTGTTTTTGCTGGTCAGTAAATAAAGTTCCACTTTGAAACATACTCAATAAAATCCCTAAATGAATCATTTAAATAGGTTACTTGTATTTAGTGTAGTGATGATGCTTAAATCAGAGTAATGTTCCCAGTTCAACAACAATCTGTTGACAATGACCACTCATGGTATTAACGATGAAACAAGCAGAGATCTTTCAGCTAGAAATTCTAAATGTATGCTGCCATTACAAGCTTCCTTCTAACCATATTAAACAAAAAACCTTATTATGTGGATCAGTGCTCCAAAGAAACATTCAACATTTGTAAAATGTTAGATCCAAATAATGCAGGAGCTTTCGTAGTCATACAGAGAATACCAAAACAGTTATTACTTGTTAGACGCTTTTATCCAAAGCGACTTGCTCAATACTGTGAACAATCCCCAAAGGAGCAATTTGGGGTGAAATATCTTGCCCAGTGACACAACGACATGCTGACTGCAGTGGGGTTTGAACTTGCGCTTCCCTGTGCCGGACACCAACGAACTAATCCACTGCGCCACACCTTCCTTTGGTTATGGTGTATGTACTTTTATCTATGCCGCTAGAACAACATTAAAACATTGTGGGAGATAATTATGTTAAAGATTGGCTTTGACAGGGCTTTATAAAGTTGTTCTCAAATTCGTGTAAAGGTCATTTGTTTGATAAGAGGAAAATTCATTCAGTATTAAAGGTCAGCCACATGTCTCTTGAGCAACATAAGATTAGCGGAGACTGAGATAAGAAATATACTCCCCATTTTGGGCATATTTTATTGACTTGACTACAGTGTTGAAGAAGTGCTTTTTAATTCTTCCTGTTTGTCCACTCTAACATTTTAAGAGAAGAAAAACTCATTCTGTTCATTCACATAATGTTTCTAAACTAAAAAAAACACACACCCTTAAATATTTGCATTTGCTTTATGTTTACCTAAAAGACTATACATCATATTCAGTTTAGTGTATCTTAATGACACGCAATAGTTTGATTGTTTAATATTAACTTTGAATATCAAAGGTCTCGTTTATACAGTATTGGCAGTCAAAGAAAGGTCAAAGATTTGAAATGTATTATCAACCTTACCTCACTGATCACCGCTGTATTTGTACAAAGCAATTACATTTAGTGCAGTACTATCTTGGATGAGTGATAAGAGGTTTGTAAAGATTACATCAGAGCAAATTTAAAGTTGTGGAACATTTTCTTCCTATATGGTTCAATTTGTTTGACTAGTATTTTTGATTTGTCTCAGCTTGGTGTACAGGGAAGCACAAAACAGACATGATTGTATTCAAGTGACATTTAAAAATATATATTTCAGTTCTAAGTGTTGCATGCTTAGTTTATGCAGTCCTGCACTGATGACTATCCCCCCTTTGCAAACAGATATATATATATATATATATATATATATGACATATGGTTCGATGTAATGGTTCTGTTAAGGGCAAAAGCATCTTCCATACAGTGGGTACTGCCTTTAAAAAAATTGAGCTTTAAACAGCCACATCAGCATTGAGATTAGATGAGGAGATAACCGAGCTCGGTTTAAAAGGAGTGGCAAACTTTGAGTACGACACTCCTTACTGCAGACTTGTCCAGCTCACTCTCACAGCCACCATGACTTTCAACGGCAACTGGAAGATTGATCGCAATGAAGACTATGAGAAATTCATGGAAAAAATGGGTGAGTTATATCAAACCAGGCTGATTACATGCTATATAATTCAAGCAAATCATTTTAAATATGTGGAATTTGATGCATTGGTTTAAAAAAAAAAAAAAAAGTCACAACTAGTCATTTTGAATGCATGTAACATATGTAATAAGCTGTCTGTGGCTCTTTTTCTGCTGTAACAATATAAATTTCCCCTCTGTGGGACTAATAAAGCTATTCTGATTATGATGAACATGAACTCTCTGTGTTATGAGATATAATGGAAGCACTGTATAACAGTCAAGAAAGCACTGATGATGTTTTAATTTAATCAAGATCTTTGTGTTTCTGTGTGAAAATGTCATTTGTGCATCAAACTGATAGTAATGTGTGTGTTTTATTTAATCACTTTAAAAAAGTTATTTGTTAAAGTGTGACCATAACTGCTCAAATAGATGGCCAAATACTGGAGCTTAAGTCTCACTGAACATGTTTGCCTTTTGACTTACAGTACACTCTACAAATAATACACAATCAAAGGAACTACATGTGCTTGTAAAGTAATTAAATCCTGTCAAACTTCCTCTGATTGTTCAGAGCCCATTGAACATATTTTCTATGTGTTTGTTTATAGGAATTAACATGGTGAAGAGGAAGCTGGCTGCTCACGACAACCTCAAGGTAACCCTCGAACAGACTGGAGACAAGTTTCACGTCAAGGAGACCAGCGCCTTCCGCAACCTGGAAATAGACTTCACCCTGGGGGTCACCTTCGAGTACAGCCTGGCCGACGGAACGGAACTATCAGTAAGAAAAAGAGTGGATGCACCTTTAACATCATACGTAGCACTTTATAGTTAACATAGTAACTGACCGTTAGAGGAAAAGACTCCAATTCTCTCCTATTACCTACGTTTTAGTCATTAAGTGTAATCATCGGTTGAGTTCTTAATACTATAACATAAGGTTGGTATTTCGATCACTTTTAACTACAAGTAGGAGTTCATTTGTTAGCTCAAGGTTTGACTTATGACTTTCATTGTGGAACCCTTGTGCCCTGTTGATTCGTACTCACTACAGCAAACAGTGCCAGTCATAAAACTGTCAACCTTCTGCAAAACTTTTCACACCTAGTATTCCTTTTAAATAAGCTTTATGTTTCACTCCACAGGGTTCATGGACCATGGAGGGAGACATGTTGAAGGGGGCCTTCAACAGGAAGGACAACGGAAAGCTACTGACAACAACCAGAATCGTCCAAGGAGATGAACTTATACAGGTGTGGTGAATTTATATTATGCATGCAAACTATGACAACAATCCACATTATATAACAAACACTTTGATCAGAAGGGATACCTGTCAGAATCTGATGTCTATATGTCATATATATTCCCTTATATGTTATGGATAAGGACTTAAAATGCAGAAATTAATTATTAATCAACCCCCTGATTACTCAGGCAGAGACTATAAAGTAAATATATTAACAGAATCTGACCTGATCTTTTCTCACCAGAGCTACAACTACGAGGGCGTGGACGCAAAGAGGATTTTCAAGAAGTATTAGATCAAACTGATCAACATACCTTGAAAATAAGATGTTTGACATCAGGATTACATATAGTATTGTGTTGAATTTCATTTTCTTATACCAACACATCCTGTAAAACATGCACTACTTGTAATGCCCAGAAAGTTTATGAAACATATTTGAATGTCACATAATTGTGATACTTGCAGTAATAAAGCCATACTGTAACTACCTTTATTCTGTGTTTTTTTTCTTCAGTTTTATGTTGAAATTATATTTATTTGTGATAATCTGTGGATGTTTTTGTGGAGTTAAAAAACATACACAGTGAACTGACTAATTTGAGAGTGATACAATCATTTAAACTTTATTCAACAATGAATACAAATAAATATATATTATCCACAAAAATACAAAGCGCAGACAGATGTAATGTGTCTTTAAATTAATCTGTTAGTACACAAGTAATGAAGCATTCACTGAAGCACAGACAACTCAATTCAAAAGTAAATTCAGGCCAAATCTGAACCACACACAGAGGTATGACATGAGGATTCAGTGATACCCAGGGGGCAAAACCCAATTTTTTAGGGAAATCAGACATGGAATGTTTTAAAAGGTTGTCCACCAGAAATGATATCCAAGACCTTGAAGAATCACAACCTGGTTGGACAACCCGGTCAAATAGCTGGGTCAATATCACTATAAAGTAACTTTGGTGTCCCCATCAGAATCACTCAGTTATCATGAAAATGTAGCAGAATAATGAAACTCTGAGGTCTTATTATAAAAGGCCAAACATTTACACACATATCAGTACAATGATAAGTCTCTTGTGTTTCCTTCATTTTATACCTTATTTTTTCATTGGATGTACGTGATTTTGGCATGTCCCACACACTGCTCTGCTAACTACAGTGTGTGTATAATAAGTGGTTAAATTATACTACATACCACATGGTTTTATTGTCCTCAAAGAGTTATTTGATAAAACGAGTCATTTTTATCATGTATATTCTATTTTCATAATAATATTGAACATTTTTCATGTGTCCCTGTCATTTGCTGTCCACCCTGTCATTAAGGGGTAACTGCCCCATAAACAACATCTGATGTTTTCAGTGACATTACTACCACCATTTTGTCTTTCCTCAATGGAGGCTGAGACATTGGCTAGTTGCAAAGTACATTTTTTTACTTATATTTTGACATTTTAATCATTATGTGTGTAGTTGGATGTGGTCAAGCTTAACATGTCCACTCTGTCATAGGGAAATGTCAATTAATATAAAAACTAGGGCCGGGACTTTAACGCGTTAATTAAGATTAATTAATTACACAAAAATTAACGCGTTAAAAAAATTAACGCATTTTAATCGCACTTATTTTTGCACCGCGGAACGTTTCTCACTGGATGAGTTTCAGGCGTACCGATTATACTGGAGCACCAACTAACGTTCATGACTTCAGACAACAACAAACCACAGTGAACAACAGTGGGAAATATTGTTTTAAAAAACGGACGGATGGAAGCGTTGATAAGAGCACGGTTGTGTGCAAATTATGCAAAAAGGAATTCGCATATCACCGCAGCACATCAAGCCTCAAGTATCACCTCAATGCAAAACATATAGCAGCTAGCGTGGACGTTAGCCTCTTTTATCGCGTTCACACCATACAGTCTATGGTTCACACCAAAAAGAGCCGGTACTAAAATTAGTTCATGAGAACCTTTTTACCCCCACGAAAGTCCCTGCTAGAGAGCAGAGAGCTGCTAGAGAGCAGGGACTTTCGTACGGCTCTTTTGTGAGAAAAGAGCTATATTTCTGATTGGCTGGGCGGATTGCAAACCACGCCCCGTAAAACTCCCAAAAAGTTTGGTGAAGCCGCCATTTTATTATCCTCGCATTAGCATTATTAGCATTAGCCCAGCGCAGAAACGCAGAGAGACTAACTTATGGCAACACAAAATAAAACATGGGAGCGGTGGAGATGAGGAGGTGTCGGCGTTCTGGCGATTTACTCGGAAGGCTGCTGGGACTCCCAGCAGCTTCTACTGAAGCCAGTCCCCAACTCCGGGGACTTCCGGCCGGGGACTTTGGGCGGCAGTATACGCCGTGAAGTGGTTTGCGGCCTGCCAGTAAACCCAAAGCAGAAGAAGAAGAAGTGACGTCAGCGGCTTCATTTGTTCTCATGAACTAAGTTCTCATGAACCTTTGTGGGAAAAGTACTGCGGTGTGAATGCGCCTAATGGTATACTAAAATCCATGTGAAAAAAATTGCTTCTCACTGTTCTCAAGTCAAATATTTATATGCGATTAAAAATGCGATTAATTTCGATTAATTAATTACAAAGCCTCTAATTAATTAGATTAATTTTTTTAATCGAGTCCCGGCCCTAATAAAAACCTTTCAGAAATTCGAAATATATTTGTTAAACAGTACAGTACACAGTCACCTTGGTAACTGAATCATGTTGCTAACTGAAGGTCCACCATTTACTCATTAAATGCTAATATTAGTCAAAAATGTCCACCCTGTCAGCAAGCCTTCCATAAATAAATGGGGAAGTCTCAAATGCACCGTATGGTGATATTGACTCTACTGGAAAGCTACAGTGAGGGTCCAAACACTGCAACCTCTATATGCTCCTGGGAACCGAGGAAAAAAAGTCTCTTCCAATTTTTTTGTATATCTTTTTTTTTAGGGTTGAAAAACATCTTGCAATTTAGACTTTTTAAAATTTAATTTAATTTTAAATGTTACAGTATGTCCACTTCAGAGGACGTCAAGACCATATTATTGTGAAAAGTCCACCATAATTAACAGATAAACTATGTAACACATTATGCTTATAGAGTGATCTTAATACAAGAATGCATTCACCTTTATATAAACAATAAATAAGTAATTCATCTGAACATTGCTGTATATTTGATCACTAAATAACTTGTTTGGTTTTTGGAATGCTGCCAAATCTGCAAAGACTTTGTAATCAATGTACTGGGAAAAGTACCTCATTGGACTCCAGTCGGCACGGGCTGTAGGGTCATCTTAACTAGATGTATGGATGTGTTCTCCAGTTGACCATGCTCATAGGGACACACTTGGCATTCCTGAGGCATTCTCATTTTTCATGGCTCCACTTAAAATAAAAACAACAATAAGACATACGTGCTACTCTTGGCCCACAGAGGGCCATGTCTTTCCTGCTCGTCCCTATCTGTCTCTATGTCTGTATCTGTGCACTCATGGAGCCTCCTGCATCTTTTTCTTCTTCTTCTTGACCCTCTTCTATTCAAGGTGTGAAAGCCTCATCTCTCTCATCATCTGAGAGCTCAACATCTGAATCTCCCTTAACTATCTGGTACAGAAAAGGTCTGCTCCAGTTCTGTCTCCAGCAACAATATTGAGTCATTAAGTCCATGAAGATTGTCCTGATGTCCACTAGAATGGACATTTTTAAAAGAACTACATGCCCATTGTCCAGACTCCAGAGACCATCCAAATTATTTGCATGGCAGGATTTCTGGCTTGGCGATGTGTGCGTTCTTGTCAATGATGGTTGACAAGAACATGTTCAAAAGTTAACATGATGGTTCTCCCGAGACCTCACCATAACTGTGTATACATCCAAAGCTGATCACTTTGAGGGTTCTGATCTGGGCAAACTGAGAGCATACAAGTTCCTGAACAGAGAATGCATTTCTGCTGCACCTGAAAAGGTTTTCTATGTTATAGGACAAGGCAAACCGAGTTAAACATATCTCTCTTAAGTTGTTCCAGATAAGTTGTTAGTGTCAAATAAATACCCTTTTATTATTTGTGCAAATCAATTTCTTTGTTCTTATGCAAAATATCCTATTTTGATCATGAAATAAACAAAATTCCTTCTGGCAAAACATTTATTTCACTTTTCACATATCTCTTCTTAGTTATTAACTGAAAATTGGCTTTGCCCATATGACACAATTATCAAAAGTTGAACACAAAATAATCATTCACATGGCCCAGAACTAGAGAAATTTGAATTTCTTAAGAAAAAAAAGGGAAAAAAGTAACCTACACTGAATATACAGTACAAATGTTTTCAAAGTACACATGGTGGTATATTCATGGTAGTGTCCTAGAAAGCTTTTTGCACACATAATAAAAGGGTATTGATTTGACATTAACAACTTGATGTCAACTTCCAGATAAGTTTAACTCTGTTTGCCTTGTCCTATAACATAGAAAACCTTCAATTAAAGGGTTTTGCAAAGAAAGTGGTGACCATATTGAATATCGCTGCCTGTAGCTTTCCAGTAGTTCACCGGGTTGTCCACCCAGGTTGTGATCTTTGAAGGTCCTAGATATCATTTCTGGTGGAAAACCTTTTACAACATTCCTTGTCTGTAAAATGACTTTGCCACCTGGGTATGATGAATAGTTTCACATCAGCCAGTAACTTATCAGATAAAATCAGTGACATCCTGGGGAAAGTTCACCTTTGTTCTTGAGTGTTGATGCAATACAGCCTAATTAGGTTCTGTCCCTGTATTTTTAGTATAAGATAAATTAAATACTTTGATGCGATGCCAACTGTGACGTTATGTGACACAGGTCAAACATACTCTTTGTCAAACAGGCCCCCGATTACGTAAAGCCGTACTTCGAATGACGACTTTGAATCGGGTGCATGAGGAAAAACGATTATCAGCTTCCTTTTTCAAGTTTGCACGCAATCAGACACAGAGGCATGCAACACATTGAGGCTCTTTTAAGGTTATAATCACAGATTTTCCCATTTTCTGCAGCTGAAGTTTAAACATTTCAAACTTCTGCTTATTGCACCTGGAGGCAGAGTGAACAGTGAGTTTACAGCTGTTGCCCTTTTAGCTTCCAAGTCTAAAAAGGGCTTTTAGGAATATTGTAACTGGAACACATCCCTTCCTACCTTTTACACAATAACACACAGGCACACACAGTACAATGGTGCACACAGAGGGGTGTCATCCGATATGTCACTCACTACCAGCATTGCATATTTAAAAAGTATAGCATGACATCCTTGGTCCCTTTCCATAATCACCTTCAGTCCCTAACTATGGTTTCACTCACAAAACACTTGTCCCAATGAAAAATGTCAAGGCACTCTTGATACAACTGAAGACAGATTGTTCAAAATGTAAAATAGAACTTGTGTGTCTTGATGAAGAAAATAAATTATAACTAATATAATCAATAGTCACAAATGGATAGTAAAACGATTAGTGGACTAATCAATTATTTGGTTTTCAAGGGCCAACCGATTTTTGTTTAAATGGTTTGAGCTTCTTAAATATTGATATTGTATCCTTTCTCTGTTTTATATCGTATTCAACTGATTACATTCAGTGTTTGGACTGTCAAAACCAGACATTTAAAGATGCCACCTTGGACATTTAAAAACTAGGATTTGTATTTTCACTTATTTGTGATATTTTCGAAAATTATAAATTTAAAACATCTGCAAAAATAACTAATAATCAAATAATCAAAAAACCTTTGAATGTGAGACGACATTAAGATAATCTGGTTAATATACTCTAATTGAAATTCATCTAAATCAATAGTGTAGCGGTTTCTTTTCCCTTGAATATATTAGATATCAACAGTACAACTGTACAACACCATTTTGTGTAAAGGTATTCTTAAACTATTGTTACGTGCCGTAGTGGGTGCTGGTGTTTGGGTGTGTCCTCTCCTTTTTCTCTCGCCCGGTTATTTTGGTGTTTTGTTACTTCCCTTTGTACCCCTAGTTAGGAGGGAATGTAACAAATGGGGGATCGTCCGGGATCATTTGAGACAAAGAGTGAGTATCTGTTTGCGGTTTAGCGTTGATATTGTGTTTGGTAGCATTGGCTGTTTAAATTTGATAAGAAAAAAACCCCGAAAAAAACCAAAAAAACATTGTGGTTTAAAAACTTCCTCAGTTTCCAATCCAATGCTACCAAACACAATATCAACGCTAAACCGCAAACAGATACTCACTCTTTGTCTCAAATGATCCCGGACGAGCCCCCATTCGTTACGTTCCCTCCTAACTAGGGGTACAAAGGGAAGTAACAAAACACCAAAATAACCGGGCGAGAGAAAAAGGAGAGGAAACTGTCTAATGAAGCCACAAAGGGAGATTTAATTACCAATGATCGACAAGCAGAAAACGGGCTCACCAGCCAACTTGCAAAGCAAATTAAGATACAAATATAATGAGGTCCCACACAGAGACATAGACACCATGCAGCACCCATGCAGCCAGAGAAGAAGGGGAGAGCGACTGCAGCTTTTCTCAGGTCCTTTATGGAGGCCCTGATTGGTGATTGGGAGCACCTGAGGAGAAGCTGCACCTGGAGGGAGAGGCTGCACTTGGAGACAATATAGAGGGAGAGAGAGAAAGACACACACACACCCAAACACCAGCACCCACTACGGCACGTAACACTATGTTGTTTTATGTAAATTACAGGTGAAGGTGTCCGAAAATATTTTAACACCATCCTTTGGTGTCAGAAGGCACTAACACAACACACACAAACTGCAGATGTAGTGACAAGATGTGTGCTTTTAAAATCGTTGAAAAATATCTGGACAAAGGTTGTTAAAAAATAAGCATAAATGACAGGATGTTAAGGAGAAGACTTGGTGAAAGAAAACATTGATATTAATATTGATGCATAATCATAAGTATGTGTCGTTGCATGAGCAAGAGAGGAGAACCAACGTTTCCAAATCCACTGTAGTTACAAATAGTTATTTAATGAATTGATTTTATTACAATTAAATCAAATCCAATAGAATTGATGTTTGTTGGACTCAAAGTCCATTATTATCATGCTCATGCTTATGCTGTACACACAGCTAGTAAGACTTTGTAAAGGCCACATGCAGGTTTCAGAACATTAGTCTTACGAACAAGAATCATTGTTGTGTATTATGGTCAATATCAGATAGGCATATTAGTTATAATGGCATCATTATGAAAATACCTGCAAATACAGACCTGTTTAAATCTGTCTACTTTAAAAGGAAGACTGAAAAAATACAATTTGACATCACTGTGAATTACAAAAAAAGGATTACAAGAATCAGCACAATTGAAGGTAGAACACACAAGGTGACATGGTGGTACAGTATACAATGACCTACTGAATAACACAAAGGCTGCCCCAACTTCAGTGCGTCATAGCCATCAAACTTTAGGATTTGTAGGCTGCAAGAAACTGAACACAGCTATGCCTAATCACATGTTGTGAAATATGTTTACATACTAATGAATGGAGGCAGAATAAACCTTAAAAGTGACTGCAGTGGGGCAGCCTTCAGCCATTCATTAACACAAAAAACCTTGTAAAATAACTGATAAAGATAACAGTTACAACAAATCAGTAACTGAAGAAACACAAGTGTTGCAATGTCTGTTCCCTGGTGAGCTAAAGCCCTAATGTGCATATAACAGGTGATCTACCCAGATATTCCTCCTTAAACCTTAAACCTGCTGTGGATGATGCAAACCTGTAGGTATTATTTCATTGTATGCCATCATATTCCGTTTTTTATTCCTTAACACTTTTCTCATCAACATGCTGTAATCTGTCACCACACATCTTTCACCTTTGTATTATTACTGTACAGACCACAGTATTATCAGTATGTGGCTCACCATAATCTCTCAAGCCTTTCTTTAAATACATTGATATATCCGCAGCACAGAAATACTAGGCAAATAAAAAAATAAACATTTTAAACTTGACATAAGATGATTTTAAAGAATAATAAACACTCAAGAAACCTTTGTGCAAACTCAAAACAGTCCATATTTTGGTTAAAACAAAATCTTCTTGCAGCAATACTGTGGGGCAATGGAAGACAGTACTGTATATGTGATAGCTGATAATCCTTCAAACTACACGAAACAGCATTTACATTAGGTTTTACTTATATGACAAGCTTGCATAAATAAATTCCACTCAATTTGGAGAAGACGCGCTGCAGGACATATCTTCATTCTGTAAACTCTTTGGCATCCAGTTAGTACTCTACTGACCACTGTCCATCCTTGTAAACAAACCTTACCAAGTAACACTCATAAAAAACCACGTTCATCCAGTCCTTTGGCTGTCACTGGGTTCCATTTTGCAGTGGGTTTATTGCTATTATGGCCTGTAAAGAAAAAAAAAGAATAATCTTGTTTAAAAAACGTTTTTTGATTCCCCCTCTGCGTACATTAACACCACAACAAAGAATACAACTGAATACCGTCAGGTGGGAATGGGTTATGTAGATAAAACCATGTTATATGTTATTTTATATGGTTTTTAGATATATAATGAAATAGTGCATTTTATTGAAAATCAATTAAGAAATAGTGAATGGATTAAAAATGACCAGACAGGAATCAAGGTACTTCCTTACATTTAGGGATGCACAATATCTTTTAATAAATTATCAGCCAGTAACGGAAAATTATATTGTTATGTATTATTCCCATATTAAAAGAAAGCCACAGAATTATTGGCCTTTTAATCAAAGCCAAATAGCTTTCATTGAATTAACCAGAGCAGCGTCTACACACTTGGATACATCAGGTGGCGGTACGCACCCTTTAAAACGTTTTTGCGATCTGCCAATTAAACACAGAGAGGATCAACAAGCAGATAGAGCCAAACCAATATGGACGTTTTGCACAGTTTCAGAAGATATAACAAAATTGAAATGTGGAATATGAATTTATCCATCCTCTGTCGATATTGTGCATCCCCAATTACATTGATGCAGAAATCCTAAAAAAATCTGATTTTGCCATACCATAGTCCTGATGATTGAATTGTAACATTGTCCTCAATGGCCTGAAATAACCACGTATTAAGGGAACAGCTTCTAAAGCTGCTAACGGTTGAATGTATATAGATATATATAATCTCACAGTATATACAGTGTATTATCATAAGGGTTAGCCATTCAGGTTTGCATATTAGAGAGGCTTACTTGTTTCAGGTCTGGCTTTTGGCACATCTTGTGAGCATGTGTCAGTGGGGAGTGTGTGGCTGGTATGTCTGCACTCAGTCACAACCACTGTCTGTGGCATCATGGCTGAGAGGACAAGAGGCCTCTGGTTGTGGTACTTGAGACGGTATGTTTCCGTCATACAGTTATCCACAGTGAAGTATGTTGTCAGAGAAACCTCTTGAGCTGGCATTGCTTGTTCCAATCTGCATCCGGTCAGTCTTTCCTCACTTTCACATGACGACGGGGTACTCCTCTCTGGGTCAGAGCCCGACTTGGAGCTTGCATCTGAGAAGGTTCTGAGGCCTGAAATGTCTGGCCTCCTGTGAAGACTAACAAAAGACGTGGATGAAAGACGAGGACTCGATGGAAAGGGTTCTTGATGAAGCATCCTCGGACGAAACACTGCGTGGCTAGTTTCCCCCTGGTGAGGAGGAATCCGCTGGGTGGTACGAAGGTGAGGGGACCCTGTGGTGCCGAGCTGCCGCTGAGAGTTCAGTTGGAGAGGATCTGCAGTCACATTGCTGGGAGGGTGGTAGGGCAGAGTCATGGGAGGACACTGGGATTCAGAGGCCTCGCTGTTGCTGGAGCGGTATGAGTTTTCTCTGTCCTCGGGCTCAGGGAGAGCCAGCTCATCGGAGCTGTTCCATTCGGAGCTGCTGGTTTTCGTAAAGTGCCTCTGGGCTGTACTTTCTACAGAGTGCCCTCGACAGTTTGTCAGATCCTGCTGCTCACTCTGCCTGTTATCTGAACCAGCGGAGTCCCTCTCTGAGGAAACTGCTTTTCTGGAGGTACTAGTGTTCTTTGATTTCCGTCTACGAGAGAATGATGGAAATTATAGTTTAATAAAATGGAAATCCAATGTATGAGTCCTTGTATGTACAAATTACCACAAGTTATATATAATTCATATCAAAGGGCACTACCTCGAACTTGGACTGCACTTTAGATGTGAATGTGAAACTTGGTCATGGTTCTTTCCCTGAGGTTTGGGTTGATGTTTACCTATAAAATATAAAACAAAAGTGATAAAAAAACATAGTGACAGAAAAAGGAAAATAAACAAAGGAAAGGTCTGCTTTTGTGGCAAAGTAAACTTTGAACATACTTAATTAAGGCAAAAGATAATGTATTTGTATCTTCTGACTTTTCCTACTCTTTTTAGTTACTTTTACCAAGACAAAATCAGATGTCAGAAGATACAAATATCAAATGTACAACAAATGAGAACACATTCGCCAAAAGATAATCTAAACCAGTAGTAGTAGTGAAACAGATTTGAGCGCTGAGATTAATGACTAAATAAATGTAGACATTGAAAACAGAAATCAAGAAAATGAAGTCTGAATTCTGCCAAAAAGCAGATTTTCGACTTAAATAACATCGTTAATATTTATTTTTCTCAGAATGACAAGATTAATGTCAGAGCTCAAACTATTTTATTCAAATTTTCCTAACCTTCTTTCCTACTTTTGAACTATACAGTTAGGCACACACTAAAACAAAAAAAATAATATAAATTAAAGTAGAGACCAAGCAGAGACAAAATCCTCTGACTATGAAAGCATCATCCTTTCAGGACTCAAGGTGGCAGCAGCAGAGCGTAAATCACACTCCTCGACTTTCTCCCAGCTGCAGCTGGATCAGCCGTCAGTGAGAGGCAGCGTGGGGCTGAATTCCTGCCCTTTAAAAATAGATGTGTCATTTTTTTCCTTTGCTGTTGCCCTGGAGAGGCCCATGCAAGGATAAAGGCTTTAGCTGTCTGTTGGAAACACTGGCTCTAGATGCACATAGCCTCGATAATGTATCAAGTGCAGCACACTCAAAGTACGGCACGAAACAGAACGATATGTATGACAATGCCAGCAGCCACGTCCAGCTGTGCTATCAGAGTGAGCTTTGTGGGATTATCATCAGATTAATGCCTGCGCAGGGCCGCAGAGTAAAGGGGTTAGAGAAGCCAGTCCATGCTCAGAAACCAATCTTCAATTACTCTCACATTATCAGCTCGTCTTATCTTCATTCAGTATTACAATAGTTTTACTTTACAAATACACAGTTTGCCCTGACAGAAAACGTGTTTTTCTTACATTTACAAATGTGATTTACTGAAAGACTATTTGTTGTGGTTTATTTTTTCCATGACATTTTTTTCAGTTTAGATGTGAGATCTATCTGACCCTGATTTATATGCTCTCAATTAAAGTTACAATTTCCTAGAGTTTACTTGAGGTGAAGTATTTGCCAATTATTAATTTAACATTTTGCCAAACACATTGTGAGGCGTGTATAAACAGTGCATAAACCATACATGTATTAAATGTATTGGACTAAAAAAGGAGGTCCTTAAAACTTTGTGACATACCATTGTGTGAAGGGGAGGACGTTGAACTTGTTTTGGCATCGCCTCCTTTTTGGTGCAGCTGACTGAAAATGAAAGACTAAAATTATACTACAACCATTCTCAATTAACCCTGTTTTCATAATTAGACAATTAGTATTTTGAACAACAATAAACAAAGAAACATTTGTGGTATTTTTAGGAAACAAATATTGCAAAGCATCTTAAGAAATTGACTCAATATACTTTCCACAACATTCTTTAGGATATCTCATTGGGCTCATGTTTGAAAATAACAATTTTCTCCAGTATTTCAGAAACACAATTGAAACAAAAAGTGATTCTAGCTGTGCAAGCTGTGATGTTCACTGAGGAAGGATGAAACAATCTGGATCATGTGTTACATGTAAAAGTTTGCATAAAAAGGTCAGTTTTATGTCTATTTGATGAACAAATATATTTATTGAACAAGTTATTTATAAACTTTAGCAATTCAGTTCTAGTCTAGTTTCCAAGGAAATCATAAGTATTTCTGAGTGATGATGCTTAAATAAAAGCATTATGGCCTAATATGAATCTCAGAATAACAACAAACCACTGAAACAAGTGAACTGAGAAATGATGGAAAATGACTTGTCATTATTTCCATCTAATGGAGCCAATAACTTGTATTTTTTTCTTTTATGGAAAAAAGTTGTTAAAGGATTGCTTCACAGCTTAAACAAATATTTTCAAAGCAATAGTTAGGCGCCCATATTAACACTAAAACAGTTGTTCCTCCTGTTCCTTCATGTTCATAATGGGCATTTACATATCAGATTATCATCACAATCCACAGTCTTTGTTCCCTGTGAAAATGTATTGCATGTGTAAAATTAAATTGATATACATTTGAAATAAGACTTCATGCGTCCAAATCTGTCAAATCAAGTTATGTTCCAAAGTTAAAGAGTTTTTCCTTCATAATCCTCACTTATTTGTTATTATGAAGCTCAGCTAAAACAATGTCACTTTTGACAGCCCAAGATTTATATTATATTATATATCAATTTAAGATTAAACTATTACACGCAACATTTTGTTCCCAATCACTTCCATTGAAAGTGAATAAGGAAGTGAACTTGAAATGGCAAGAGTGAACAGGAGAAATTATTACAGCAAGCAAACCCTGTTATAAGGTTGATACAAAATATCCATTAAACACTGTTGTTTCCTACCTTTGCAACTGTGCCTCTGGTGTTGATCTCTGGTCTTTAACCACAAAGCCATCGACACCAGGTGAGTCAGGATTGGTGGAGCCACTGCTGAGTCTATCGCTGCTCTCATAGCCAGACTCTGTCCTCTGGATGATCCAGGTGTCGCTACGCAGCAGCGTCTTGGCCCCCCCCTTGAGTCTGCTGCCTCTCTGCTGGTTGGCTCTGCTCTCTGACTCTACAGAGCTGTGGCTCTCCGTCTCATGCCGCTGCTCGTCCTCATAAATAGTCATTAAGCACGTCTGCTTCCGATCGTCTCTGGTTCGTACGTATTCCCGCTCGTGGTCTCGACTTTGTTCCTTGTGCACTTTTTCCTGGGACGAAGGCTTGCTGTGTCGCGGGCTGTCGTGCTGCTGTTGACGCCGCTGCTCCAGTTCGTTCAGCACAGTGTCCACATTTAACACCTCCCGAATGGGTCTCCAGGTGGACTTGGACTTATTGCGGGTTCCTTCACCTCCACCTTTTTCCCATTGCTCCTGGCAGCCATCCTGATCATAGCGACTTGGGGAGGTGTTGTTCCTGCGGCCGTGCCCTCCGCCCTGCGTACCGAAGGACGGACCACGCTGATCCTGAGGTCCTCTGCTCGAATGGTTCGATAACTTCTCAGCCCGTGGATAGCTTTTACATTTTTGGTCCACAGGCGGCCTGGGTCCACTCTCGGGAGGAGATAGAGATCTTGCATGTGCCATCTCTAGAGAGAGTGTATACATGGATTATTGATCAACATGCTTGACTTACAGAAGTTATCTACACTAACGTCCTTGCGCTGCTTCTCTAATATCAGTGTTTCTTATAAAAGGCATTGCTTCCTATGCAGACACTCTACCTTTGTGTTGTGATGAGTCTGTTTTCCGATGCCCTCGATCCTTTTTGGAAGTTTCACTCGGCCTCTGCAAATGCTCCATGATGGGATCCTGGAGTTTGTTCGGACTGCCAAGGGGATGTTTCGCTGTGGGAAAAACATATTTAAATGGCATATGAGTGGTTGGTCTTGGGTGTTTTTTAACTTGCTGTTGTCAGTGATGCAAATAATAAGTATGTTTTATTTGTTTTTAAAGCCCTAAAAGTAAACTGTGTTGTGCATTGGAGGTATTTAGCTTTGAGGCAGCAGGGTCCACTTCCTAACCAGGTCATTTTTTGGTTAATAATACATTTAAATGCAGCTAACATTTTTATAATTTGGCCCTTTCATCTGTTAGCCACGAGAAAAAAAGAAAAAACACCAAAGAACAGATGCTAGTGCATCATTAGCAATGTTAAAATACTCTTCTGCTTCCACATTTGCCAACCCTGTGGGGTGTTTCTTTGTTCTGCAGCAAGCAGGTCACTGTAAGAAACAAGAGATGCTGTGAACTGTGAACATCTGCCTCCAAATCATCCCAATCGCCTAACAGCTGCACTGTCTTCCACATCTCACCACCCCTCCTGTCTCAGTCTCCTCCTAATCTTTGTATTTTTTGTTTTTAGGAAAAGATGGTCCATATTTGTGTGAAGATTTAGACTAAAACATAATATAACATTGCAGTATAAAAGTCTCTCTGAAACATGAAGTAGGAAAGCATAATGCTGTGTGCATGGCTGCTGGATGTTACAACAGCAGTGAGTAACAGCAGTGAGTAAGCTGTAGAATTATAACTGTCAACATTTGTTCACGTAACCATAATGCTGAGATTTAGGAAGTTTCACTGAAAACAGATACTAGATTTTAGGAGTAAACTCTAACACCTTAAGTAATTAAACAGTCCACACTTCATCATGTTGCCGGAAGTTATACAGAGACTCTTAGGGTTAGTAATGCACGTACAGTTAAACGCTGAAGTCGTCTGTTTAGAGTGGAAACTATAAATATACATTAATATTGACTAATTCAACAAAAGACATATCAGTTAATAAGACATACAAAGCATAAAATAATGAAAAAACTGAGCCATATCTCACTCTCAAACAAAACAGTCTGTTACTTACGCTTTTCATAAAAACAAGAATCCAGTCCCATGCCAGTCAAAGTCTCTAGGCACAACACTAAAGCAAAAACAATCTATCTAAACAAGCAAGGCACCACTGCCAAAATAAACAAGCAGATAAATGGATGGACGCAAACATCGGAAATGTCTAGGGGAGGAGTGAAAACCGTGGAGCAGGAGTGCGCTGTGCCACAGGAGCAGGGATTAGGGAGGGAGGCGTGGGTGGTAATCTGTGTACAACAGAGGCATCATCCTCATGTCAAGTTCAAGCCAGCACACAGGGCAGGACAATCTTTCTGCCTGCGGTTTAACAGCACTCTCTCAATCCCAATGCAAACCATAACTGTCATCTGCAGACAAAAATATCATAATGCCTATGCAGGGCCTGGCCAACTTGGGGCCCCAAGCGACATTGTGAGATGAGGCCCCCCCCCAACCGACAGGAGTGAACAACATTTTTTTGGAAACAAAGTAGGCTACTTTGCAAATATAATTCCTGTTTATTATTATTATTATCAACACAGTTACTTTTTTATACAGTGAGGTAAATGGTAAATGTGCATGTATGTCGTTCAGTATGCGTTTACAGGTGAATATATATATATAAATATATTTCCTGCCAAATACTAGCTCAAAAAGATTACAATATAATTAATGCAAATAAACTACTTTACTAATAATAATAATCATAATTAATAATATAAATACTATATTATTTTATTATAATATAGCTGTGATATAGTCAAGACAAAACATGCTTATGACATGCTCAAAAACTGATATTTCTTAAATCTGTATTCAAATGTAGTTCCCTCTGTTAGCAATGTATCAACAACTACACACACATTTCTATCAGTATTTCTCTGTGTTGTGGTTGACATGATGATGACTGTTAGGAGTTAAGGGGAGAGGCTGAGCATCACCATGAAATGTGCAAATTGACATAAAATGAATAAAAGGGGAAAAAATGCTCCATGTTTTTTAGGTTGTAAACTTTAACTGTTATGTAAGCCAACTAGACAGACAGTTTATCACTCTTCCTCCTGTACATTAGCAGATACAAGCCATAAAATACTTGAATGAATGTTAAATAAAGAATGCTGGAAATAACTGCATCTCCATTAGCCTATATGCTATGCAGAGACTGCCTTCTTCATGTTGTGAATTGCAGCTGATGTTTTAATATGGCAATGAAATGAATTTCTATCCACCAGGGCGTGCAATGATTTTGCCTTTTTCACTGACAAAATTCAGAAAATCAGACAAGCAGTCAGTGCCTCTGCATCAGGAACAGCAAATGTGTTGTCCCTATCTCCACTTAACATCAATTCAGACATCATGACACAATTCCATCAGATTAATGATAAAAACCTAGAGGACATTATTCAACTTCTGAAATCCTCCTCTTGCTGCCTTGATATTATTCCAACAGGATTTTTCAAAGATGTTTTGCCTTGCATGGCCTCAGATCTACTTCATATAGTAAACAAATCTCTTCACTCAGGTATTTTTCCACAGGCCCTGAAAACTGCAGTCATTAAACCGCTCTTAAAAAAGAATAATCTAGATGCTTCAGTAATGAACAATTACAGGCCCATATCAAACCTCCCATTTCTAGGTAAAATCATTGAAAAAGTTGTTTTTCAACAGTTGAGTAATTTCTTGCATTTAAATAACTGTTTTGATGTGTTCCAGTCAGGCTTTCGTCCAAACCACAGCACTGAGACTGCTCTTGTAAAGGTCTTTAATGACATCCACTTAAACACAGACAGTGGCAGAACTTCAGTGTTAGTATTATTAGATCTCAGTGCTGCGTTTGACACTGTTGACCACAGCATATTACTAGACCGACTGGAAAACTGGGTGGGACTTTCGGAAACAGTTCTGAATTGGTTTGAATCCTACTTAAAGGACAGAAACAACTTTGTTTCTATAGGTAAATACACATCTGAGTTGACAAATATGACATGTGGGGTTCCTCAAGGCTCCATCTTGGGGCCTCTTCTCTTTAACATCTACATGCTACCACTGGCTCAGATAATGAAGAACAACTAAATAAGTTACCATAGCTATGCAGATAACACACAAATTTACGTGACAATTTCACCAGGAGACTATGCTCCAATTCAAACACTGAGTAAGTGCATTGAACAAATCAATGACTGGATGTGTCAGAACTTTCTCCAATTAAACAAAGATAAAACTGAGGTAATGGTTTTTGGAGCCAAGTCAGAACGTATAAAAGTTAGCACTGAGCTTCAGTGTGCAATGTTCAAAACAACAGATAAAGCCAGAAATCTAGGTGTAGTCATGGACTCTGACCTGAGTTTCAACAGTCACATTAAAACTGTTACTAAATCAGCCTACTATCACCTAAAGAATATATCTAGGATTAAAAGACTAATGTCACAGCAGGATTTGGAAAAACTTGTCCATGCTTTTATCTTCAGTAGACTCGACTACTGCAATGGTGTCTTCACAGGTCTCACTAAAAAATCTATTAGGAAGCTGCAGCTAATTCAGAACGCTGCTGCTCGAGTCCTCACTAACACTAAGAAAGTGGATCACATCACTCCTGTTCTGAAGTCTTTACACTGGCTTCCTGTGTGTCAAAGAATAGATTTCAAAATATTGCTACTGGTTTATAAAGCACTGAATGGTTTAGGCCCAAAATACATTTCTGACCTCCTGCTAAATTATGAACCATCCAGATCTCTCAGGTCTTCAGGGACTGGTCAGCTTTCTGTCCCCAGAGTCAGAACTAAACATGGAGAAGCAGCGTTCAGTTATTATGCTCCAAATATCTGGAACAAACTCCCAGAAACCTGCAGGTCCACTGCAACTCTGACTACTTTTAAATCCAGGCTGAAGACTTTTCTTTTTGTCGCTGCTTTTAATTGAACTATTCATATCTTAGACTGCACTGTAACTTTTATCCATGTATTTTTTTCTTTTAATGTTTATTTTATTAGCTTTTCTTTTTAATGACTGATTTTAAATGCCATTTTCTTAATCTCTTTCATTTTTTGTAAAGCACTTTGAATTGCCTTGTGTTGAAAAGTGCTATATAAATAAACTTGCCTTGCCTTGCCTTGCAATTGGCAATTTGACTTATGCAACTTTCGGAAGTTGTACATTTGACTTTTCACCGACATCTCTTCACCTGCACTAGTGGCCGTATCAAAGCCGTGATTGGTCAGATGTCGATTCATTGCAACGGTGTCGGGTTACAGACGTGCTCCCCTTGTCACCTCTCACTCTCGCGTGTCAGCGGGGGGTGCGCGGAGAACTGCGCGGAGAACTGTGCACAGCAAGCTGAGGCCCTCTGGGCAAGGCGGGGCCCCATGCAGCCTGCGTGATTGGCCTGTAGGGAGGGGCGGCTCTGTGCCTATGGGTACTGACCATAGGTACTGACATGGTTTGATGATTAATTTTGCCTGGCGATAAAAAATTGTCTGATGCGCAAACATTTTGGGACTTATGGAAGTCAGTGGCTCAGTCAGTAGGGGCCTGGATTGTGAGCCCTAGGGTCGCCGGTTCAAGTCCCCCACCCGACCTAAAATATGGAGTGTTGACTGCTACTTGGAGAGGTCCCAACCCTGCCGTGGTGCCCTTGAGCAAGGCACCGGACAACCCCCCCCCCACTGCTCCCCGGGCGCTGTACAATAGCTTCCCACTGCTCCTCGTACTAGACTCCTGGTACTAGGATGGGTTAAAAGCAGAGAACACATTTCACTGTGTGTGCTGTGTGCTCTGCATGTGTGACCATTAAAGAGGGTGTCATCCCTCCCAATTATATTCTATTAAATGATTGGTCAAATTGAAATTGATGATCATTATGATGCCTATAACGATCTGTCATCATGTTAATGTACTGTATTTTATAAAGCTTTGTATTTATGACCCATTAAAGTCAGCATTCCCCTATTCACACACATTCATACAGATGCTGCCATACAGTACAAGGTGTCCTTTGCTCAGGGAGCACACACATTCACACACAATTACTAACTATTGGCCGTGCCATCGGGAACAATTTGGGGTAAGGTATCTTGACCAAGGACAAAACGACCATCATCTACCCGAGCCACAACAGCACCATTACTATACATCAATACAAAGTACACTATAAATACTGTACACAACTTTCTGGCAGCTACTAATTCTCTTCTGAGAAAAACAATCTCACTGTATACATTGCAGTGGAAGTACAGTTAGATAATCCAAATCACTTGTCAAATCATGTTTTGAGAAATTCAAGAACATAGTAAATAATGCATTTTTTAATAAAAGTAAGGCATATACTGTATGCTCCTTTTAAGAAAAAAACATGTCTTGTTGTATTCAAATCCCATTTTATTGGTTACATAACCTGAATACTGACGGGGATATTAGCTGCGAAATGTTACCTCACTATCATGAGTTACAGTGAGACTCATTGTTCTGCTTGCAGACACTAGTTTTATGGCCTTTTACAAAGCTTACCTGTGTGTATAATACTTAAGGTGATCATCTTAGAGTAATGGCTATTACTATAACTCTGTTATGGTAGTGGTTTGCATGATACCATGGTCTATGTGAATGTGATTATTATGGTATCATTGCTAGGTAAAACTGATTGATCGCCCTATACTCCGCTGAGGTAAAGGCTTTATCACTGTCCTGAATGAATAAGCTTGAAGGTTCCTCTTCAATTGTTTCTAGATTATAGGTTTTCTACTTGTTAAGAGTATGAAGTCATATTTATTCATGACATGAACCTGACACAAAGGTTTAATTATTAAGGGGGTGTTTTCAGGTGGATTGTGCCTATCTTGGCTCAGCTCAATTTCAAAATCAATTAATGAATTCCTTGAGAAACATTCTTTGATTTCTGTTGTGCGTGTTGTCATGTCATGCAGTCCAAAACTATTTGACAAACGATAGTGAGGGTTTTTTTCTGAGAGATCTTTTTTCTTTTTTTAGCAGCTGTGTGAAAACATCAACTTGGATAGTTGGCTTTTCAACAACAAAACATAACGTTTCACCCCTTGTTTTCTCAACGTACAGTCTATCATTGTAACAGAAAGATAGAAATATTAATAATTCACAAAAAATAATATCTTTGTTTGCTGGACTGAAATTGTATCAACAAAAAAATGTTAATAATGACATCTGACAACTTAATGCCAAAAAAATATAAATTGGCGTTTTTTTACAGATAGATCTAAGAAGGAAGATCCATGGTTTAGTAACACTGATGCCTGACAAGATGTCCTGAGTTAAGAAAATGATGCATGTGAAAAGTGCAGATTAGGTATGCTGCTAACTATAGGATAGTCTTACCTGTCATGTCACCATTTATCTGAGCTTTGTACCGAGGACACATGGTGGTTTGTCTTGGGGCATCTTCATTAGAAACTGGAGATCCCTCAGGATTAGTGTAAAATAAAAGAAGAGGCTGGAAATGTCCCCTGATACATTTAGAGGCAACATCTTTCCATTTGGATCCAATCTGTGAAAAATGGAAAGTGTGATATCAGAGCATTTAACACACAGTAACAGGTAGCAGACTTTTGAACAGGGATAAAGCCGATAACAGCATAGTGTAGTTCCTAACCTCCTTTACAGTAGCATCATCGAAAAACATCCATTTTGAAGATTTGGTGTGATAGGCGAAGGCTGAGTAATGTTTACTCGAAAAACAGATCATCCCCACCAGATGAAGCTCGCTGCGTTTGGCGTTTTCATCAGTGACACGGTTGAAAAGCTGAAATGGAGCACGTTGAGACAAGTTTGATCTCCACATGTTGCTCTCTGGCAGATGCTAAATCCTACATGTGTGTATTTGATACTCTGTTGGAGATTAAAGCAGACTGTCCCCATCATTACTATTTTCAGGATAACAAATAGACAGTAACTAAAAGGCATTTTAGCAAACAAAAACATCTCTATATAAGTCATATATTTAGAAACATGATGCAAATATATATAAACAGTGGATCAGGAACACTTTGCAGTTTATTAAGATAATATCTATCATTCATTGATCTAATGACAGTTTTTTATAGTATAGAGAGCAACACATTTATCCCATACTATGTAAACCAGGTGTGAGTGTTTTATCTTCTTCCAAAACAAGTCAAAATGTGACTTTGTAATCGCAAATGTTCATAGTTTTGTCTATCTATCCTCCCTTTGTTATTTCTGTCTTTTGTTATTTCTTATGTTGAATCATATTTTATTTTTTCCTTTTTTTAATGTTTTCAACAGTACAAAGGTAATCATTATAATACTTATGCAGACATTACATTTATCTGGTTAAGTTTTATTCAGCTCTTACCCCACACAGATTCAGTCGTGGGCCAAGTGACCGAATGACATCGTCTGTGAGATCAGACTGCTCAGCATCCCATACAAATCCAATGGTGACGATCTCTGGACAGTTCATGAGCACACGGCGGATCTTGATACTCTGACCGCAGTTACTCTGCAAAATATAAATAAAAACATATTCAAAGTCTGTAATAATTATAAAGTACATACAATAAAAAATAAAAACACTGAACATAGAATTAATACAAATTAATACAAAACAAAATAAAGATTTCAATGTCCATTTTAATGTGGGTTCAAGTTTCAACCAACCAAAAAATACATGTTTGAAATCAAAGGGGCAAAAACCAGCAACACCAGTCTTCAAAATTGCATCAGACAAAAAAATAATTTAAAAAATACAGGAGTAAAAGTTACTTAATAAGTCAATTCGTCATAAGATACAAATAATAAATATTCAGCAAGTAAGAATAAAATCTATCTTTGTTTTTAAATCTCAGCAATGAATAAACAAGTAACTTTTCCCAAGAGTTGTAGGTTAGGGCTTTACTCTACTCACTCTACGCTTAACCCTCCTGTTGTGTTCGGGTCAAATCTGACCGATTTACTACTTTCACCAATCATCACTTTTTTGTTTTACATTCGATTGCATTAAGGCTTTATGATATCCTTCACAGTAGACATTTGAACATGTAAAATTGCTGATCGACACTTTCATTGAATTTTGGATGATTTAGTCAACTTTGTAACACCCATGGTGTTCCCGGTCTGCCATAAAGAAATGGAATTAGTAACCATCTAGATGTGTTTTCCCCCCCTTATGTGCCCATCCCCTCATGTGAATCACACCTGGCGCACACACACACACACACGCACACACACACACACACACACACACACACACACACACACACACACACACACACACACACACACACACACACACACACACACACACACACACACACACACACACACACACACACACACACACACACACACACACACACACACACACACACACACACACACACACACACACACACACACACACACACACACACACACACACACACCACACACACACACACACACACACACACACACACACACACACACACACACACACACACACACACACACACACACACACACACACACACACACACACACACACACACACAGTGTCTAGTCTTTGTATATTTACTGCAGTTTTTCATGTATACCAGTAGTCTGATACAAAATGTACAGTTTGAAAGGGTGTTACTTGAAATGTGGTGATGATTAATGGATTTTGTGTTAATGTAATAGCAGTTAAAACAGGACCGGTCAAATTTGACCGCGAACACCAAAGTAAAGGGGGGGGGAAACGAAGACAAAAGGAGGGTAAGTAAATCTGGTGACTTATCACTACAAAATGTTATAATAAGGATTATTTCAAAGATGGAAAAAGAGACAGACAGCTTGTATTATCTGCACATCCGTATCATCAAGTCATTTCTGGAGCATTGATTTGCCTGGAAGAATAATGGGTCAAGGGAACAGAGCACTCAGGTTCACCCAACTGATGCACACTGAAGAGGGAGACAGCGGTAGCAAATACAGATGAGAGAAAACGTGGATATAAACCCTTACTTCTATTTATATCGTAACACTAGTCTGGCACTGTCTCCTTCCGGCCGCTTCAAGTGCACAGTCACAGCAGAAAGCACAGAGTGTACTCTGCATAGCTGCAAGAAGCATCCTTGTGTTCAGCTGAACGGCTAGAGCTCTCTGTGACAAATCAGCATTTTCTTTAATTATGGTTGAATTCTGATGCTTTCACAAAACAGCAGAGCGGGACAAGTTATCAAGCCATGACTCCAAGATGTCAGATTTTTTGACATAACCATCACGTTAAAAAGAAACATTGAAAGTAAGTCACATACCGGGCAGCTTCGGAGGTCACCTGTGTTGTTTGCTGCCTGCAGCAATTCTCCAAACATGTCTGACCTGAGCCGCTCGTTCTTCCCCAACATGCGTTCAACCTGTTGGCTGTACATAAAAACATAGACTGTATCAATTGTAATTGATACCAAGTATTATATTTTTCACTAAACAACTGAATATTCAATAACCCCAACTTTTGTGTATCGTTAACAGACAAAAACATTGTTCTAGTAATTAACATTAAACAGTTAGAATTGGGATATACATGTATTAGGTACAACAGATTTGCAAGAAGTTTTACTTTTAGGAAGATAACAATATTCAGTTTTTGTTGACGCTGTCGGAAAAGTGTTCATTCAACTGTGTGTTTATAATTGAGCTCGTAGTCATATACTGTCCCCCTCGCCCCCCCCCCCCCCCATCTGTGTGAATGAAGTAAAACAAAAGCAACTCATACCATTAATACCACTGAAAACTTCCACTTCAATAAATTAAACAAATACTTCAGTCAATACCCCTTCGACCGTGTCAATCAAAATAATGTGAATGTTGAATTTATGGCTGAGACATAAAGACTATTAATAATTCATTTATATATAACAAACAATGTAATTAGTTTGAAAGCACAGCCCTTTAAAATAAATATGGAATACATTACAAATTAATAGGGTTGTTCCTATTAACACTCCTTAATTATTGATAATGAGCTTTGATACACAAGTACTTTCTGCAGATTGTGGATTTCTTGAACATACATACAGAAAGTGAGATGAGGAGGAATTGTGAACTTGTTGCATGAAAAGAGAGAAGACCCTTTATATAACCATTATCAGTCCTAGTGGAAATTAAATGGTAGCCAGTGATAAAATCCCCACTGGGTTTTTAGGCTCTGCTGCAGTAGGCAAATTGATCTAATATGCTTAGAATTACTACCAAAAGTTGCTTTTATATTAACCCTATTTAATACTTTGATATTTAAATCGGGATTAGCACTCTGGACTCATTTAAATCAGGCCAGAGTAAATCACGTACTCACCATAACGCAGTCGTTGAAACATAATGTACGAATTCTGAGAATGGGTGCGGGTCTGACGATGCTCCACAGCAGCGACACACAAACTGCAAAAGAAACATGTTGCATTATTTAAAAGATACTATGTTATGTTTAACTTTTAGTCAATGACTTGTGCTGTCACCAATTATCTACTCTAACATTTAGTTATAGTAGACATTATTATTCTACTAACAGTAATTGTCCCCATGTACTTCAGATGAATTAACATATTACATCTATTTTTTTGTTACCTGCTCATAAAGCATCATGGCGAACTTCTGATGGGTGATGCAGGATTTGGATGAGCATGCATCAGTCGACGTGTCAGAAACGATGTGTAAATGAATCCGCTCCAGGATGTTCTCCTAATATATAAGACATAAAATCAGAATACAAATATTTAATACATGCAAATACACATGATATATAGACAGCAACATTGCACAGTGCTTCCATACAACTGGTGAATTAATCAGTCAAACCCACTACAAAATGTGTGAAACACTTAAAATATCTATACAAATAGATAAATATCTATATTTATCTACTAGGTTTTTAAATGGTTGTAGATTGTAAAATATGTTACCTTTTACCATTAATAGCTGAGGTCTATTTTCCCTATTATTATTAATATACACAACTATACATATAAGGGGATTTTAGAGGCACTGCATTACACACTAAATCCAATATTCATTCCGAAAAGTGTTTGACTTAACTATGCAAAAAAGCAAGTGGCTAAAATATATAATTGACATACAGTAGATAGATTACACAGAGCCAAGGCATTTTGTCAGTGGTCTCTGCTTCTTTTTACCGTCAGTGTCACACGGGAGGAAGTGCCATAATAATGTTTAATACACACAGTTACTGCGGAAAGGTCTTTTACTGGATGTTACTTTGATTAAAAGCCAATTGCAACGTACAAAGCACTCAGCAGCATCATCCATCAGGCCGAGCTGGAAGCGTTGCTCATCCTTAAAAGTTTCAGCTAGCGCGTTACGCAGGCTGTCGGAGGGGAGCACGCGCTCTCTGCTCTGCTGGAACTGGCTGAAGATGCTCTGAAACAGAAAAACACTGATTAGCTATTGTCATACAATTGTCGTTCCTCACCAAATTACACTTTTGAGACAGAACCAATTTCTTAACGTAATGAAAACAATGTTTAACAATACTACCCACAATGCCATGTGAAGCTCAAAGTGCAGAAACACACACCTTTAGAGCACAGAAGATGCAGCTATCACCGAGACAGAAGTGACCTGAGAGCTGCCTCAAACTCCTCCTGAAGATGTCCAGCTGCCAGAGCACCTGTGAAGGTTAAAACAGAAAAAACGATTGACATGCAGAGAAATCTATTTCAAAGATTTTTAAATGCTCGAGTTGAAAAGAAAGTTCTCACAAAGAAAATGTTTGGTGTTTCCATTGAAAGAGTTGTTGTACTTCTAGACCCACTGAAACGTAACACTCAACTTAGCAGCTTCTCTCTGCTTTTAGTCATTTTCAGCTCATTATTTTGGTTTGCTGGTCCATGTGGCTGAGTCACGGCATCTCTCAGTTATCCACACGTTAAAAAAACATGCTCAGCTCACACACACATTATTGAGACATTGCCAGGGAAAACATTTTTAAAAAAGAAAAGGAAATCTAGCGAAGAGACATATTTAATTCAGAAGTTGATATACCAAGTTATTTATAAAAAAACGATTTAATGTTGGTGATTCCAACCACTTTGCTGTTTGTACTGACTAAGAAATGTTGGAATAGCATTTCTTAAAATTGTTTCTCAAAAGAATGATATTGCAGAATATTTTGGAGTTTGTTTTTGGATCTATTCTTGCTGTCAAGTGCTCACGAACCGCTTTATTCAGCTTTCTGCTGTGGTGTTTTAAAACAGTTTACAAGACAAAAGTGAAGAAATGTTGGAAGGAGAATGTGTTGTTTTAAATTGTTTGAGCACTGAGACGGTGTTTCATTATTTCAGTGGAATAAAGTAAGTTAATTTAAGTATTTTTTCAGTAATAAAGAGCCGGTAGAAAATGGTGCTTTACCTGAACAGCGCTGTTTAGGAAGCAGCTGTTCTGCCCGGGCTCATTCAGCAGGCCTTTGGTGAGCGCGAGAGACAGCATGCTCCCAGGCTGGTAGGATTTCTTCAGGCCTCCTCCAGGTTTTTTGAACATCTTCACCCATGCCATGGAGTTAGAGCCTGCAGCTGATTAAAAAACAATTGGGCTTTGTAACTCTTTCTATGTCTTCAAGTCTCTTAAAGCAATTCACACCACATGTGTAACCTCAAAATGAGCATGTCATATCATTATAACGTTTGCCACTCAAAACATTTTAAACATGTTTATTTCTGTAGACATCAATTCATTTCCCATTAAAGTCTCCACTGGTATGTTTCAAAATGTGATTATTATTGCATGGCATTACGTAGGCATTTTAAGCAATCCTGGATGAAAATGTGGTTAATCTTGGACACAGTTTTCATTACATCACTAATCCAAATGACTGTTTTGGTTGGTCGCCAGATAAATCATGTCATCTACCTTCTCCAGAGTTGGGGGGAGACTTGCTGCGGCTGGACATGCTGAGGGGTGGGAGCTGGTGCGCTGGTCTGGCCATGGGCTCCATCCATTTCATCCCCACGCACCCCCGGAGCGGTTGGTTGAAAGCATCATCAGGATCAGCTGCAGGGCAGCCTCAGCCACATGCTGCTGGACATTGAATAGCAACTGGACAGTATCTGGGAATATGTGGAAAGGAAGAGGGAAACAATTAACGTTAACGCAAGTTTACAGTGCAGCTAGAGCCAATTTACGATTAAAAAGAGATGCAGTAGCCCTTTCCAGCAGCAAGTACACATACATAGGTATTTCTCAGATCTCCTCTTCTAAAAGAAGATGCTTAATATAGCAGATACAATTAATTCCCAAACAATAGATTTTAAATACTGTTGTATTTCTTTACTTGCTCCACAGTCTGCATAGTGACCACTATCACACCGGCTGATGAAAGAGCATTGCAACATTTGTTTTTAAACTCATAATCTAAGAAAGACAACCAAACTACAGTAGAATATATGTTAGGTCTGTTATTATTTTAAACATGTATCTATCTATTAATCCATCTATTTTTACTTGACCGTCCTATTGTTTCATCAATCATGCAGAAAGAGCAATGAAAACATAGAGCTAGAATAATAATGCAAAGGATATAAACTATACATAACAAAATAATACATTCATCTCTCTTTAGAATATACAAAATGCAAATAAATCCTTCAATGATGCTGTTCTGCTTAACGTGACCTTTGTAAGGATAGTATCCAGTGTGGCTTTACTCAGTAACCTTTTATTGTTCTTATAAATCAGATAAAGGGTCATCATAAAAGATGCATTAGCAAACTAACAATCCACATAAACAGCAGATTGTCTCTTTAAAAAATAAATTAAATGAAACTAAGCCACAATCGCTGGTATTATATAAACAAGAGAATAAGCCCACCTCCAAAATATCTGCAGCCTGTTTTTATGTCAGCAACAAGGTCCCACATGAGACAATAAGAATTGTTAAGGTTTAATCCTGAACTGCAGCACTGGTTTGTTTACATATGCTATGTTTACCAATAGAGGGAAATGCATTTGTTTTGAAAATAACCATTAGATAAAAAAGAGAGAGAACATGTATATATTTTAAAGGAAAGTGCAACTATAACAGGCACATAATGTTATGTTGTTATTGTCTTATTTTTAGAGGTAGCCTACTTTTAAATGTATGTTAAATAATACTGATAACGGATCTTTAAGTCGTTTTTGAGTCACATTATGGCCCACTTTACTTATGTTATTATACTGTTTTCATAATGTTAATTCTTCTTAAAACGTGTATTGTCAGTCTCCACATGTGTGTGTGCAGCTCCTCTAACAACATGTGATGCCCGTATAGGCCTATACGGTCTGACATAAGCGCCCATCTTTGCAGCAGGGTTCATAAAGAGGAAATAATCCTTCACTGAACGGGATTTCATGGTTATCTAGAGCTTTTCTGCATTAAAAAAAAACCTAAAGCTTCGACAAGCGCGCTCCTAGTGCAGGAGACATGCTGCCAGGGAACTGTTACAGCGCCCGGTCAGACACAGCAGCACCAATATGCCGCAACTTGCATTCAGGCATTGACAAAACAAGTGCTGAGCAGACTCACCTTAAAGGGAAGCGAACACTTCACTGCCTCCAATAAAGGCGCAGGGCGGTCCAGCTGTCAACGCGCAAAATCGCCACACTTCTCCCCGATTCCTCCAAATAAAACTGGCTAGAAAACACTGCAGATATGTCCGGACGCATGTAACGCACTATCCGTCATAGTGCAGCATTCCCAATCCCTCCGACACGCACACAGCTCGAAACGCTGTTTGCTGACACACACACCCGGGCGGGACAGTGTTATTTCGCTGGAAAATGCTCCCTTTCTCCGTACTAACCTGGCCAGTGATGGCCTGTGCCAGAATGTCCGACGCGGATTAGTGATGTTTTCAGATTTGAGAGGTCAAACTCCGCCCCTAGTGTAGCCTCAAGTGCACTGCTGCTGTATTGCAATCTTCAATCCCTGCATGGCAAACTGTGTGCTGGCGGAAGGTCAGACTTCCAACTTGTCATGATGATGATGATTAGAGAAGCCATCACATGACTGCACTGGTTTCATAATCATGCAGCACTGTGGGGAGTAAACCCTGCCTGTGTGTGTTTTTGTTAATGCTCTCACTTAAATGTCAAACAGCAGAACAGAATTGCGTTGTTCTGATTTTATAATTGCAATTGTGTGAATATGCAACAATTGCGATTGCAAAACACAAAGGAGTTGTTGTGATTGTATCCGTTTACTTAACATGTGTTAATCTGGTGGAAATAACACATGCATTTATTTATTTTAAATAACAAACTAATATTATAAATCTAAAATGTCTGTCTCTGCAAATCCACAGGAATCAGGACATAGAATCACGTAAATTGGGGCAGATGGAGGATGTAGAGCCTGCAGAGCTGAGCAGGTTTTAAACGTAGACAGGTCAGGAGGACTGATGGTGCAAACACGCTACGGTCAGTAGAAATCACACTCACTGATTGGATGATCAGATTTTTCAGTTTGAGAGGGTCTGTCCAAAATAATGCTTGGGCGCAACAAGCTTTAAAAAAAGGTGAGAAATAAGGAATAACAGTATATTTGTTTGTTATATATCAAAGATAATATGAATGATCTGAAGACTCATCCTTTTAAGTTACATTTTCATCGCTTTTGGCTTCTCTCTTTTTCAGTGTGTGTGTGTGTGTGTGTGTGTGTGTGTGTGTGTGTGTGTGTGTGTGTGTGTGTGTGTGTGTGTGTGTGTGTGTGTGTGTGTGTGTGTGTGTGTGTGCGTGTGTGTGTGTGTGTGTGTGTGTGTGTGTGTGTGTGTGTGTGTGTGTGAAGCCTGTGAAATAGAGTAATTCTCTATTGATGACTTACTATACAGAGTGTGATTTTGACACCAATAATGACATATGTTTGAGAAAATATTAAACAGGCACATCTGCTATTTTGGTTTAACACTGTGACAAATACAGCTTTACTAATATTTTCCTACAGGTCCTGATATATTCAGCACTATCACTACATCGAGTATATATATACGGTATAAGTAAGGACCGTGTGCACTGAACAGGATGGTACAGTATTACTGTATTTAGATGGTCTCTGATCCTATCTCGGCTCCAGCAATAGCACTGAAACGTCCCTTGTGACACATGAAGTGTTTTTGGTATTTTTTATTTTAGGCTCCATATTTCACCCTCTGAATGTAGCACAGCTGAGCTCTGTTCAAACGAGCTGTCAAACTCTACTGTTCTTTAGTTTATTTTTGGAGCCCATTTTTTTGTGTCTGTTTTGATCTTATTTTTTTGTCAATTTCAAGAGTTTACTAGTTCAGCCACAAGTGACTAAAATAGATTCCCAGCAACTATAAATCAGTGGCTACAAGGGCAGCCAGAGTTTTTAGTGTGATTTAGGTTCAGTTATTTCCATTGTTATCAGGTTTTTGGACTTCTATCACCCAAAAATGCTCTTAATTGACAGTACACCTTCCTTAAAAAACAGGGTTTCAATTGTCTATGTCAGATTTATACTTGATACACGTCCATTATATTGAACCTGCATGTATGGCGTTGACTTATAATTCTGTTAAAACTCAACATTGTCACCACACAGACTTTCTCATGGTCAAGTCTCAAAACATTGAATAGGTCATTTTGGGATTCAGTGAGAATTGTATTTATTTGTATTCACACGTTATTTCATTTAAAATGATACAAATTGTCATTTCTGATCATGACAGTATTTGGAAATTATTCTATTTTCAATATTTGAGTTTATATAACCCAGATGTTTACAATTGTATTTTCAGTTTCATTCAAAAGCATTAAATGAAGTGCACTGAAGTTAGTTTTTATAATGTATAATATACATGAAAAAGCAGTACACCTAAACTGTATAAATAAAATCATGCAGCTTGATATTATTCAGAAACACAGTGATCTAACTTCAATATATCACTCGCAAACATTCAGTGTATTTTGCATACAGTATTGTCACATTATTGCCACTTTTAGATTTTACAGTAAGTGTTATCCCACTCCAAACAAGACCATAGTCATGTTGTACAGTCATCACTTGTATTTGTAAAGGAAACGTTTGTTTTTTTTAGTCCATGAATATGCTGTGTATTTTTTTATCAATCAGTTCCTTGCCATCACAGTTCAAAGTCCAACAAAAAAGAAAATTGTCCAGGTTTCTCAGTCCTCCTTCCAGCTACCTCTGTTATTTCCTCAAGAATAGTTTACTATATTTCAGCAGTCAAAAATCAATCCGAGGTTCAAAACAGAGTTCCTGCTGCTCTCTCTAAATATTAATTGGTTTTGCGTTGTATTTTTAGATTCATTTAAGTGAAGTATTATAATACTTAAATACTTTGTATTTGTATAGTCGTTATTGGCATGCTCTAACATAAAGTGTAGCTCTTTATGTATCATGATAAATTAATAACAATTAAAATCATTTTGTGTGTATTTTGTGGTAAAATAATTATTTACAATATATTTAATTGATTGAAATAATAGTAATAATAACTTTATATAAATTACTGCACGTTCCAGTTGTGTACCATCAATAAATAAGGTACGTTTTTTATTTACATTACATATTCATCAGGTCATCGTAACATTTATAACATTTACAGTTTTGCTTTCACTTTGAGTGGAAACCCTTCAACATCTTGAGTTGTGTATAGCCCGTTCATTTAGCTATTTACATGGTTTTCTTTAAATACAGTTTAAGTGCACACCAAACACACAAGTCAACAAATACATGAAACATGGTGTCTATTGGGGGGAAAAAATCCAACACATTGATAGGGAATAGTGACTGTGCACCTAAAATAACATTTTGCTGTCATTACAGGCAGGGCCATAATACTACAGCCACTTCCTGTTGCCAGGTTACCAATAGAAACACCACCTACAGGTCATCAGACTCTGGGACTGGGATTGGCTCCAGGGTGACAGTGGGGAGGATCAGATGGGTGCCCTCAGATATCCACCCACAGGCCGTCCGGTTGAATGTGGGTCTCTTCACCCCGGGCTCCTGCAGCTCGGGGTACTTGAGGGGGTTCAGGTCTATCTCCGGGAGCTTGAAAGTGATTCCTCTGGGAGCTTTGTCAAATCCCCCAAAAGGAGTGGCGACCCTGTAAACGACATCAAGTATGAACTCGTTGCTGCACTCTGTACTAATTCAGTAAAATATTCTTGTAGTTTTCTCACCGGTTAAAGCTTTTGAACTCGGGAAGGTCTTGTTTTGGGTCTGGTGCTGAAGTTTCCAGTTTAAGAGTTTCGGCGAGGCTGGGGTCCATGAGGATGGCCTGGTCCCATGGGGAGTGGTAGGACTTATGCATAGCTGTGGTGCTTGAATTCTCTGCAGACATGTCTTAAAGGAGACAAAACCACAGAGGCACCATGAGTTCATATTGGGGAAGATTGTCCCAGCATTTAAACAGTTGACATTTTGGGATGCAGTTTACGGGTTAATGCTGAGCGCTTTTGTTTAGCCTCAAATGGGAGGAGGCTAAAGATTTGGAGTGGGAAGGATTATGAATAGAGACTTTGCTTAGAGAACACTAAGACGGACTGAGTTGTCTGTCATTGAGATCTGAGGCCTTAAAATAGCACATAGTCGAAGTGTGCACTCATCATATAATGTGTCGACATGGGATGAAACCCTACTGGAGCCTTTTAGAATAAGCATAGGACTGTTGGCTTGTCGTTGCATATTTACAGTGAGTTGCTTTAGATCTAGACCAGCTCTTATGACTGTATGATATCAGTTGTCATTATTATGACAGCATTACAGAATCAGTCACTGTTATTTTACTGTGAAGTATTGGCAGTTTTTTGTATAGATTGACAGTAGAAGAAATAATACATATACATTACGATTCTTTTGTAAACAGCATATTTACCTGAAACAGTGATTTCTGGTGTAGCAGCGTTGCCATCAGCGGGTGGGTCCACTTTAATTTCCACAATGTGAGCATTCTGAGCTAAAATATCATTCTGCAAAACAGAAAAATTAAAGTAAAGTACAAAATATGTAATAAGTTTCAGGTAACAATTAACACATGATAAAACTGGCACAACTGTAGCTGCTATCTTCAAAGCACTTAGATACATACAAAAACACGCACACACACACACAATACCAAAAACACTTCATGTGTCTCAAGGGACCTTTCAGTACTATTGCTGGAGCCGAGATAGGATCAGAGAACATCTAAATACAGTAAGACTGTACCATCCTGTTCAGTGCACACGGTCCTCACTTATACCATATACTCGATGTAGTAATAGTGCTGAATATATCAGGACCTGTAGGAAAATATTAGTAAAGCTGTATTTGTCACAGTGTTAAACCAAAATAGCAGATGTGCCTGTTTAATATTTTCTCAAACATATGTCATTATTGATGTCAAAATCACACTCTGTATAGTAAGTCATCAATAGAGAATTACTCTATTTTACACAGGCTGGCCCACACACACACACACACACACACACACAAGCACACACACACACACACACACACACACACACACACACACACGCACACACACACACACACACACACACACACACACACACACACACACACACACACACACACGCAGAGACACATCAACAGACACTGATAAAGAGGGGAGCAGCTCCTCAGCAAAGTGCCTGTGCAGCCTCTCAGAAGATGTGTCTGGACGATGTAAAAGGCACACGTCTCTTTTTATCCATGTGACACTGTTTTCAAGAGCACATTTCCTAGTGCATTTACTTAATGAGTACAATAATAAACAGATAATATTACACATGTCTGTGCGTGCAGACAAAACTCTAGATGAACACAAAAAAGTCAGATTTTAAGCGTTCATTTAATCCAGTCATTATTAATTGACTTAATAACACATGTAGGTTGACTTACATTCAGCAGTGTGTTTGCCTCATTTTGGATACTTTCAAATGTATATTTTTCAGATCTTCTCTGGCGCATTTTGAAAAGCCGGGACCCTCTGTTGGAAAGTAATGACAACTCCTCCAACATAATGTCTTTAGGGGTGCTGAGCTTCTTTCCCAGATCCATAACGTCACCTGTGGACCAACAATATATAAAGATGAAGAGGAAGATAACAATCTTTAAAACCCACATTTAGTAGACAATCCTTAATCAATTATTTTGCAATCACCATAATAGTGAGCAAACAATATTTTCAAAAACTAAAACGTGGACTTGTGCCAACACATATTATTAAGTCAAGGGAAATTGTATACAAACAATAACCAAGCAAATGATTTGCCATTGATATTATTGGGCCATTTATGGGAAAAAGTGCCTCATGGGAATTATTATTATTTGATGAATTGCACATTTGTTTGGCAATCATAAAAAGCCTAATTGAGACTGAATTAGGGAATATCTTTCACATTATCCTAAGGGTGTCTAGTAGTCAGATCCTGGGTCAGATAGATACCGTTTAGGGGTTTAAACTATATTAACATTGGGCATATGTTGAAATGAACTTCATATGACTTGATCATCACAAACTAACTTGAAAAAGGGGCGGAGGGATAATGGCAGGTGTTGGAATAGTGGGTAAATCCGATCTGGTTTTACACCTGGAAATTGCTTCAGACACTAGACAAATATAGGCACAGATATATACTCTGATATCATTTTGTAAGCTGAATAGGTTTGAGGAAGGGTCCATAGATGACAACAAATCTGTCAACAAATTCAAATGTTCCATGATGTAAGCCCTGTCATGGAATATGAGTTATCATTGTACTTGAGAATTAGTTTTGGATGGACATAATACTTCCTCCTCCACCACATAGACGGTATGTACCGCAGCTGTCACAAACCTTCACATCATCCAAATGGCCACACACAGTTGGCCCTCACAACTTCCCTCCCCTTTCCACAAATAGACTTTTGAAAAGGACATTGACAAAGGATTAGCCGGCATAGGTAGTAAATCATCTCATTAGCTTATTTATGGCAATTGCTGGAGTGTAGCTCTGACATTTGAACCCAGATCATATTCTCATTCAGTCTGTGTTTGCCCACTGAGCCTCAAGTCTAACATTGATCATACCATTGGTACCATGGACCTCTCGGCAAATAGCTGCTGCGCGCTGCTTCCTCTCTCCAGTTGGCATTGTACAGAATTGTGACATTTTGGCTTTGGCAAGGTTGGCAGAACGCAGTAGTGCTGGAAATACATACAGGACACAGGATGTAGTTGTTCTGCCCGAGTCATAAAGAAGGAGTTTTAATCCAAACACTACGATCCCCCAAAACATTGATGCAGCACTAGCCCTTACAAACAGCTAAACACAGCGATTACTGTTCATTTATTATGTTTAAAGTGATCTTTTATCAGATGTCATAGAAAGAAAACGCAATCAGTAATGCTGACTTTTAAAACTCATATCACACAGAGTTATAGCTCAGTTATTTCCTCTTACATAACTAGCATAATACACAGTCTTTTATAAAGTTCTCCCATTGGCTGTCAGCATTTATTGAAATGGAAAGATTAATGGAAAGCACCCAGGTGATGAAAAATATGCCATATCAGTGTCTCTCCTACGAATGTACGAATAATCTCTCTGTAGCGGTAGCCTTTTTAAATTACCATGCATTGCATAATCCTAGAATCTATTGTTCTGAGGACCACAAACGTCATTCCTAAATCTGGCCTCGTCAGTAGACAAGTATCTGTGTACGTGAACAAATGTTAGTGGTATCCCCCTCTATTGCTGTCACATAAATCCCCTGTATAAAGGTCAAGGGTGACTAATATGCCCTGGGTTTATGCGTAACCGAACAAACGTCCAGCAAGAGACATCAAACACATAAAATCCAAAATAACTTTCCTGCATTGTGACTGGTTCAATCATATTATTTTAGCTTTTCTCTGTTGTCAAATGCTGAACATGATGCTACAACACTAAATGTTTAATATTTAATATCTGAATTATGCCCATCTGCTGTCTTTGTGGCAGTAAAACTAGTTTTATAGATGCGAAGTTAAGAAATAGCAAAGCAATTGAATACTTAAGATGGGCATATTTCCAATTAACATATTATGCTTCACCAAATGATGATAAGAAAGTGACTCCCATAATTCATTTAAAACCAAGCCACATTTATTTTTACCCACAAACAATGACTTCTCCAATTGTCTTCAACCGAACTTCAAAATAATTTAAATATACCAAAAAATACCCCCTGACGAAGCGTTGTATCCGTACCTGTGCTGGGATCCCTAGTATGCCACCTGTATCCTTGAAGGGGAGACACGGACTCAGGGGTCAACCTCCAGGAGGTAGTTTGATCTTCCCTGATCTTCACACTCCCGGACACTAAAGCCAAACTGTGAGTGTGTCCCTGTGTCTGTTGTGAATGGAATGCAGCTTACATCAATAGGCTAAATTTAACTTGCCAAACACTCAAAACCACTCTCTAACACCATGGGGCAAGGATAGCTACCAGAGGGAGAGAAAGAGAGAGAGGGGAGAGGATGGACAACACATGCCCACTGATGTACTCCGAGGCGAGGACTCCCCTCGAGAAACACATTTCCTTCCTCGTGTAAAATCTTCAACGTTAATGTGTCTCCGTGGGTGAAAATAACCTCTGAGGGATTGTAACCTCCAAATCATGGAGGTCTTTATTGCTGGGCACAGCTGCTAGGTGTGGATGCCTCGCTTTAAACTGAGTTTTGTTACAGCTATTATGTGTGATCACTGACATTGGATAATGATATACAGACCAGTGAGGCGGGGATTAGAGGGGGGGTGGGGTCTCATCCCCGAAATGGTGATCAGCCATTAAGATTGTTATACAGCAGCATCAAGGACATTACCCTGGCAGCAAAACCTGTTGTCATACTCCTCCCTTTAAATAACCAGTGAAAAAAATATAATGTTGATACATGAGAGAAGTTCCTGATCTAATACTTAATAAGGAAGTTTACAAACCAGTATTACCTTAATGTTTGATTTCTATATGCTATATTTTTATGTTTTGTATTTAAAAAAGGACACAGTCAGAGAATTAATTAAATTCCCTCTTCACCAAAAATGATGCTTACTCCATGCCACAAATAACACTTCAAACATTGAAAGCATCTTTAAGTATTTTAATTTTTCAGTTTGTGTTTTAAAGGTGCAAAAACATAACATAACTTATAACACACGGGTAAAGCTCATTCCATAATTAGGATAAAACCATGGCTGAGTCAGACATTTTGAAAATCCTGACACTCAATTCATTGGCAGTTCTACATCTTAAACACCATGCAGTGTGTAATCAAAACGTCATGAATGTATGCATGCACCATTAACTCCTCTCTTACATTCTCTCACACTGAGGTCATCACTATGAATGAGCCCCATGTTAACTTATTGCAAGTTTTTGTAAATATGCAGTGTGGCTTCCTTGTAGCAGAGAGAGATATTGTGTCATTACTCAAAGTGCTGCATATTAATAGAAATGTTCACTCTTTTAATATTATTGCAACTATTAAATCTGCAGTGCGAGAAAAGACAGAAAAACAAGATAAGTAACATAATTGTTATCGCTGTGTGAAATATTGAGATGTGCTAAAGTGATCACAAAGCCACAGTGAGTTTTTAGGTTAAGATATGTAACTTAAAAAAGCCGCATTTTGATTTCTTAAAGTTCCTTATTTCTTACTAAATATTTGTAATATCAGTGAGCAACAAAACAAAACAAAAAAGCATCTACCAAGCACTCCTTTCTTCACGTTCACTTCCGCTCTCTAAACACTTTTCTTGATTGCAGTGCAACCATCCTAAATGAGTCTGAATTGAAACAACAAGATTCTAAAATGATCAATTAGACACAATAACAACATTTCCCATCAATGCGTAGCATGGTAATATCTCATCAGCATCACAACACAATAGCTACAGTAAGTAAGTTGTTGTGCTCTTCAAACCAAGTGACCACTCATAAAGATAGCAATGTTTATCACTTCCTTTAACAATTTAAAACCAACATTATAAATCATCTCAAATATTCCTCTTACCTGTATAAGTTTGAACTAACACAGGCCAACAACAGCCTTATTTTTCATCACATTCAAGCAAACATATTTAATGTTTTTAGGCCAAGCTAACTATTTTGTCTTCCATGTTCACGATACCATCATGTAATTATGTGATGCATGTTTGACCTCATCTTAGTAACTTCTCTGGGCTGCACTTTTCAAATGGGAGTACTTCTCTGGACCTTATCCCATGTATCCGACACTGGCCCTGTTGCCGGGCCTCAGAGGCTGGGCCGGTCTGAAGGGAGGCCCATTGAAGGCTGGTTTCTCAGGTAGAAATGTCCTGCTTATGAACGGTGCCTGAAAAGCTGGGGCCGCATGATAATGACCCATCCCAACAGCTGCAGGATCAAGGGACACCCTGCGCTTCCACTCATCCGGAGGCTCTGGCAGAGATCTGCGGTGCCCTGCAGCTTTGACATTAGAGGCAACAGATGACGGGAGGCTCTGAAACACAAAGGCATCGTCCACTGAACAAGTGGGGCTTCTGGAGGCTGCCTCCCACGGACTCAGTGGCTTGTAGACTTTTTCTTGAAAGGATGTTTGCCTCTGTGTCGGTAAATAAAACGCCTGGATTCCAGGTGTGCTGGCAGGTGACAGAAGTCTGGGAGAAGGCATCGAATTCAGTCGCCTGGGTAGACTCAGGGAGCGGCTTCTTCCAAATCCCTGAAAGAAATGCAGATATTTGACTGGTGGGACAGCAGTGTTGCAGGCTTTGCTGCCACCCTCTGGCTTCATGTAAGCCTGGAAAACTAATAATGTGGTTTGTTTATGTTTTATTTGACCTTTTTCTTCTTTAAGCTTAGGGGTTGCACACTGTTGAATGATAGTTTTGCTAAAATAACTTTACAGTTCCGTAGAAACATTTACGAAAGAGGCTCTTAAGATGCAAAAGAATCAACTAATTTCAAGTGCAAAAAAGTCCACCTGTTGTCCCTTTCTTTACCCAATAAGTTGCACATGGAATACATTTATTTATTTGTTTGCATCTTCAAAACCTCTTTATATTTTTGTTTTTGCAGTTTTTCTATGAAATGATTGATTTCAATTCAGCTACTCTCACACCTAAAACTCTCTTTTGAAAGTGTTAAAGTCTTGAGCAACATTAGAGATATTAACAAATATTGACAATAAATAAATACTTAAGAACTTACCTGCTGTTGGTTCAGTAACAAAACAATTGAAAGACATTGACAAGATTATGAAAGTGTTTTGGAACTTAACGGGACAATCCATTTTAAAACACAATTAGCATGTGTCTGCTCAGCCTAAGATCAGCTGTGTGGTTTGACCATGCCTGTGCAGGGCCTTTATCTACCTATAGCAGGACCTGAACTGCAACCTAAACTTTCTCAAAAGCACTGCTGTTTGAATTATCAATATTCAGGGTTTCTTGACACCTAAATAAAGGCTAGCAAATCAGCAAAAGAATGAAAAGCCCAGGACTTGAGATGCTCTCCAAGCATAACCCCATCTCAACTGACAGCTAACCACTATTTTTGACCTTGTACTCCGAAACATGAATTGTGTAGCGTTAGCAAACAAGTATTGATAGCAAGATATCACAGTTTATATGGGCCTGTTTGACTGATCCTTTTCTTCTAAGAAACCATGTTGTGAGTGTTGGCTGTGTGGCATCTTGGTATGTGGAGGGAGTGTTTTGTTTTTTTGTACTACACAGAATCCTGCCTGTCTTTAAATGTCAAAAATACTTCATATATATAATTCAATGCATGCAAAATATTTTCGAATGTGTTATAAGGGTTCATTTGACTTCACTAGACCTCAAAAACAGTGGGCAGAACATCTTTTAAGAGGCACGATTTGTTTACAAACTTAAAGGCTGATTAAAAATACTGTGATTAAAAAGAAGAGCAAAGGTCCAGAAACATCATCTCAGTGATTCAGTGACAGTGTTAACCTTCAGCAATTTATCATTTTATATAAATACAAGCAATGAGTTATTACAAATAGCCAAACTTGTAGTGCATTTTAGAAAAGTTTGCAGAAGGTTTAGTAAATATGAGTAATTTCTGTGTGAAAGGGTGAGGCAGTAAGGAAGATAAAGGTAGAAGAAAAAGTGACTCGGTAGTTCAGGAAAAGTGAAAAGAAGCTCATTACACAAAGTTCACACGTAAAGGGAAAGACATTTAATTGTGCTGAGGACAAGAAGTGCAATAAACAATGATATTTTTGAAAGACAGAGACATAAACACATATAAGACAGTTTCATTTTGAGTTGCTACTGACAGTGTGAATAAATAGTTAAATATCTGTGATAACTCATGTTTGACTTCAAGGATGAGGAGAAAGGTAAATAACTGGCCATAACTGACAACTGCAAGAAAAATATCCAGATAAAAACATTTAAAGTCATCAGGGTTAGTAATCACAACTCAAGTTAACGCTTGTAGCTGTTGTGATGCCGTTAAAGGAATGAGACTGAAGAAATTGCACGTTTTATGCATTCCAAAAAAGAAGTGCATAGACAGTTTCTCTCCAGATAAACTAAATAATTAAGCATATCCTGTAACTATAATCAATAGTTACTGTTATCTCAGACGTTAGAATTAAGATAAGTATGATTGTAAGTTCAATTAAAAGAATAAAGGTATATTAACCATACAGATATTAACACATTATATTGTTGTGTATTTTTGGTGTCAGTGATGACTGATAATGCAAGTCAGGCATGTCATATTATTTATGAAGAAAAAACAACTAAAGAAAAACAACTCAAACTAGAAACCTCGGTTGAACAAGGTTCTATTCACACAATATTGCACATATAATAGCACTTCCTGAGATTCACTCAACATAGCCTCACATTTTCTTTTTCAAGCAAATATGCACCTCCCTATTTGAGGAAGATAATATAATGTGCTATTTTTTCATTTATATATTAATCTACTTTATATTGCATAGATGTACACTTTTTAATAGAGCTTTGCTGTTCATTTAACATGTTTGCCTTTCATTTCCAGCTAAATATAACTCTGTACTGCATACTGTAAGTTATTTTGGATTTGACCAACACTGAGACTAGAGTCTCTACATTTTCACCTGTTAAATAAGACATTTTAGATGCTACCGAGTTGCAGTTGTTATTATTTTCCTATCGTTTCAGTAAAGCATGACCATATACTGTATGAAAACTAATGAAGAGCAGCAACAGACTTCCATTGTTTGCCTGTACAGAAAGGCTTCTTAGCAGAAAACGTTGGCCGAGGTGCCATTTGACGAGCACCTCTAGCAATAAGGGATGCAGGAGAGAAAGCTGAAGCTAAGCTGTCACCCATAGATGAATGCTGAGAGGATGCGCTTGCAGGTCGGGCGCTTGGTGCTTGCTTGGTGGTTATGTGATGGGCTGCAGGAGTGACAGTGGGCTTTTTATTCAAGCGCTTGTCAGATGCAAGAGACTCAGTTGATCTTGTGATTTGGCAGGCAGAAGAATGTTGGGAACTTACCGATACAGGAGACTTAGCAGGGGCTTCGGCCTTGTTTTGAACAACAGAGGCATTATAAGGAGAATAAGAAGGGTCAGATCTTTGTTTAAGGTTTTTGGTAACCTCAAACTTTGAAATTTGAGTTGGTTTGGGGCTTTTGGTATTGACTATCTTTGATTCTTCAGTTGGTTTGGGGCTGGGACTTTTGGCCACAGGGACTGCATCGTACTTGAAAAGTGAAGAGTCCAACTGATAGGGCTGATGTTTCATGATCTCTAAGGGGTTAAGGTGCTTTGGGGCTGCTTTGGGTTTGGGTTTGGCTTTGGTCTTAGGCTGGATTTTGGGGCTTGTGGACGGGGGTTGCTTGGCTGCAGATTGAGGGTGGAAAGGAGAAAGAAGAGGGTTGTATGATGAAGTCGGTGGCGCACGAACAATGGAAGAATACCTCCAGGAGTTAGGGAGTGACGCGTTTGGGGAGGGTGATCTTGCTTTGTTAGCTTGCACCTTTTCACCATCGACAACAAACTTCTCCATACGGGACTGTCTTTTGGCAAACAGCTCCGCCCCTTTTCCCGCCCTGGTTGCACCATCCCCAGCCCGATTAATACCGACTTGACCCTGTGGAGAAGCCTGTGATCCTTTTAACGCAGGAACGTATGACTTTTCTGCTTCTGTTGGGTAAGAGGCCACTGAATTTGGCATACCGTTTAAATTATTCCTTGATGGTGAAGGTGGGTGATGTGGGCTATAAGTGGGACTGTGGGCCTGCATACTCACAGAGGACTGTGACGGCTGTTGACTCCAGCTATTTGTGGTTGGCTGAAGATGAAGCTGAGAAGAAGAGTTGACGGGAGCACAGGCATTGGCAGGTGTTTGAAGTTTTGCCTGAGTTTGATCTGGTGCCCAATCGTTGGCCATGTGTTGAGGCTGAGCCCAATCCTGTTGCTGTAAGTAATGCTGACTGTGAGGCCCCATAGGATTGTGAGAAGGTTGTGAAAACGGACTTCTTGGGGGAATATGGGGCTCACATAAGGGGCTCCTCATCATCCAAGGTGGGCAGGATGGGTTGATGGTAGGTTTGGGCGCAACTGGAGGGGGATTCTTGAGTTTAATTGTTCTGGGTTGCATAAAGTTACACGCTTCAGCACCTAGACTAAAGAAGTCTTCCTCACACTCAATATAAGACTTCCTGTCCCCTTTGTTTTGAAGGCGAGGATCTGATCTCTGCTGCATCATGGATGACTGTTTATTATTGGCTTTCCTTCTAGACTCGGGTAGGATACCAACCTTTATTGCTGGCACAGATATTCGCTCATCTCTTGAGGCTATGATGTCTCCAGTTGGGGACCAAACCTGTGGGTTAGTGTTAATAGGCACACGTACTTTAAATCTCGGTTCATGCTTCCTTGGCACTGGATTGACGCCACCAGGCATGGCAGGAGCAGACGTGCTGATGTGAAATCCAAGGAAAGGCTTCGCAGTTCTGTTTGGCACCAAGGGTTTAGGCACGTTGGATTGGTTGTTCATCTGGTTAAAACTTTCTTGGTATTCTACATGCTGCTTGACATTTGCATCCATGTAGTTGGCTTGATCACTATGCATGTACATCTCGTCATTGTCATAAATATGCTGGGCTTCTGTGTGCTCTGGTTCTGCTAATGTCTCCACAGGTAATCCTTTGTTCCTCAGTTCTTCCTCCTCCGACACAAGTTCATCTATCCGTTTACGACGTCGCTCAAACATCGAAACACCCCTTCCTGTCGTTTCTGCTTCCATTTTTCGAGCACTTGCCCAATTCAGATTTAAGTTATGCTGCTGGTGATAAACAGAATACTCCTCTTCAAACTCAGATTCACTTGTTGCCACAAAGTTATACCCGGCTGCTCTGACGTCTTCAGTTTCCTCCTCTATTTGGTCTTTGCTGTCAAGCTTGATCTCACCAGTCCCGTAACTCACTAGTGTATACTTTTTAACCCTCTGGCGACGTTTTTTAAACAGCAAGGCTCCCTTGTTTTGAGGGTTGGGTGCATCTGTTAGCAGCCGGGCAATTTGCTTACATTTGGACTTGGTCTCCTTGACGTTTCTTTCTGATTGGCTGTCGTGACTGAGCCCTGAGACAAAGAAAGAGAGAGGGACAGTGAGAGGAAAACAAAGGTTCATAAGATAAAAACACATTTTATATTGATATGTTTGTGTTATGAAGATGAAACCATTATTATTATTAACTTTTGGTTTTGTTTGGTTTTTAATAATTATGAATTTAATAAATGTTTCCCCTGCTTAAGCAAGCATACTAAAAAAAGCATCATATTTACTTACAGCCAACTTAGGGGTTCCATGAGGCAAAAAAGTGAGGAGCTCATTTTCCATTGCCGTCAGTGTTACGACTGAAAAGGAGTCAGGTAACAGGCCGGGGTGACACATGCTGGTGTCAGTCAAATGTGTTTCTGCCGGCCTCATCATATGGTCATATTTTATTATTATCCTGCTCTGACTATTAAAGCCATGGGAATTCTCCCTTTAAGTCCACCTAAAATAGACCCCACATTACAGCATGAAAATAACTAGCACCCACAGTGCTTTGCACAAGTTATTTATCCATTAAATGTACTCATACAACACCAATAAAACCCACAAGCTTAAATGTAATTTAAGATTCTTATCAAAATACAATTCATGCTTTTTGTAAGCAAACACAAAATGATATATTATGTTTTAATAATTTACAAGCCATTCAAATAAAAGCAACACAAAAAACATTTGATATTTGCTGGGCAGTTGGCAACACTATCTTCCTGTGTCTACTGAAACCTATGAGTGTTGAAGAAAGATACTTACGTGTGGACCTTGCCCTGTGCCTCTGCGGTCTGCACGGATCTGTGTCAGAGTCCGAGTTCCACTTCTCTGCATGCTTTGCAGCCTCAGCTGAAATTCTAAAGAAGACAGAAGCAGGAGGTGCTTCACTGCTCCCTCCTTCCTCTGAGGATTCAACCCTCCTGTTCCCAGTCCCTGGGCCCTGCCTATTACTGGCTCCCAGGTGCTGCCCTGTGGTCAGGGTCAAGGCCGGGGTCACATCAGCTGCAACGCCAACAGAGGACAAAGATAAGCGGGAATGCGGCCGTGATATCTGGCCAGCGAAATGCTCGGAGTCGGAGCATTCTGGTTGCGGGGAAAGTGATGTTGGTGAATGTTGCATGTGAGGAGACTCTGTAATGGACTCTCTTGATTCACTAAGATAGCTGTCATCCTCATCTTGGTATTGAACATTCTCTTTACTTCCACTATGTTCAGGCAGGGACTGTTGCTCCCCCGCAGATTCCCATTCCTGTGACTGAAGTTGTTCTGGGGACTCAGGATCAGACCTCTCGATGTGAGCAGGCAGAGGGTCTAAAGGGTAATCTGCATCACTCACATCATCTTCATTGTAGGACTCACAAGGTTCCTGGGAACCATCTGAACCGGACCATGGGACCAAGTTATCATGGCTGCCTCGGTCTTCAATTTCTGGGTCCATCTCTACAGCTGTTTCACAATGTCCTGGATATCACCAATAACACCTTCAATAAGACAAAAAACAAACAGTCAGAGTCTTTTAATATCATTAAAAATTTTGGCACACTATTTGTACATGTTATGTACATAAAAGACCCCTAAAATAATCTCCACCTGGAGTAACTTGAGTGTTAACACTTGATTTAAGGATTTGCCAGAGTGACCACTTTAAAAGTTGAAGAAATAATCAAATTCCTACAAATATATCTATAAACTCATTTTCCTTTAAGTGTTTACAGTTCATATCCAGAGATGTCAACATTAGTCCACTGTTATATCTCGAACTACTATGCATTTGCCTGATTATTCCTATCCCCAATAGGAAGTGCAGCTTTTCTTTGGCAGTCGCATCAGGGCTGCCATCGCTCTAAATGGAATGGTATGTAATATCAAGGGGGAAGCGCATCCAAGAGGATAAGCAAAACAAATTTGGTGGCTGTTTTCCGAACTCCTGTTTATACAGGGAGGTTTCGTTCCCTCGGCTGTTCTCATCTATTATTGCAACACACATCAGCACTGCAATCAGCATCTCCATTTAAGAACTGAATCTGAAAGACTATTTGTTTTATACATAGTAGAAATACTAGGCATCCTTCTCCTCGCTGAGAGTCTGTTTGTTTTGGTCCTGAAGTTAAATTATATCATTGCTTCATCCAACAAAAAATATACTAAATTATCCCAAACTGTTTTCTAGTTATCAGTTATTTAATCACATTATTGAAATATCAATATTTTTAAATGATCCAGTGCAAATTGACAATTGACAATGTATTTTTCCATCTAAATGATTAAAGCCAAACCTTTTTTTATTAGTATATGGATAGTAGGCTAATGTAAAATGGTGCATTCACAACCTAACATGATGCTATCAAATTAAATAATCACAACTTGTTAGTAAAATGTGTTAGTTCCTACATCATTTTAAGATTAGGGTTTATAACAAAGGAAGTTTTAACAGTTTGATGCTATTTGAATAACTGTAGGATATACAAAACATGTACTGTTGTTGCAATCCCAAACCTTATATTTAAAACATAACATTTCCTGACATCCACCAGAAGGTCGCGCCATAACCCTGCAGCCTGTGACCTAAACTAATTCCACTTCTGATCATCTGTGTTTAAAAAAAAGCCATGTTAAGAGTAAGAAACTCCACAATCACAGAAAAAACACATACACATTTTGCCACTTTACAGGCTGTAATTATTGTTGTAATTATTAAGTGTTTACAACAAAATCCTTAATATCAGCTGTGCAAAAAACAGAATGATGTGTGAGACAAAACGTTGATAACGGTTAAAATCAGTGTTCAAGGACGTAGATCCTTCACCTTTACAAATACTATGGTGATAAAATACTCTGCTACAATAAGATTCCAGATTTAGAAAATGTTACTTAAAGGGGACCTATCATGCAAAATGCACCTTTTGATGTATTTTATGCATAAATATGTGTCCCGGTGTGACAGGGAACTCATGCAGCGTCAGAAAATAAAACCCTTTCTCTTTTCCTCCGTACCCAAATCTTTTAAAAACGGGGGTACAACCATTGATACAACGAGCGGATAAAGATTTGCTGCCAATATGACGTCAAATCGGCGGCGGACCCACAGGAAGTTGCTATCAGAAACAATGCCTGACGTGTTTTGGACGTAATCTCGTCTTTGTTTACATTAGCAAGCCTCGCTAACACTGTTTCAAAAATAATCCTTGATATGGTTTAGAACAGGGTGGCGTTTTATCACAGCAGAATTTAACTTTATCTCCGGTAGAATTCTGATCAGGCATTAGCTCCGCCTCCTCTTTTTTTTTTCAAGCTAAGGACCCACAATTCGCGTTTCTCTAACAGGGCTGCAAAAGAGGGGTATGAGCAGTAAGAGGCATGGCTACAATGGGTGATCTGTTTGGTATTTTAAGCAAAAAACTTCACAGACATGTTTTGTATAGGTATTGCCCTACAATATATTTTTCCAATATAGCATTATAGGTCCACTTTAAGTAGTAAAGTATTAGCATCAACATACACTTAAAGTAAAAGTGCTCATTATGCACAATGGCCTGTTAAACAAATGATATAAAGTACAGAAGTTGTATCAGTTAAATTAATTTCAGGTTTCCTTATTTCAGTACTCGTCATGCAGAATTGATATTTTCCCAGTATTATATTATTATGGTTATTATATTATCCTATTTTTGTTCATGTAAGAGCATTTTAGTATTGAAGTTGGTCAAGTGGACAATATTTGGATACTTTAAATACTGTGTAGATTAGTAGTACAGTACTGCCTTATACTATGTCATGTGTTTTTCTATACAAACCGTGAGTGCTAAAATAAATGTAGTGGAGTAAAAAGCTAAATATTTGCCCTCTGAAATGTAGTGGAGTAGAAGTACAAAGCAATACATAGAAATACTCAAGTAAAATACAAATATGTCAACTTAAGTACAATATTTGAGTAAATACATTCAGTACATTTCCACCAGTGGTTATAATGTACATGTGCATTAGCTCTTTTTTTAGCAGCTAGATGCGTTTTGAGGGCAATAATGTAGAATAGTGTTACAAAACACTTTAAAACTTGTTTTCTACACGGTTCCAAACATATTATAGCTGTTGCTCAGAACAGACAATAATAACACCAATCAATATTGGAGGATAAATAAATTAAGACGGGGACAGCATTGCACACATACAGTTCATACGCAAATGTTTTTACTTGCAGAATGTGGCATGGTTTTGTGTGGAACAATTTCACTGGTTTAAAAGTTGTTGAAGCCTCAGATATATTACATTTGACCACTTTGCATTTTTGCTATATAGCTATAAAGAGGCTCAATGCAGTTCAAGGATTAATTCAGTTAAAGTCCCTTACACACTTATGGCCCACGCTTCCCTTCACACTTGGTTCCACTTCATTTTAACAATCAACCATCATCAAGCCTAACTTTGGTGCTGCAGAGGTTTCCGTTTCCTAGTATGGCAGTATCTTCAGTATGATGACTCATTGCCATGGAAACAGGGAGTCAGTATGCCTGACAAACGAGTGACCTCTTGGTCTGTGGGATGACCCCTGCGAGGATTGAGCCCGAGCGGATTAGATGTTTTTCCACACAATTAGACTGCCTTGTTTCAACCACTATGACTAACATGAATCATTTTTAAACAGCCTCCTTTAGTATGCATGTAGAGAGCCTTACAACTGTACATAATGAACTGAATATAAGTATTGGTAGAAGTACTCAGATTTTGTAGAAGTACCAGAGTGTAGGAATACTCTGTTACAAGTCAAAGTCCTGCATTCAAAATCATACTTAAGTAGAAAGTAGAAAAGTATTAGCATCAAAATATACTTAAAGTACCAAAAGTAAATTATGCAGATTGGCACATTTCAGAATAATATATGCTATATGATTGATTGATTGATTGATTGATTGATTGATCATAATTGATTATGCATTATTGTGTTTATCAAAGCTGGTAACGGTGCAGCTAGTTTTAAATACTTTGTTAACGTCCAGGGTAGCTTGTGAATGTTAGTCAAGGTGTAACAAAAGTATATTTTTAAGTGTTGTTTATATTTTCGATCATTAATCCAAATCTGCAAAGAAATTAAAGGTACTAAATAAATGTAGTGGAGTAAAAGTACACTATTAAAACCAATACATGTTTAAAACAGTACGCACAGAAAAGTATTTTGATTACATTATATTTAAACTCTCATTTAATTAGTTGCAGCAGCAATTACAGCCAGTATTTAGCCTGTTACTTTATCACTATACATAGCTGTATCCATCAGAGCCTAAAGCAGACTTTGAGAAATATCTCAATAGTAAAAGGTACAATGGTAGGATGAACGTAACTAACAGATATGGCGTATGGTAAAAGAAAAACACCATTAAAAGATCGAAGGATTTTCTAAAAAAGGAATAACTTGCCAAACATCATCCTTTACTTACAGTTTGAAGCACCTACAAAATACAAATTGTTTGTCCAAAAAAAGGCCTTGAGTGGATATCCAGCGCTGTAGACTTTACATCCTGATAGTGTCAGACCTTGAACGCAGTGTAGACCGTCTGAGCACTTGTCGTGGACTGCAGAGGTTCGGGTTCAGTTCCTGACACCTTGCTCATCCATGTATGCCAAAGCATGTAAAGACAAAGAAGAAAAGGTATCCCTGCCGCCAACCCCCATCTAGACAAGTTCTGTCAGTGTCAGGCAGCTGCAACAAGCTGACATAATGAACTTATAAAACAGTCAAGATGTTTTGTATGTGAGATGAAATGGTATCAGTATAGGTGATTGGCATTTATATTAACTTCTCTTGAAACTACAGAAAGAAATACAGAGAAATCAAAAAACTACCTTTTTTAAAAATCTACACATATCCACTTCACGATAGTTTTTAATGACTACAGTTACAGTCTGCAATAAGTTATGAAACAGGGTTACTAGAATCCGGGGTAAAATGTCATTATAAAGCTGCTGTAGAGTAAATAGATGATGTAAGACATGCTGTCCTTTGACAGGATGCCCGTACATGGAACTGAAGTCTGAATATCAAACTGAGGTTCACAGAATTAAAACAGGAATGGAGAAATAACTCCATCCATCACACACATCAATAACCAGTCAATTATTATTTCTAGTTAGATTTAAATTCAAAGTCCACTTATATATTCAGCACCCTGCTTATTGTGTGAAGATACATCAATGGTTTGTTTACCTGATTAATACTCCCAAGAAGATGTATGCATCCCACAATTTGAAAGTGTCACTCATTGTTTACTCAGGCTCAGGTCAACACTTTTGCAATCATGCTATTTGAGGACAGCATCTCCTTCCTGCAGTCACTTATCATGTGGAGGCAGTTGGATATGGTTCAGCAGCTTCCTTCCTGCCAGACTCATGGAACGAACGTCTGCCAAACACAAAGAAGAACCACGGTAAAGAGGAGAGGAACATATTGTACTAAAGGCTTCTGTAAACCATTAGTCACATACTAAACTACTAAAGATCAATCCAGGCTAGATAACTCACCTGCTACAGCGTGCAGCCCATCCCGCCTGCTGCCTTTTGCCTGTTTTCAGTCTATCTGACCTATTTTTGTGATCATAGCAAAAGGCCAAAAATGATCAACAAAAAATAACAATCCAGTAACCCCTGCAGGAGCAGGTGGGTTATGGGTAATTTTAGTACATGTACAGTTTGTAACATAATCCTAAATAATTGACACGCTTAAATAATTTACAGGTGTTGAAAAAAAGTGTTGATCGAGTCCTTTCCTGAATTTAGCAATCCATTCATGAAAAAATAGCTAACTCAAGTATTGTCAATGTAGCAGGGAATAATCAATAAGCAACAACAAAGTGGCATTTTCCAGGTCTGAAAGGGAAGCCAAAGAGGCTTTAAATGAGCATTCTTTCAAATGGTCGTTTAGGGACGTTTAAACATAAACATGCATACAATTTTTTATTGAAGTTTATACGAGAATTACCCTAATTTTTCCTTGATTTATTACCTCAGCACACATTTTTCCAAAAGGATTATGGTCTCAATTGCTAGTTTCTTCAATACAAAATGTAGATATGTCGTAAATGATAAAGCTTTTTTAGGGAGTGTGGCTAACTTGACAGGTCACTAAGACAGTGTTGTTACGCTAGGTGTTATTTTAACCCTGTTGCTGTGTGGTTTCAGTTTAATGAAAACTAAATGTTTTTAGTAGGTGTTATTAGTAGGTGATTTTAACCTGCACATTAATGATGCCACAAATTCTGTAGCCACTTAATTTCTTAATATTACTGAATCTTTTAAATTCAAGCAACATGTTTCTGGCGCCACTCACGTGGGTGGTCATACCTTAGACCTTGTTTTTTCTCTGGGACTAGATGTTGATCACATCCGTTGTGAGGATCTACTGATCAGTGATCATAAATGTATTTTCTTTAATTTATCTGTAAAAACCGACCCCATGTGCCTCAAAACATCATTACGTCGTTCACGCATTATTACACAGAGTACAGCTGATCAGTTCGCGGCTCACTTTTGCTGTGATAATAACACTAAAATGATCGATGTAGAGCTTTTAATACAGTCTTTTAATCAGCATTGCTCCACATTGCTGGACATAGTGGCACCACTAAAGGATAGGACTAGAGCTATCTGCAATACTTCTCCATGGATAACGGACGCTGTCTGCTGCCTGAGGCGTAAGTGTCGCAGGACAGAACGACTATGGAAAACCACTGGGCTGGAAGTGCATCGCCTTTATCTCAAAGATCTAAGATTGTCTTTTAATGCATTAGTAAAAGAAGCCCGGACTGCTTACTTTGCTAAGTTAATAACTTATTCAAAGAAAAATCCCAAGATCCTATTTGACACAATTAATAACATTGTTTCACCGCCACTAATTACATTACCATGTCTTTCGAATAATGACTGTAACAAGTTCCTTATCTTCTTTGTAGATAAGGTAGCATCTATTAGGTCCAGTATTACTCCTGGGATTTCACTGCCCAACTCTAGCCCCTCTCCATCTCATTCTATGCTTGGCTCCTTTGAACCTATCAACTCACAAGACCTGATGGATTTAATTAGGAAAATGAAGCCATCTTCGTGCCCCCTGGATGTAATACAGACTTCCCTATTTTTAAAAATGTTACCAACCATTTGCCGTGCTGTATCAACTATTATTAATACTTCCTTGTCTACAGGATGTGTCTCTTCCTATTTTAAGCATGCCACTATTCAGCCCATATTAAAGAAAACTAACTTAGATCCAGCCTTGCCCGTGAACTACAGGCCTATATCTAAACTACCCTTTCTCTCAAAAGTTCTGGAGAAGGTCGTGGCCAACCAACTCACTGCTGCACTGGAGAGGCACAATATTTACGATAAGTTCCAGTCAGGTTTTCGGAAAAAGCACTCCACTGAAACGGCTATCCTGAGGGTTTCTAACGACATCCTGATGGCTTCTGATGTGGGTGATTGTCCTGTGTTAGTACTTCTTGACCTAAGTTCGGCGTTTGACCACCATATCCTGATCAAGAGGTTACGTGACTGGGTGGGCATATCTGGCATAGCATTAGACTGGTTTGCATCATATCTTGCTGATAGAAGTTTCACCGTCTCGATTGGAGACTTTGTGTCAGACTCCTCTCCACTGTCCTGTGGTGTCCCGCAGGGCTCGGTCTTGGGGCCTCTGTTAATCTCCCTATATTTGCTACCCTTAGGGCAGATCATAAATAGTTTTAACATTACATATCACTTATACGCGGACGATATCCAGCTCCACATTTCATTCAAACCTAGTGAGGCTTTTAGGATATCAAGACTCTTAGAATGTCTTAGCGCCATTAAGGACTGGACGGCAGATAACTTCTTACAACTCAATGCTGATAAGAAGGAGGTTCTGGTTGTTGCACCAGAAATTATTACGCCCTTGATTCTGAAAAGTCTTGGACCTTATTCCTCTGCTGCCAACTCCAAACTACGCAACTTAGGGGTAATATTTGACCAATCCGCATCGTTTGATACCCATGTTAAGCAACTGACGAGATCATGTTTCTTCCACCTACGAAATATTAGCAAACTGAGATCTGTTGTTTCAACACCCGACCTAGAAATGATTATCCATGCATTTATTTCATCTCGCATTGATTACTGCAACGCGTTGTTGTCCTCTCTCAGCTTGTCTACCCTTGGTCGTCTGCAGTCAGTCCAGAATGCAGCTGCAAGACTTCTCTCCCGGTCAAACAAATGGTCCCACATTACCCCGATACTCAGATCCCTTCACTGGCTCCCTGTAGCTTATAGGATTAAGTTCAAAATCCTCACTCTCACCTACAGAGCTTTGCACGGTCAGACTCCTGCTTATGTGGCCGACTTAATTCACCCTTATACATCAGCCCGCCCACTCAGGTCTCACAGGCAAAATGTACTGTCTGTCCCACGTACCCACCTTAAGACCCGCGGTGATCGAGCGTTCGCAGCAGTGGCTCCTAAATTATATAATGCTCTGCCTGCTCATCTACGGTCTGCGGAGTCTGTTGACTCTTTTAAAACTATTTTAAAGACATTCCTGTTTGGTCAGGCGTTTGGGTAACCGGTGTGCCTGATTTTATTCCATTTAATACTATGTTTTTATTTTTATTTATTTTAAATGTAATTTGTAAGTTTTGTTTTATTGTGTTTTTATTGTGTCTTAAATTATGCTCTGGTGCTTTTATGACTTCTTAACATGTGGGTTCATTGATCATTGTACGCCTCCTATATGGATGTCTTATTGTTTTGTCAAGCACTTTGTGACTTTGTCTGTGAAAAGCGCTTTATAAATATACTTTACTTACTTACTTACTAAATGAAACATTGTGCCAAAAACACAACATAGTGAAGTCCAGAATGCCTAAATCAAAGCCTCAAGCCGGTTGGGAACAAACAATAGTTTTCTTTCTTGTGAATGTTTCTGCAGGTCCGCTGCAACTCTGACTACTTTTAAATCCAGGCTGAAGACTTTTCTTTTTGTCGCTGCTTTTAATTGAACTATTCATATCTTAGACTGCACTGTAACTTTTATCCATGTATTTTTTCTTTTAATGTTTATTTTATTAGCTTTTCTTTTTAATGACTGATTTTAAATGCCATTTTCTTAATGTCTTTCATTTTTTGTAAAGCACTTTGAATTGCCTTGTGTTGAAAAGTGTTATATAAATAAACTTGCCTTGCCTTGCCTTACTTCTCTGGTCTCTCTTGGAAAAACATCCTTATTATCTTAATGAGGCTGCCTGATTAAAGGGAACAATAAATCAACATTGTTCGATGGAGTTACCCCTGAACACATGGTGCTGGACCAGCTTTAATGGGCCATGTTCCCAATTCTGTTATAAGATTATTTGATAATTATTTAAGCTGGTGGCGATGTTTTGGTATAGTTTTTCATCGCCCACATGCGTTATTTACCCTGATTGCTCCGGATTAGCACCAGACTGAATAGGCAGGAAGGAGATTCCAATTTATTTGCGCTCACTTGACAACACGCATGTACTTTCGAAATATTGCAGATGATTAATTTGCAAAAATATGTTACTTGTCAGACAAACTTTCACTGAGCTGACCATTAACTAACAGCAATATACAGTGTTCAAAAGGCTTGTGCCTCAATTCCAAACATATTATTCTCTGAGCTTCTTTCCAAATTGAAGTGTTGTAGCGTTTATTCTCAAGATGAAGTTTGAGAATGTTCTGGCAGAGGTGGACGGCTTTGGGAGATTCCAACTAATGATAATCTTCATGACTGTAATACCTCGTATGACTTTGCCTTTTCACTTTTTGCTGAATAATTTTGTCGCAATTATTCCCTCTCACCACTGCAACATCAGCTCTCTGGATGATGGAGGATATTTTGGGAATTTATCCCAGGAAGAGAGGCTTATTGTTGGTATTCCAGTCCAGGAGGATGGGACTCCAAACTCCTGTCAGATGTTTGCAGAGCCTCAGTATCATCTGCTGCTGAACTCCTCCAGCATGACTGAACTACCAACAGTGCCGTGCCAGAATGGATGGGTATATGATACTTTCAGGTCTTCTCTGGCCACTGAGGTGAATCGTTTTTTCTGTTTTAAAATAATATAAATAATTGATATACACTTTGATATTCACTTTGTTGTCTGTTTCCCTCATAGTGGGATCTGGTTTGTGATAAAAGAAAAATGAACAGAGCCACAGCCACTATCTTCTTCTTGGGGGTCATGTTTGGATCAGCAGCGTTTGGCTATATTAGTGACAGGTGGTTATGGCTTTATAACTCTCAATTCAGAAACAGTATCTGTGGTTAAATTACACTACTTGATTAGAGAAAATGTATAAATTGATGACTTATACATTTAAAGGGGCCCTATTATGCTGATTTCTAGGTTCATATTTGTATTTGTGCCTGAATTGTGACTTGTTTACATGCTTTAATGTTCAAAAAGGTCTTTAATTTTCTCATACTGCCTGTGTTGCAACACCTCTTTTCACCCTCTGTCTGAAACCAGAGCCCAGTCTGCTCAGATTGGTTAGCTGTCCGGCTCTTTTGTGATTGGTCAACCTCTTAGAGATGTCCCGCCCAATGTCTGTACAATAACTGTATGTAGTCAAGAGGTGTGTCAAAAAGTTGAGGTATCAATTATGCATAAGAACCAAGAAAAGAAGCTTAACTTGTACTTACTCCGAAAGTCCAAGGTTAATACTCAATAGTGGCTAATTAAACGTTCATATAGAGAGGTTTAATGACATGCCATTCAACTCCTGACCTAATCTAAACCTTAACGCCAACCATAATATTAACCCTCACCCACACATTACCAGAGACGAGGAAGAAGGAATGTTTGTCTGTTGTTAGGTCATTGTGTAAACAAATATTTGTGTGTTTTTAGCAATTCTACAGATTTATTCATAATCATTTTGTTCCACAGGTTTGGCAGGAAAAACTCTCTTCTGGTGTCTTATGTGACAACGAGTCTCTTTGGATTTACAAGTGCTTTCTCATATAATTTCACCATGTTTGCTGTCATGAGGTTCCTGACAGGATTTGGAATTTCCGGAATAAGTATAGCCAGCATCGTCCTTTGTGAGTTTAATCTCATAGTATCTGTGAAATAAAATGTCTGAATTGTACATTTCAGAAAACAAAAATAAAAATAAGAATAAATGTATGTTGATTTAATGTTATTGAGTCTATGTATTTGATTGATTTGATGTATTATCATTGCTTTTGATAGGTATTGAATGGGTGGACATCAAGCATCGAACTAAAGTTGGCGTCTTAATGAGTCTGGACTGGAGTATTTTTACAGCTCTGCTTCCTGTTGTGGCCTATTTTGTGAATGACTGGAGGGTCCTCACTGCCACAGCAACCTCCCCGCTGATTCTGGCAATAATTTCTTGGTGGTAAGGATAACACAATAATTTAACCATCAGCGAAAACAAGCACATGTATTGCCTTTTAATGTCTCCAAGACAAAGCTGCTCTAATACCAGGAAGTTAGGTCAGAACCATATAAAAATGTTAAGATCATTTTCAGCATTTTGAGCATCTGAATACCAGCATGGCTGCTATGTTTTGATGAGAGAGGCATGTTACTCATACGCAGTTTGTCTGAAAATAATTTTTAAATCTGTGATTTTTTCAATTAACATTTTAATGCAGGTGGCTCCCTGAGTCTGCCAGATGGCTGATAAGTAATGGAAAGGTAAAAGCTGCTCATTTTTACTTGAAAAAGTGTGCAAAAGTGAACGGCAGAGAGCAGTTCATGGCTGACTTAAAGCCTGAGGTACAAGATTTTACATGATCTGATAACTTCTAATCAGAAATATATTCACTCTACAACTACAATGCTGACCAAGATGTAATTTTTTCTCTGCAGAGTCTGTCGAAGGTAATACTTGTGGAAAATGAAAACAGAAAATATTCCTATGTGGACCTTGTGAGGACCCCAAGAATGAGGAGACTGGCTATACTCACTGCCATTGTCTGGTACATAAATGTCTTTGTTTTTGCCTTTAAAATGTGCAGTGTGTAAGATATTGCCCAGAATGACATTTACATTTTTTTTAAATGAGCAAACATTTTCAACAGAATATGAAGCAGAGTCCCTGTTATGTCAAAGACACCCATGTATTGTGTTGCAGGGATATCTGGAATGACCTTGCTAACTAGCCCTGGAAGTGATATTGACTGTAAAGCCAGCGAGGCGAAACATTCAAAGATTGCAGTTGATACAAAACATTTCCAGGCTTTTAACCCCTTCCTTAGAGAAGTGTTCACATCAAACTGATGCTTTGCTGCCCATCACCGGTTTCCTGTTAGTTTTATAGTTGATTTAAAGATTTTACAGCTTGTTTATGACGCCTTCAATGGTCTGGTTCCTGCCTACATCATTGACCTGCAAACTCCCTAATAGCTTTATTTCTGTTTGAGATCCTCTAGCAAGGCACTATTACTCGTTTGCAAATTCTCGACTTGCAATATCATTTTTCTGTCTGGGCCTCTCAATTTCTGCAGCCTCTTTGGTGTACTTGTCTTGTACATGTTTTAGCTTCATTATTGCAGTACAGACTGCTATAACACTTAAGGGGTTTAAAAAACATTCAGCTCCCCAAACAATCTATGAACAGTCCATTATTAGAGAGGCACAAATAAAAGTGTCTGATCCAGACCAGATTCTCCACACAGTTTCAGCAATTAGCTTCTAGTAGAAGATGCAGGTTTCCATTTAGCTGCAACACCTATCTGAAGTGTAATGTGGATTTAAATGTTGGCCTTGAGGGTTGTGCAATAAGTCACCATTGTCAGTAGGTGTATGTGTATGGGCAAACTGTGTATATATGGAAGCATCTGATGGTTTTTTTGTGCAGTATATATGATTTTCATCTTTTGTGGAACTGCACAACGGAGACTTTAACAAATGTCCCTACTGGGACAATAAAGAATATCTAATCGTATGACTTGTAGTGCCAGTGGTTATGTAAAACAAAGCACTATATAAATATGTTTTTTTCTATGGCAAATGTGTAACTCAAATTGTATTTTGACATAATTTGCTCTCTGTTGACAGGTTTGGAGTGGCCTGCCCGTATTACGGGATCATTTTCAATGTCTCTGGATTTGGTTTGAACATCTATATCACACAGTTGATCTACGGCTTGATTGAACTTCCAGCCAAAGCATTAATCTATTTTGCTATGAACAAAGTAGGCCGAAGGTCGAGTCAGGGTGGAGCGCTTGTTCTGACTGGACTGTGTATATTTTGCAACATGTTTGTCCCTCAAGGTAAATTATCAACAGTGTGACTACCATAGCTACTTCAACAATAATAGACAACAACAAAGCTACACTTTAAAGATCCTATATAGTAAAAAGAGAGATTAACAATTATTTGCAATTATTTGAAGCAGATCTAAGGCCTATATAAATGTTCTGAAAGTATTGAAATTCTCAATCAACAGATATATGCTCACATACCCATAATCAGAAACTGTGCCTTTAAATGAGCTTCAGGACTTCTGTTATTTCATAATGTGATAGATATAGAGATACAAATACAAATATATCAGAGCAGACTGATTACCTATCTAATATAGTTTTAAGAAAGAAAAACAAGTCAAGATTGTACTAGGCTGGTTTTAGTATGGTTCTTCTTATTTATGGTTTATGTTGGTAGGATGATGGTAAAGACTAACTAACTACTTGATTTCTGATAAGCTGATAGTAAAAATTGCCACTATGGTTCATATTTAGTCAAATACTACACATTAAATACAATAACAGGTGGGGTCAAAATGTTCTATGACTATTTTATTTTTCAGATATGGGGCTCGTTCGGACAGCTGTGGGAGCTTTGGGCAAGATGTTTGCAGAGGCATCTTTCACATGTGTATATCTGTACACAACAGAGCTTTACCCCACAGTAATGAGGTGAATAAATCTTATATAGAGCTTATACTATGCACATTTACAACAGCATCTAAACTCAAAAGTAGAAAAACTAGTAAGTAACAGACATCTGGATACTGAACCTGTATTTTTGCTTATACAGGCAAAATGGATTGGGGTACAGCTCCTTCATGGGCCGTATAGGCGTGTCTGTTTCTCCCCTCATCATCCTCCTTGAAGAAGTGTGGGGCCATTTACCGAGTACCATATTCTCTCTGGTGGCGTTCACTGCAGGGCTGACATGTTATCTTCTTCCTGAGACACAAAACATCCGTTTACCAGAGACCATTGAAGAGGTGGAACACCCAAGGTAATGGGCCTTCATTTGGATTTAATCTAAACATTTAAACAAAAGTTTTATTTCAACCCAAACATGTATCTTGTATTTCAGAAGAAGATCAATCTCCGCATCTGATGAAAAATCATAACCCTGAACAAGTGCAAACAAAGGCCAATTATTAGAGTTGCCGGGCATATAAGTGTTGGTAGTATGTTTTTGATTCATAAAAGAATAAACAAACAAGTGTTTTTTTTAAATAATCGCAACCTATATATCTTTCTTAAAAATAATATTTTAATAAATGTGCTGTGTTTAAGAGTCCCACACAGGATAATATAAATTAAACAAGCCAGATTCTCAGAGGCAAGGCGTGGCAGGACATGTTTGTCTGCATGTGCAATAGTCAGACAGTCTGTGAGAACGGATATGAAGGGTTAGAGTTTTCAACTACCAGGTGGTTTCCATTGTTCCCACAAATTCATCCATCTTTCCAAAATAGCATTCACTGTTTTATATGATATGCACAATTCATAAATTTTTTGCTAAACGCTATACTCGTTTTTTCATACCTGAAAAACTAATAAGTGTGATGGAAACTTCTGGATTAATGGAGACGAAACTCTCAGAGACACAGGGAGAGCTGGAGCTTTGATGGCAAACACTGAAGGTTTATTATGAAGTTAACGTCCAGAGAACTGACAAGATTATGTGCTGCAGCCACGAGGTGACACAGCAGTAGCCAAACCAATTCTGAAGATCTCCACCTCAGACCCATATATTTAGCTGGTTCTGAGAGAATAATCAACTTTGTGCATAACAAGATAAAACAGGCAAAGCACTATAACACCTCTGTCAGCTGACGCCAACAGGCAGGAATAAGGAGACAACACACTGAGAGCACCGAACCTAAGGTTGCAGGCCTGTGCAGTGAGGGCAGTACAAACTGATAAACAGGGTCAAAGGTGTGGGCCTAGGAAAATATTTCCCCAACAATAAGTAGTGTATGTATCATTAGTAAACAAACATTTCATTGATAAAGAATTTGATTATGTTGTATGTGTGTGAACAATATTAAGGTCACTTTATCATTTTTGATAGTCCTTTGTGTAATCACTCTAGTCTATATCATCAAATGAAGGTATAAAACGCCAAATAGGTATATTTTTTAAAAACAAATATGAAATTCCAGAATTAATGTGTTTACTGTTCATTAAGGAAGAGTTGTGTCATTTTTGTATTGATTATATGTTTTGCAATTAAAATGTGTTCTTCAAAGAGACTGGAACTCTTGTGTCATGCTAAATAGCATATATATATATATGTGAAAATCCACAAACAGTAACCCATTACTACTATTAACTTTATTCATTACATTTCACACAGCTCACAATTGTTTCCATCATAAATGTGTTTATTTTCTAATCTTGCTTTACCGTGATTTGTAACAAACATTCGCACCCTGTGAGCAAGCCACCACACGACACCCCAAATTAGGGTGACCAGACGTCCCCGTTTTCCGGGGACAGTCCCCATTTGTATTACCCTGTCCCCGGTTGAAACTGTCCCCGGAAATGTCCCCGTTTTTTAATATACGTTAAAAACACATAGCAACGTGAAATAAAACGTTTCATGTCAGGAAACACTAGGTAAACACTACAGACTGTGGTCAAGCCAGCCCCCACTTCGGAAAATACAGTCAGGCCAGCCCGCACGTTGTATTACGGTGCGCGAATATCGCATTACGGTAGAGGCCTATAAAAACTGCCTTCAAAATAAAAGCGTGTACTCGGTCAATAAAAAACACACCAAACATATTCATATATACTGGAGCTTAAATTAAGAAATATGTACTATATAATGTGATCAATATTATTTAAAACAAACTACGTATAACTACCACATTATAACTGAGTGAATGTAAAATGTAAGGATACAGTTATGAAGACATATCTGACATTTCCACTGGGTGACTCAATTGATGTTGACACCATCTCACAACACTCCTAAAATAACATTACTTTCTGAAGCACAATTTAAAATGTATGCTGTTTAAAATCTCAAATTACATCTATTGTCCATCTATATTTTGATTATTATTTAATGGAAACTGTCCATAATCATAGAGTCATTCAAAGTCAATCAAATACTTATTTCACTTCAGGGTGATAGCAGGAGACCCCATCTAGTCAATCAGAGAAAATCAGGACAATCTGATAGAGTTTAACAATAAAATACTTTTGAAATCTCATATGGGCTATCGTCCTTCTGTTTTTATACAAGAATAAATAAAAAATTATCAAATTATCAAAGACTTATTTCACTCCAGGGAGATAGCAGGACACCCCATCTAGTCACTCAGAGAGAATCAGGACAATCTGATGTAGAGTTTCAAAATAAAAGACCTTCGTAGTCTCATATATAAACTATCATCCCTCTATTTTTAGATAAGAATAAAACAAAAACTATCCAGTATCAAAGACTTATTTCACTTCAGGGTGATAGCAGGACACCCCATCTAGTCTCTCATAGATAATCTGGACAATCTGATGTACAGTTTCAAAATAAAATACCTTTGAAGTCTCATATATTGAGCTATCGTTCTTCTGTGTGTATCCAACAGTTCAAATGTTCGAATTACAATGAACCAGAATTGTCCCCCTTTTTTCTTTAACAGTGAAGAAAATTGGATATGTTAATAAGATTTTGACCGCAAAACTCAAAATGTCCCCGGTTTTAATTTAGAAAATCTGGTCACCTTACCCCAAATCCCCCTCCCCCTCCCAACATACACACATGTAGGCCTACTATGCATACTTTGCCGAGAACTAGTTTTGTTGGCTTGCTTGTTCTATTTGTTTGGCACTTTATGACAACAAGCTGTTTAATTCCGATAAAGAAAGGGAAAAGAAAAAGAAAAGGAGGAAAGACAATTGGCCTAGCTGCCTAGGGTCAACAACGCATTATCCCTCCCTGCACCTCCTCCCTTAACTGATTTGAGACCTGTCCTATGCTGCAATCTCTCAATTTGACTGAGCTGACTTCCTGTTTGACATGTGGACTTTGCACAAGGGTGGTAAAAGGAGAGGTAAGAGACAAATTATAACAGATGAAAACCGTTGTAACTTGGGAAAATGTCAAACATTGATATATTATAACACAAGTAAGGAAATCTGTGACTTCTTCTTGGTCAGATAGTTAAACTTCAGATAGAAGTGAAGTTAATAATTGACTACTGGAGGATGAAAGCTTGCTTTTTCCCAAGAGTGTCACTGTTAATATGACCTGCTTCAAAACCAATGATACGGAAGATTTTTGTTTTCCTAACAAACCAGGGTGTTAATCTATAATACATCTGTCTCACAGGTTTGGCAGGAAGAGAACGCTTCTGATCTCCTACATGTTAACCACCGTCTTTGGATTTGCTAGTGCTTTTTCATACAATTTCACCTTGTTTGCTGTCATGAGGTTTCTCACTGGATTTGGAATTTCTGGAGTCAACATAATCGCCATTGTCCTTTGAAAGTTTTTTATCTTATTGTATATTTGTTTGTCTATTCACATCAAATGAATGAATTTATATATAAAGCTTGTGGTAATTCGTAACAGTCAAACAGACATTTAGCACAACATCGAACATAGCACAACATTATCAAACATTGTTCATTCAGCTGTATTTACTTTTAAACTGTGATGAATAAGCCAACATAGATACATTGACATCATTTGTTGTTAAAAGGCAGGTCTGAATGTCAATCCCAATATTAAAGTTAAAATCAATCATAAAATAATAAGACCTGAGTAAAGTGTAAACAAACATACCTCACATTACTTATATCCTACATGATAATATTCTCTTAGATTTGATTTGATTGGTCATTTTCTATCACAGGTATTGAATGGGTGGACATCAAGCATCGAACTGCAGTTGGCATTTTAATGAGCCTGGACTGGAGTATTTTTACGGCTCTGCTTCCTGTTGTGGCCTATTTTGTGAATGACTGGAGGGTCCTCACTGCCACAGCAACCTCCCCGCTAATTCTAACAATGATCACATGGTGGTAAGGATAAAGTACCACATGGAACAACCAACTCCCTGTCAAAATGAACGTTCATATATTTTATCTTGTGTCTTTAATTGAATCATGTTTTTCCACAGGTGGGTCCCTGAGTCTGCCAGATGGCTGATAAGTAATAGAAAGCTGAAAAGTGCTCATTTTTACCTGAACAAATGTGCAAAAATCAATGGCAGAGAGCAGTTCATGGCTGACCTGAAGCCTGGGGTATATCATACATATGGTTTACATTTTTCAGCCATTGGTATTCTATGTAGCTGACAAATGGTTTCTTTTTACACTTCAGGTTCTGTCCGAGACTACTGTATTAAATATAGAAACCAGAAAATATTCGTATTTGGACCTCATAAAGACGCCCCAAATGAGGAGACTGACTCTTCTTTCTGGCATCTTGTGGTATATTTGTTTTATAGCTTTAAACATTGGAAGCATTTAGCTATCATACTGTATATGGCTGTACTATCAGCATAATAAACTGAGTTGTAGGAAATAACTAGCTCAGCACATTGTTCATTTCTGCCTTGTTTGCAAAACTCGTCCTGTGTTTTATTGATTTGACTGATAAGATTTATCACAACGCACAAGTACTTTTGCTATGGATACCTGCATATACCTTGTACACTGATAGTGTGGATAAATTGACTACGTTTATCTGTATGTGTCCTGTTGTACTATTGTAGAAGACACCTGCTTAAAAACAGCAATTATGGTTTTCTGTTCAGCCATTGTTACATTACATTACATTTAGCTGACGCTTTTATCCAAAGCGACTTACAATAAGTGCGTTCGACCAACAAAATACAAACATGAAGAAAACAGAATCATATAAGTACATCAGGTTTCATAGAGCAAAAACATTTCATTGTGTCATATTTTTGTTGTACATTGTTTACATTGAATTCATTTTGTCTTCTTTTCCACATAGGTTTGGCGTGTCTTGTACATATTATGGAATCAGCTTAAATGTTGCTGGGTTTGGTGTGAATATTTTTGTCACACAGTTCATCTACGGCGTGATTGAAATTCCAGCAAAAATCTTCATCTATTTCACGTTGAATAAAATAGGCCGAAGGATGAATCAGGCTGGCACACTTGTCCTGACTGGATTGTGTATATTCTGCAACATTTTTATTCCTCAAGGTAAATTATCAATTTATTTTTGTATTCTTTTGAAAGATTCCGGTTCTCGAGCTACTGCTATAGCAGCTTACCGACAACAACAGAAATTAATCATTTCTTGGTCGTATTTTTTGTAACCTTCAGTAATTAAACTGTTCAAATATGACTGTAAAAAAAGCCTTATTCCAATAGAACAATTATTGTAAAACATAATGAATTGTACCATGGTTTATACAAGCTAGGGTTATCATTTAATTTTTTCAGAAATGACTATCTTTCGGACAACTGTGGGAACTTTGGGAAAGATGTTTGCAGAGGGAGCTTTTACAATGGTGTTTCTGTACACATCAGAGCTTTACCCTACAGTAATAAGGTCAGTGAAATATCTCATGCAAATATTTTCTGTTGATCATGCAAGATATGGTAGCAACAGACTAACATCAAAGCCAAGATGTCCTTCTCCATAGCCAAATCCTAAAGTTTCTTCTTGGGGATTGTAAGGTGCCTGCTGGGATATGAAAACCCTCACGCATGGTCCAAATCTGTTGCACTGACCTGCCTAAAATACCTCCACAGAGAGGTCTTCATGATGTTGGGGAACTATTTTTCTAGGCCCATAACTTTGACCCAGTTTATCAGTTTGTACTGCCTTCTCTGAGCACAGGCCTGCAACCGTGGGTGCTTTGCTCTGTGATATGCACAATGTTAATTATTCTCTCCGAACCAGCTAAATACATGGGTCTGGGGTAGAGATCTTCAGAATTGGATTGTCAGTTCTCCGGCCGTTAACTTCATAATAAACCATCAGTGTTTGCCATCAAAGTTCCAGCTCTCCTCAGGTCTCTCTGTGTTTGGTCTACTTTGCTCCAGAAGTTTCTATCACACATGAGGCATTCTCTTTCAAGACAGAGCTCCTCATCCTTTCTAAGGGAACATCCAGTCACCTTGTGAGGGGAACATATTTCAAATACTTTCATCTGAGATCTGATTCTTCTAGTCACTACCAAGAGTCCCGATTATGGATGACTCTTAAAACTAAAACGGACTGGTACATCGAGAGCTTCACCCTAAATCACCCAAACTACCAATTGATCAACCACTCCATCTTTCTCTTGTGATCGACGCCCCAGTATACTTGAACTCCCTCATTTGGGATTTTGACTAGCTCCCAACTGAAAACAATCCATCTTGTGTTGTACAACGCAACCAATATCCATCACACTAGAAGATGAAGTCTAAAGAAGGTAGCAGAACTACATGATCTGAAAAAAGAGATGACCGTACTGGACATCATTCTGTCTGTGAAGATTTAAATATGTAGGGGATCATGCTCAACTTTGCCAAAGGTTTGCATTCACTTAAATGCACTTTACCAAACCACCAAGTACTAACAATTAAGTTCCCCTCCCTGGACTGACTTCAAAAGTGTGCCCCCAGTCTCCCTAATCTGAGGAAGTTACACAAATAAGCCAATAACTTTCCTTTATTTTGTTTTGTTACATAGGCAAAGCGGATTGGGTTACAGCTCCTTCATGGCCCTCACAGGTGTGTCTGTGTCCCCTCTGATCATGGTTCTTGAAGAACTGTGGCTCCCTCTACCTGGTATTGTCTTCTCCTTGGTGGCCTTTGCTGCAGGGCTGTCAGCTTGTTTACTTTCAGAGACACACAATAGCCGTTTACCAGAAACCATTGAAGATGTGGAACAGACAAGGTACAGTCTTTTGTAATAGAATTTTGAGTTTTGAACTGTCATAACATGAATGTATGAAAATTATATTTGTTTGTATTTCACAGGGCGATCAGTCCGGACATCTGAAGAGACTTCTTCTGTTAATTCATTTTTTATTAGATATTGGAAGATTATCGATTTTAAATAAAGAAACGTACTTACTTATGTAAGTATGTCTTACATAAGACAAATTCTGTATGCATTTTTAAAACACGCTATTAAAAAACTACCCCTGATTCCTATCTGCTTTTGTGTTGTAATGCATCAAAGAAATTATACGGTACTTCTTATAGATGTTTATAAATTGATGACTCATGCTTTAACTATTAACACATACATTCTTTGTTTTGCACTAACGCAGACAAAAGTTATTTAGTGGTTAAGTGAGGTCAAATATTTACAATTTTCAACTGAAATCCAGAAATCCCTGGGTTAGAGAAAGCCAAAGGTAGTCTTGTCTTAGTCTTTTTCAGTCTGAAGCCATGAGTGTATGAGGATTAGTTTTCTCTTAGTTTTAAAGCATTTTGCACACAGGTAGAAGCCACAATGAAGTTCGAGAACATTCTGGCTGACATTGATGGATTTGGAAGATTTCAGATAATGATAATTGTGATCAGCTTCATCGGCCGCTTCACATTGCCCTGCCACTTCATGCTTAACAACTTTGTAGCGGCTGTTCCCTCTCACCACTGTGACATCAGCTCTCTAGATGACGAAGGATTTTTTAGTAGTTTATCTGAGAAAGAGAGGCTTATTGTAAGTATTCCAGTCCAGGAGGATGGGACTCCTGCATCCTGTCAGATGTTTGCAGAGCCGCAGTATCATCTGCTGCTGAACTCCTCCAACATAATTGAAGTACCAACAGTGCCGTGTCAGAATGGATGGGTGTACGATAATACCACCTTCAAGTCAACTTTGACCTCTCAGGTGAACTTCATTTCTTGTTAGTTGTAGAAGATCAAACAAAATCTGATGTATTTTTTAACACCATGAACCTTTTGAGAAGCTCAAGTCCTCAAACACCAGAATGAACCGGTTTCTTTCTATATTTGTATTCCAGTGGGACCTGGTTTGTGATAAAAGAGGGAAGAACAAAGCAACTGCTACAATCTTTTTTGTTGGAGTGATGTTTGGAGCTGTGACCTTTGGAAGTCTGAGTGACAGGTATCCGGCTGGGCTGCTTAGTATTCAGCTTTAAACTAATTACCAGGTGTGAAAACAAAATTCTTCTTCAATTAAATATTGGAGACTTTTTGCCTTTCCGTAGATTTGGCCGAAGGATCATGCTGTTGGTGTCCTATGTGTCTGGAATGCTCTTTGCTATTGCAAGTGCTTTTTCTACGTCCTACTTGATGTTTGCAGTGCTGAGGTTCTTCACTGGGTTTTGCATCACCGGCATCGTCATTGTCTCAACAGTCCTGAGTAATAACATGTTTTCACTTCTGTTGTTACATTCTGTCTCATGTTGAGCTCACCTCAGAAGTTTAGGCCACCAAATGCAGAAGTAAAAACCTGATTTCATGTTTGCAGGTGTGGAGTGGGTGGACATCAAGCACAGGAAACTGGTTGGGGTGATTGATAGCTTATCCTGGACATTTGGGAACACAGTATTTGCAGCTATTGCTTACTTTGTGAATGATTGGCGGTGGCTAATTCTGAGTGTAACCTCACCTCTAATCTTGGCCATCATCACCTGGAGGTAAGACTCAGAAACTCAGCTTTTGTATAATATAAAGTCCCTACAGAAAGCCCGGGAGGTGTAGTGTTTGGGTTACTTAACATTTGGATTGTTTAAAGATAAACATTGGGGGTTTAAAAAATGAAGTCAAATTTAATTGGATATTTCGTTTTTTGTGTCTTTTGCCGGTACACAGTACATTTGTGCTGCGCCTGTACCCAACTGGGACTATAGATAATATACTTGATTAGATACATTTCTTTCATCATCTTAGTTTTTTTATGTAAACATGCAATACAATTCATTGCCATGTAAAACAAAAGGATTCATATAAATCATCTTTGTCTTAGGTGGATGCCAGAGTCTGCAAGGTGGCTCATTGCCAACGGAAAGCTGAAGGAAGCTCAGATGTTTTTGAAAAAATGTGCCAAGATGAACCGAACCGAGGATTCAATTCAGATACTGAACACAGAGGTTATGATATTCCTTGTGATGGTTAAATTAAGAAAAATAACAAGATCTTAGATTGCAGTCTTGGCCCTGTCATTTTTCAATGTCATTTTTGACTTTGCAGAGGTAATAATGCTGCTTTGCATTCTTTCAGACACTAGCAACCATTGTTGTGACTGAGAAAAGAGATCGGACCTATTCCTACCTCGATCTGATACGAACACCAAACATAAGGAAACTGGCTCTACGTACTGGTGTAGTTTGGTCTGTATTCCCAATACCATTGTGCTCAACGATTTTAGTTCTTAAAATACATTATGTCTTTGTGTCAGAAAAGTCAGTTATACCTTATGAAAGACACAAGGTAAATAATTCAACACAAACTATCAATTTGATTAAATGAGTCTCACTTTTCTTTCCTTAGGTTTTGCGTGGCAACTGCATTTTATGGTATCAGCTTCAACCTCACAGGCTTCGGGCTCAACATCTACCTCACTCAGTTTGCCTATGCTAGCATTGAGCTCCCAGCCAAAGTTGCTGTTTACTACTTACTGGATAAGATCGGCAGGCGACGCACTGAAGTGGGAGCTCTGCTGATGACTGCTGCCTGTCTTGGAATTAACATTGTAATACCTAAAGGTACGGCATTCATTGAAGACCACTGACCTGCATACATCTAAGGCAGGGGTATCCAAACTTTTTTCACCGAGGGCCACATACAGAAAAAGATATGAAGGGCTGGGCCACTCACTAGAGTGCCTCATAAGTTCAGTTATAAGTTAGCAAAATCATTGAAATGTAGGTAAATGATGCTTGTGAGTGTTGGCAGCTCATCCCTTAAAACAGAAACCTCAGATTGATTATAATAAGGAGAAATAGGAAGGGTGTATTTCAAGCTTGTTATGGGCTTTGTTCTTATCAACTAAGATATGTTAGAACATGTTTCCAACTCTAATTGACTGAATTTTATTTGAAAAGTGGTCTTATTAATACATGAATACTGTGTAATATATTTTTACATTTATATTTAAGAAGTACAATATAAGACAAGTTTCATTTGTGGGCCATATTTCATTATACTTTTTTAATTTGCTGAGGGCCGATTCAAAATAGTCCGCGGGCCGCATTTGGCCCCCGGGCCGTAGTTTGGACACCCCTGATCTAAGGTTTTGGTTATTCTGCCTTTTCAGCATGTTGCCGTATATATAAGAGATTAAACTCATTCCTACATCATTATTCCTGAATATGTAAAGAACGTTTTTTGAATTACCAACAGCTACAACAATAAAAAGCCATCCGTGTTGCTGATGTTCTGCTTTCAGATATGTCTGTTGTCAGGACAGTGGTGTCGGTCCTGGGAAAAGGGTGTTCTGCTGCATCCTTTGGAACGATTGTGCTCTACAGTTCTGAGCTTTATCCCACTGTAATAAGGTAAATATGGCTTTTGTTTTCTTATCAGTCCTTCCACATTTTTGATTTGTAACATACAGTACATAGAGTTATATCAACACTAGTGAACATTGAATAAATCAACTTTTTCTACCTTAATGAAATCTGCATTTAGGGCCCTAACGTTGGTCTCCTATCTGTTTTTTCAGGCAGAACGGTATGGGTTACAACTCCTTCATGGCTCGGCTGGGTGTAGCTGTGGCTCCTTTGATTCTCTTACTGGATGAGGTGTGGAAGGAGCTGCCTCAGGTCGTCCTTTTCTCTATGGCAGTACTTGGGGGGATAGTGGCCAGAGCGCTGCCCGAGACACGAAACCGGTGCCTGCCAGAGACGATCGAGGACATTGAAACCAGTGGTATTGAAAAGTCACTGGAGAAAAGTGTAGAAATAAAGTGATATATATTAGTATAATTATCTTCAGATACATTTTGGTTGGTTGTGAGGAAACTTGGGGAGGTGTGAGGAAAACCGTCTGGAGATTAAGCTCTGTGTTAGGAGCAAAACAAAAATAAGGTCTATTGACAGTTAAGAAAATAATTAAGTCAATATAATATCTTGTTATAGATCCTTAAATCCCAAAGTTTTTAATAGGATCCTTTTGGGGCCCCAGACATCAGGATGGGTATCAATGTTAAAAGGTGATTTAAATATTTAATTTATTTACAGTTGTGATAAAAAAAAATGTAGCCATAATGAATTCCTGAACACTCAAACCACAAAAAGTTGTCACCATTTTACCTGTATATCATAAGTTCCATGTAAGGTAATGCATAAAACAGTAGTTGAACTTTAATAAAGTAACCACTGAAAAAACGGTATTAATCATACTGAAATAAATGAAATGTGTTGGTTTATCTTTAGCAAGCCTAAACTCCTGTTTATATATTTATAATCAAGCAAATGATGGGTTTATCTACTTAATCAGTATCTTATCACAAGAAGATAGGCACCACACTACTTTTGAAAGGCTTTACTAATGAATATGTACGCAGAGATTAAGTCAAAGCTTCTTTATTAAAGAAACAAAGCAAGCACAATTGTTTTTATGACTCGGCAATCCTCTTAAGGAAAGTCAACCACATCTAAATGACATGTTTCTGATATTCCTTTTGAAAATCTTAATAGCCAGGTCTAATATTTGTTGCTGATATTTCATCTGACATTACACTTAGTTACAGAATTAACATTGATGGAAAAAAAAAAAAAAAACAACATCGATGGAAAAAACAAACAAAAAACAAAATATAAAAATCAAAATGCCAAATTTCAACATTAAGATACAATGACACAAGAAAATCTAAAACTAAAGGATGCAGTTGTTTTCCAGGACAGTTATTGGCTGTCGCTCAGTACTGGGAATACTCCTTGCTATCTAGTTTGGCAATGATTCGCTCCAGCTGCCTTTTAGCTTCACATTGGGGGAAGTTACCCATTTCATAGTACTGAGGGGCAATCTTCACCAACCTGTAACAGAAGAAAGAAGGAAATCTGTCAGGAGATCATGTGCGAACCATATTCTATAATAACAATTCGTCTTTATGAATATGTATTACTAGAAAAATGACTGCACATACCACTCTGGTTTGATGTCTGAGCAAGTGCGAATGTAGTTTTTGGTAGTCAGGACAAATTCATTATAGAGCACCCACTCGGGCTTGTGGTCCAGGACTGTGGAGGGATGGAGTTGGACCACTTGGTTGTCTTTGACAGTGAGGTAATGACCTGTGCGCTCCAAATGAGCCACCTGGTGGATAAAAAAAAACAGATTCAATCAAATGTATAGAAGAATTCCACAAACATCTATGGTACACTCTTCAGTTATATCCTGTAAAACATTGTGCAATATGTCATTTGATCAGCATCCTATCACAGAGCTACTTAAACATGTCCTGATTGGTGTTCACCTGCATGAAGAAGCCGGTGCAGAGCGCCCTGCGGATGTTGGTGTAATAATCTCTGCTGGTGAACTCTGTGCTCCGGCGCGGCAGGTTGAAGCGGTCCATGATCCTGGACAGCTGCTGGCGCACGTTGTCAGCTGACATCAGTGAGCGGTAGTTGACAAAGTTATCATAGCACCACTGGTTGGCCTCGTGGTCTGAAAAAAAAGAATGACAAGTATTCAGACATTTGATTAAGTAATCATAATATATATAATCATATTTATAGTTGTATTATTAACAATTCATTAAATTGTTGTGTGTAATGTAAAAGGCGTCGCTTAAAATGACATATGCCACTGAGAACTATCATCCACATTTACAGTCAATGGTGCAAGATACACAACATAAAACTTCTCATCAACAGTTCTTTCAGTGTAGAGCAGGGGTGTCAAACTCAATTTAATCGCGGGCCACATCAGCGTTATGGCTGCACTCAAAGGGCCGGTTGTAACTTATATATAAATATATATATACACTGAACAAAAATATAAATGCAACACTTTTGTTTTTGCTCCCATTTTTCATGAGATGAACTCAAAGATCTAAAACATTTTCTATATACACAAAATAACCATTTCTCTCAAATATTGTTCACAAATCTGTGATAGTGAGCACTTCTCCTTTGCCGAGATAATCCATCCCACCTCACAGATGTGGCATATCAAGATGCTGATTAGACAGCATGATTATTGCACAGGTTTGCCTTAGGCTGGCCACAATAAAAGGACACATCTCCTTCGCATAGAGTTGATCAGGTTGTTGATTGTGGCCTGTGGAATGTTGGTCCACTCCTCTTCAATGGCTGTGCCAAGTTGCTGGATATTGGCAGGAACTGGAACACGCTGGCGTATACGCCGATCCAGAGCATCCCAAACATGCTCAATGGGCGACATGTCCGGTGAGTATGCTGGCCATGCAAGAACTGGGATGTTTTCAGTCTCCAGGAATTGTGTACAGATCCTTGCAACATGGGAACGTGCATTATCATGCTGCAACATGAGGTGATGGTCGTGGATGAATGGCACAACAATGGGCCTCAGTATCTCTGTGCATTCACAATGCCATCAATAAAATGCACCTGTGTTCGTCGTCCATAACATACGCCTGCCCATACCATAACCCCACCACCACCATGGGCCACTCGATTCACAACATTGACATCAGAAAACCGCTCACCCACACGCTGTCTGCCATCTGCCCTGAACAGTGAAAACCGGGATTCATCCGTGAAGAGAACACCTCTCCAACGTGCCAGACGCCATCGAATGTGAGCATTTGCCCACTCAAGTCGGTCACAACGACGAACCGGAGTCAGGTCGAGACCCCGATGAGGACGACGAGCATGCAGATGAGCTTCCCTGAGACGGTTTCTGACAGTTTGTGCAGAAATTATTTGGTTATGCAAACCGATTGTTGCAGCAGCTGTCCGAGTGGCTGGTCTCAGACGATCTTGGAGGAGAACATGCTGGATGTGGAGGTCCTGGGCTGGTGTGGTTACACGTGGTCTGCGGTTGTGAGGCCGGTTGGATGTACTGCCAAATTCTCTGAAACGCCTTTGGAGACGGCTTATGGTAGAGAAATGAACATTCAATTCACGGGCAACAGCTCTGGTGGACATTCCTGCTGTCAGCATGCCAATGGCACGCTCCCTCAAAACTTGCGACATCTGTGACATTGTGCTGTGTGATAAAACTGAACATTTCAGAGTGGCCTTTTATTGTGGCCAGCCTAAGGCACACCTGTGCAATAATCATGCTGTCTAATCAGCATCTTGATATGCCACACCTGTGAGGTGGGATGGATTATCTCGGCAAAGGAGAAGTGCTCACTATCACAGATTTTTTCAGATTTGTGAACAATATTTGAGAGAAATGGTTATTTTGTGTATATAGAAAATGTTTTAGATCTTTGAGTTCATCTCATGAAAAATGGGAGCAAAAACAAAAGTGTTGCATTTATATTTTTGTTCAGTGTATATATAAAATAATGTATTATGTTCAGTGTTTCCCCTACCATTGTCTTGGAGGGGCGCTGCGCCCCGCCAACGGAGCCCTGCGCCCTGCCAACGGGGAACATGTGCTCTTTTATTAAATAAACACTTTCATTTTAAGTTGTGAGTTTAGTGTTTTTGACCCTAAGAAACGAATGCATTAATCAATAACAATAATCCACAGCTCCTCTCTCTGCTCCAGAGGATTTCAAAAAGATATATCCCAATACCATAAAAAAAGGAAGTGACATTTAAAAAAAAAAAAGTCAAATTCTGAGAAAAGGGCACATTCTAAGAAAAAAGGCATATTTAGAAGAAAAAAAGGCAAATTCTGAGAAAAATGTTTTCTAATTTGAGATGCATTGTGGGACATGTAGTTTCTGGGCAACGTGCTTCTGTAAATCATCATGTAACCGTATAAAAAACATATTATATTCTTTGCAAGCTCTTGTGGGGCCACAGAAAATGAAGTCAAGGGCCGGATTTGGCCCCGGGCCTTGAGTTTGACACCCCTGGTGTAGAGGGTCTTACAAACCTACAACCCGCCCAGCAATAAAAAGTGGACAAAGTAAGAGACAAGATGTAACAAAAAGTGGAGCATCTATGAATCCAGGAAACATTTAACTCATGACTTAGCTGGACCAAATTAAAGTGTTACAGTAGTACAACATGACAGAAAGACACATTTTGCAGAACTCTCCAAAGTTAACTTGACCTGCTTATCTGTACTTCGAGTGGATGTTTAACTTTTCACTGAATGCTGCTTTTGCAACGTTTGGTTTTGTGACATCACCACAGGCTACTGGTACCTAAACCAGTTTGATGACATTTAAAGCCTCAACAGTATATAGGAGAATGAATGGAGACATCTCAAGATAGCTTTCAAGATCAACTTCTCAAATAAAACGTTTTTGCATATTCATAGAGCCAATGTCATAATTGTTGATAAGGTAAGTTCTTTCAGACACAAATCCTTATTTCAATCTGAAAATGCACGTCTCAGAAGGGAGTGACGCTCACTTTGTTTGAAGGCGTGGTAGACGTTGAGCAGCGTCAAGTGATCTCCGTCGATGTGAGCAAACCTCATCTTGGACTCGTCTGCCGCCTTCTTAGCCTCCGTGGGCCGGACAAAACACTGTGGGACTAAACAAGGTTGGTATAGGCCCCAACAAAGCCGCCCATAGGGATGAGTCAAATATTCACAGAAACATGGAGCAAAGCCTATGATGCTAGGGCACTCGACACTGCGTTGGGACAGGGCAGGACCACAAGCTCTATCAAAGGGGGCTGCAGTCTTTTCTCATGGTCATTCCAACTGTAAGGGCTATTAGCTCGTAGAGAGGGGATCATTTAACCACATCTGTAAAACAAGAGTTTTCACACAACTACAAAGTGTTAGGTACACCAGCAATGCTTTTACTTTTCACGATTCAGAAATGTTACTTTTTCGATTCTAGACATAATGCTAGGTCTTTAAGAGAGCACATAATAAAAATACTTCCAGGCTAAATTATATCTATATATAACGACAGAAATTAAAATTCACAATGCATTACTTCAATGAAAATAAAACTCTGATAAATGCGATTCATATGAATAAAATATGATGTGGTGCCTGCCCTATCCACCTCTTAGTGCTGAAACTATTAGAAGTCAACAAAGTTTTGGAGTGCTTCAAATTTCAGAGTTAACCTGTAGCGACTTCACTTTGTGAAATCAAATGCCTGCTGCATGGTTATGAAAGAAAATGGTATTGTTGCGGATAATATTATTAATTATTAGATAAAATAATGATTATTTTAAATACAATATATTATTATATAGTATTTCCTTATCACTAATTAAAATCTTTGTGTAAACTTTGTTCTAGGCCTTTTTCTTGCATATGGATACAACTATCTGTATGCGTCACATTAAAAGGTGACGACTGAAGTGCTTCAGCTACCTCATCAAGATTGACATGGGTATTAAAAATGTTTTAAACTGCCCTGATTCACATTCACAATCTTGATTATAGGCAGGACACTTTTCCCCAAAACTACCCACGAGTAGTACTACGTTTAACCGCAAGAGACTCGGCCTACAGAAGGCAAGGAAGACTTCAGCCCAGACCTGGGCATTACCTGACAGCATGGCAGTAATGGAAAGGATCTCGTTAGAGCAGTTAAACTCGCAGCTGGCAATGACCATCTTAGCCAGCTGGGGGTCCAAAGGGAACTCGGCCATCATGGAGCCCAGCTCCGTCAGGTCGCCGTCATCATTGAGAGCTGCCAGGTAATTCAGCAGCTCGAGGGCCCTCATCAGCGTCTCTGGAGCTGCAGGGAGGGAAGAGGCGGGCCGAAAGGTCAGAGAGTGATGCCAGAGTAGAGATTCAATAAATGTTTGAATCATTATATCTGAAATGCAGACCAACTCACCTGGGGGGTCCATGAAGTCAAAGTGCACAAGGTCATCGATGCCCAGCTTTTTCAGCTGCAGCACAACAGATCCCAAGTTGGATCGAAGAATCTCAGGGTACGTGTTATCCTGGAGAGGGGGTGTGAAAGTTTTAATAAACAAAAAATAATCTTGAATGTGTGAACAATGTGTATTCATTCTAAGAACATGCTTAACTAACTCACGTTTTGTTTTTGAAGACTTCTAAATCTCAAGTGAAAATACGAGTGAAGCGGTTGTGACTTGCCTGCATCTCAGTTTTGTAGGCCTTCTCTGTGTAGAGGCGGAAACATTTCCCTGGACGGGTTCTGCCGGCTCGACCCGCCCTCTGCTGGGCCGAAGCTTTACTGATGGCCGTGACAAGCAAAGACTCTACTCTGATACGGGGATTGTAAACCTGGAAACACATTTGAAAGCATGTTTAAAGAAAATAGTTGACTCAAGACATCGATGTGGTACTATATTAAAAACAGTATCATGCAATAGAAAGCCAGTGAGTTGAAATAACCTTTTCCTACCTTTTGCTTTGCAAATCCAGGATCAATGACAAACACCACACCGTCTATTGTCAGAGAGGTCTCAGCAATGTTTGTAGAAACCACAACCTGAAGATGAAATTCAAAAGGGAGCGTCAGATATCTATTATCAAAATATGACCTAATAGGGAATATTACATTACATTGCATTTAGCTGACGCTTTTATCCAAAGCGACTTACAATATGACAAAGTAAATGCAAATTGCACATCATTTAAAGCCAGCCAAGGAGATACATCGTTTTATCTGGTGTGATACTCCTTATGTATTGCTAGCTCCTCTTAAACTGCTCTGTTTGCTGCTGTCTGGCAGGCGGTACCGCAGCATCAGGACAAAAACCACCAGACCCGGAGACAGTTTCATCCAACAGGCCATATGACTACTTAACACCAGAGCTTGCACTATTTTTATTTTTATTGTTTTTTATATAAATGTTTTTATGGTCTTGTAAATTGCACTGTTGAGGAACCTGCGATCTAAGCTTTTCATACATTACATATTTACACCGTAGTTGTGTGTATGTTATGACAATAAACCTTTGAATCTTGAAGAGACAAATTTAACATATATATTAGCTCAATTGTACCTTTCTTCCTATTGCACCATTGGGCTTTCTTGGAGGAGGAGCCTCAAAGATCCGTTGCTGCTGCTGCGGTGGTAATGTGGAATACAGTGGAATGATTTTGATGTCTCCAACTTCAGGTCCAAGGTCATCTACCTCACGCTTGATCCGTTTGCACGCCTCATCGATTTCCTGAAAGAAAATGTTAATTGAACTTTGTGAGTTGAGGAAACGGAACAATGCAACTATGATGCCAATTTAACTGTAACAGTAATACTAGTGCCACATGTCTTACCTCTTGACCAGTGAGAAAGAGCAGGGCGTCTCCCTCTTCTTCCTCACACATATGAATCTGGATGACAGTGCGGATCGCTGCCTCGAGGTAGTCTCGCTCTGGTTCTGGAGTGTAGAAAATCTCTACAGGATGTGTACGCCCGGGAATAGTGAGGAGAGGACAGTTGTCGAAATACACCTGAAACTTCCCGGCATCAAGCGTGGCACTCATGACAATCACCTGAGTTTGAGGACAAGAGTTTGTTTTAGTTTTTTAGACTACATTTGGTTTATCTAAGCACCAATATGATGCAGCGTCAAGTTTTGAGTGAAAGAAGATGTTGGTCAGACAAAGTACTACCACATTCCCCTTCATTTGTGGAAAGTGTTACTAAATAATCTGTGTACAGTCCAAATGTAAATGTGATTAGAATAAAAAAGGGACCAGCTAATTCCTCAGACCATGCTGTTAATCATGTTTTTTCTTTTGATATTTCTATTTTATTATATAAGAAGTCAGCTGCTCGTAAGGAGGAAAGGGAGTGTTCCAGCAGTGATGTGAATCTTTATGAAGAACGAATTAATGGACCCAGTTAAGTATTTTTCCCATAGTATTTTATTTTGTTAGCCTGCCCATTAACTAAAGTGCCTGGTAAAGAAAAACTTAACGGACATAATGGATTGTCGTCATTAAAAAATGAAACAATAAGTACCTTCAGATCTCCTCGTTGACGCACCACCTCCTTGAGTACTCCCATCAGGATATCTGTGGCCAGGGTTCGCTCGTGGGCCTCGTCCAGAATGATCACACCGTAACGCTCCAGCAGCGGGTCATTCATGGCCTCTCGCAGTAACATACCATCTGTCATGTACCTAAATAAATAACAAACATGCTTGTTAGATTGAGACGGTTGGAACTAAAACAGTTAGACGTGTTGCTTTGTGCCTATAAAAAGAAGCTATTGGGCATTACAGGCTCTATTCGCTTACTTGAGAATAGTCTTAGCAGAGCTGCAGTCCTCAAATCGAATAGAGTAGCCAACTTCCTGTCCAAGCATGATGTCCATTTCATCTGCCACTCTTTGAGCCACACTCATAGCAGCCACTCTCCTGGGCTGAGTACAGGCTACAGCCCTCTTAGGTCCAGGCTGGCCCTTCACCATGTCCACACACCACTGTGGGATCTGGAGATTGAAGCAAAAGTTGCAATTAATTGAGACACAAATAATTTAGAGGGGAATTCACTTTTATGCAGCAAAGTGCCATCATACTGGATTTGCTGGTACTTACAAAAGCTTTCAACAAGGATTGCAAAGCTTGTAATGTCTGACATTTAGAAGTCTGGCCAGTATATTGAATTTCTGACCTGTGTGGTCTTTCCAGAGCCAGTTTCTCCAACAAGGACAAAGCTCTGATGACGTGTGATGATATCGCTGAAGTTTTCTTTGTACTCCCACACTGGAAGTTGTAACCGCTTCTTTAGGATCTCGTAGAAGCGTGGAGTGTGCGGCAGGTTGGTGAATGGGTTGATCTGCTGTTGCATAGCCATCTGCTTGATGGGTGCCAAGCAGGGCATGGGCACTGTGATGTTAGACGGGCCAGTAGAAGGCTTTGAGTCTCTGTCCCGGTCTCTATCCCGGTCCCTATCTCGGTCCCTGTCCCTGGAGCGGTCCTCACGGTCTCTGTCACGGTCTCTGTCACGATCCCTGTCTCTCCTGTCAACATCAGAGCAGGGCATCATACATATTTCCAATGTAAATGATATCATTGTAAAGCTACTTTGTCTGGCTATTCTGATGTAAAAATTGCAAAGGTTTAAGTATTTGTTTATACCTGTTAAAATCATGTGGGTTGAGTTAAAGTAACAGAGCATTTCTTACTAGCGTTGGTTGTATAATGGTTTAAATACTGTTTTTATCTAGCCAACTCTCTTGCACAAGTAAAATAGACACACGTGCAACTCAACTGCATCAATCAACAATAAAGACTATAACACCTGGATGTGTATTTTAGTAATTGTAATTGCTATATTATTTTTACCAGACCAATTATTTGTCCTCTTTTTGGCTCTTCACTTTAGCTGATGCAAACCTAATTTCGCCTCTGTGGGCAGGGTATTCTGATTCTGAGCCTGTCACTACAATGCATAAACACCACAACAGGATGAACCCCTCTATATCATAGTTCAGACTTACATTAAAATTGAACATTACAATTTTCATATTGGTGTAAAGTGACCTAAAAAAACAAATCAGTGAGGTCTTAATAAAGCGGTTTCGGTTAGCAGAGCAATAATGCTAGCGCAGAAAAAGGTTTGATGGGAGCTCTTTACGTGATAATTCATAGTAACAAGTTATAATTCCAAAAACTCAAACACAGGCATGTGTAGCTGAAAGCAACCTGACGTTAGATCTGATTGAGACAACGTTGGCTGTCGTTGTTAGAACGTTAGCCACATACACACGTGCCTGTATGGTGAACGGTTGTTAGCTTTAGCCGTCCTCCGCAGCTAACACTGACATGACGTTATAGCAAAAACACAATATATGTTTAACTCTACATAAGGAGGACATTCGGGTAAGGGTAGGCAGGGACTAAAACCAAAGCTATACAATGGTTAGGTTATGGTTGTATTGTCCCGGTTTTGATTACCCATCCATGGTGGCTATTAGCCAAATGATCTAGCTTCAGCTAACAGTTAGCTTGTAGCTAACCACTTAAAGCGACATGTTTCCTCTGGAGCTTCACTCACCCTTCAGACCTCTTCTTGGTGGAAGAGTAGTCATCCCCCAAATCAAGGCGATGTCTTTTTGACATCTTTAGGTAGTTATGTAGTTTATATTTGATCAATTAGCGCGGATACAATTCCACCGGGCAATATGGAGCTAACTCCAGATTCTTGTGATTATTTTTTTTTTTTTTCACTTTTTTTTTTTTGCAGTGGCTGTACAGACTTAATTACTGCCGCCTGCTGGTCTGGAGTATACACTGACCTTAGCAATTTTCGTCAAATTGTTTGTGATCATAGGTGTGATTTGCTTCTGAACAACTTTTTGAAATAGCCAATTTTGTCCCCACCACTTTTTAAAAGTGTAACTTATAAATGTGCTGAAAAATTGGGTGCACAAAGAAATGTAACAAACAAGAACACTGGTTTATTGTCTAGATGTGCAATTTGGACATGTTAAAACAACTTTTATAGAATATTAAGCCCAATTTCACAAATTGTTATTTTGTCTCAGGAGGCTTTACAGTTATACAGAACATGAATGACGAAGGTACGTTTTAACCGTTTGTTTTTTCGTTCTAATTGAAACAACAACAAAAGCAGAAACGGGTCGTTTTTTTGTTTTTCAATTTTGCCCCAAAATGAAAAAACGGAAATTCAGCTCGTTTTTTCATTTTTCTGTTCTTACTGTTAAAACAAGTATACCACTCAATGTTTCGTTTCCATAAGTGGGTGTGTCTCCAGCGCCTCCTTGCTTCTGATTGGCTAGTGTGCCTTATTGCTTGCGCTGTACTCTTCAAAATAAAGGTTCTATACGTCTTTGCCTTTAGACTGCGTTACAAATATACGTATATTATTATATTCATACATACAAGTACAGAAGACAGTCTGTCCGTATGTCTGTCTTTCCATGTATATGTCTGTCTCGATGTCTTTCTATCTCGATGTCTGTCTGTCTGTCTTTCTATAACTATATTTTAGAGTTTAAAGCGTAGCCACTTTTACTCCACTACATATATTTAAAACCTTTAGTAACTTTACAGATTTGGATGAATGATGTGAAATGTAATCAACACTTAAATCAGACTTTAGTTCCACCTGGAGTAAATCCACAAGCTACCCTGCAGTATACAAAGTCATTCAAACTAGCTGCACCTTTACCAGCTTTGAGAACACTTTCATGATCAATCATTATAAAACATATCATATATATTATTCTGAAATGGACCAATCTGCACAATGAATACTTTTACTGTCGCTACTTTCACTATATTTTGATGAGAATACTTTTCTACTTTCACTTGAGGAACATTTTGAATGCAGGACTTTTACTGTAACAGAGTATTCCTACACTCTGGTACTTCTACTTTTACTCAAGAACAAGATCTGAGTACTTCTACTTTTACTCAAGTATAAGACCTGAGTACTTCTACTTTCACTCGCGTACAAGATCTGATTACTTCTACTTTTACTCGCGTACAAGATCTGAGTACTTTTACTTTTACTCGCGTACAAGATCTGAGTACTTCTACTTTTACTCAAGTACAAGATCTGATTACTTCTACTTTTACTCAAGTACAAGATCTGAGTACTTTTACTTTTACTCAAGTATAAGACCTGAGTACTTCTACTTTCACTCAAGTACAAGATCTGAGTACTTCTACTTTTACTCAAGTACAAGATCTGAGTACTTCTACTTTTACTCAAGTATAAGACCTGAGTACTTCTACTTTCACTCAAGTACAAGATCTGAGTACTTTTACTTTTACTCAAGTATAAGACCTGAGTACTTCTACGTTCACTCAAGTACAATATCTGAGTACTTTTACTCAAGTACAAGATCTGAGTACTTCTACTTTTACTCAAGTACAAGATCTGAGTACTTCTACTTTTACTCAAGTACAAGATCTGAGTACTTCTACTTTTACTCAAATACAAGATCTAATTACTTCGACAACCTCTGATTAATGTTTGATTTCCAAATGTTCTGTTGGTGCGTGGATGATCAAATAATAGTGTTTGATTGTATTGCCTTACGTATGCAGCTATTTGCCTGTGTTTAGAAACATAATTAAACATACCATGGACACACATTCAAACAATTTTCCATTTATTAAACATTGCAGATGAACAATTAACAAGTCATACAGCTAAAGAAAACTACAACAATAATGTTCTGTATGATGATATCATGGAACCTGGAATTTGAACACACGGCACTTAACAATAAACTTAACAATAAACGACTGAACTGCTGTCCACTTTAGGCTAGGGCCCTTAAAGCATCCAGTGCTGCAGACAGTCCAGCAACCTGGGTATACACTGGCTCCTGATCTCTGCACTTAAGGCATTGGGGAGATGTTATCCTCCACTCCTCCACACAGAGCCTGCATCCCACGATGCTTCGGCAGCAGGAGGAAAACATGGGTCCAGTCATTGTGTCGCTTTTGTACCCAAAATGGTATAGGAAGAGAGCGAGTGCACGATTCCCAACTGGAAGTAGAGGTTGCTAAAGCAGCTGTTGAGGTGAGGTAGGCCTATGGCTTAATTCAGTGATGTAAAGTAATTACGTAGATTTATTCAAGTACTGTACTTATTACTTAATAGAGTGGTGTAGTGAAGCGTCCTAAAACCCGGAAGTAAGTTCCTTCTGGTTCCCTCGACAAAAAAGCTATGCAATTTCGCCATAGGATTTTGGAAAATAGCTCAAAATAATGTCTGTGGTTGACACACATTTAAGAGACGGATCACGTTTTGTTCAGTCGGATAATCTCCACATGTCTACCCTACTTTTATAATTTTATAATCATAAATCGAATTGAAAGATTTATGATTTTAGGACGTGTCACTGCACGACTCTATAGCCTACTGTTGGGTTTCGGAATGCTGGGAGGAGTAAATGGCCAGAAAGAATCCAAGAAACTTCTTGTAAAATTAACAGGGTTTTAATTATAGTAAACATGACGTTCCTCTGAGGCTGCGACGGGAGGGGGCCGTATAAACGTTTCAGCTCCGATTATAAACTCTGGTACTTCCAGTCTTCTCCCATTGGTTGGCGGCGTCATATTCCGTTGCCCTCTATTGACGTAGCTAAACATCCATTCATAAGCATTTAAATAGCTATATACATGATAGTTAACCATATAGTAACAGTTGATATGTTAGCATCGATGAGTGGCAGTTGGAGACGGTGTGTTTAGTATGTAACAACACACGTTTGTATCCATCTCTTCACTAATGCTGCTTGATATGCTACATCCTACTGTGAATGCTAAAAACAATGCAGTTTTTGTTTTGTGTTTACAAATTCAGACTGGACCAACATATGGAAGAACAATTATGACTGGTTACCTGGCCTCAAAAGGAATCCGAGCATCAGAGGGGCGTGTTGGTCGTGTCCTCAGAGAAACTAACCAGCCATATCATGCAGATCGGTATCGTGTAGGTATTATTAAAAAAACATCTAGATTGTCCTGTATTGTAGATTGCTGTGAACATATTGTGAGAACAATAACATTGTGTTTAATTCCTCAGAGATAAAGGAATTTAAATCCAGTGCCATACAGTGCAGAGTACATGGGTCACAAATTGCACATTGACCAAAACGAGAAACTGGTGATGTATGGGGTGACCCCATAGACTGTATATATAAAGGGTGACCCACGTCCTTGCCGTGGACGGATTCTCCAGCAACATTGTAAGCCACTCCACCATGCCAGTGAAAAACAACCTGACCATATATCAAGAGGTTTACCAGTAAGTTTCAGTGCCCTGTTTCTGTTATAATAATATAATAATAACCTAATAAACAGCAGACAGTAAATAATTTAGTAAACATTTAGCTAAATAAAAACACAATGGCTAAATGTAGCTTTATTTGAACAGTTTTATTTGGGAAAAATATTGTAAATCGAAAACTACTGACAGGTAACCACTGTATATTGTACGCTACTTGGTAATTGATTGATGAGATCAACATTTTAACTGCGTACACAATTCGCTTTAGCAATGCTTAGGTTGTAACAACAAACATGAAATTCATGTCATAAGACTTTTGTATTGCTGTTTTGCAGGAGTGCTGTCCTACGATATGGAATGTGGGACCAAATCCGAGTAGACCATGGAAAATAATTCTACTTGACTCTTTTCATGCAGGAGAAATTGGCAGACTACCGGAATAACACAGGCAGACAGCCATACATGCAAACAAAGTCAACACAGGCGAGTTGTTTTTTTATCTGAATTGCAATCAACGTGTTCATACATTACATTACATGTCCCTTGTTAGACGCTTTTATCCAAAGCGACTTGCATACTCAATACTGTGGACAATCCTCACATAGCCATTTTTGTCTTTTATTCCTCACTTTATCTGCTGTAATCATGTAAATTACCCTGTGGCGAGACAAATAAAAGATTTCTGATCTCATTCCATTATTCACCCAACTGCTAGCTGATAAAGCTGTCAATAGACCCATGGCGTTCACTAAACTTCTCTAGGGGACTGCTAGCTTTTTCCTATGACATAGGAGAGATACACAGTACTTTTGAACTGGATACAATTTTTTGTAAGGGCAGGCTATGATTACACGCTGTGTGAGGTTCATTGATATGCATGATATGTAACATTACACTAACAATGGCTACATATTTGTGTTTTTTTTTAAGGTAAGGGTATCCCAGATCAACTTGCTCATGGTGGGTGCCCAAAGAGACTGCCTGCAGATCTTTTGCCTGAAGCTACAGATGCTGCAGACGGCTATCATCAGGAAGTGGGGTCCTCTCTGACACAAGTGTCGCTGTTTGGGAGAAACCCATTTGCCACTGTGGAGCACCAGACAGCAGCTGAACAAGAATTTGCAAGGAACTATGCGGACATTGCTGAACTCTTTGAGCGTGCCATTTATAACGAGCCAGCACCATTCCAAAACGGGATAAAGGATCTCATAGGCATTGTAAGAAGATATGTGTAAAGGCAAGTGCAGGGATCAGGAGCCAGTGTATACCAGGTTGCTGGACTGTCTGCAGCACTGGATGCTTTAAGGGCCCTACCCTAAAGTGGACAGCAGTTCAGTCGTTTATTGTTAAGTTTATTGTTAAGTGCCGTGTGTTCAAATTCCAGGTTCCATGATATCATCATACAGAACATTATTGTTGTAGTTTTCTTTAGCTGTATGACTTGTTAATTGTTCATCTGCAATGTTTAATAAATGGAAAATTGTTTGAATGTGTGTCCATGGTATGTTTAATTATGTTTCTAAACACAGGCAAATAGCTGCATACGTAAGGCAATACAATCAAACACTATTATTTGATCATCCACGCACCAACAGAACATTTGGAAATCAACCATTAATCAGAGGTTGTCGAAGTAATCAGATCTTGTACTTGAGTAAAAGTAAAAGTACTCAGATCTTGTACTTGAGTAAAAGTAGAAGTACTCAGATCTTGTACTTGAGTGAAAGTAGAAGTACTCAGGTCTTATACTTGGGTAAAAGTAGAAGTACTCAGATCTTGTACTTGAGTAAAAGTAGAAGTACTCAGATATTCTTCTTGAGTAAAAGTAGAAGTACCAGAGTGTAGGAATACTCTGTTACAGTAAAAGTCCTACATTCAAAATGTTCCTCAAGTGAAAGTAGAAAAGTATTCTCATCAAAATATAGTGAAAGTAGCGACAGTAAAAGTATTCATTGTGCAGAATGGTCCGTTCAGAATAATATATATGATATGTTTTATAATGATTGATCATGAAAGTGTTCTCAAAGCTGGTAAAGGTGCAGCTAGTTTGAATGACTTTGATTGATTGATTGATTGAAAAGTTTATTAACAGCTTGTATATTGGGTACAGTACAGTACAGCTCAAAACATACAATTGTTAAGGGGATGCAGACCAGAGAAAGACTTTCGTCTTGTTTACATCAGGGTCCCCCATTTCCAATTCATCATATCATTTAAGACATATAAGACATATTTTACATACAGATGGCTTATTTACAATTTACATACAGGTGGTTTTTTACATACAGATTGCTTGTTTACAATTTTCATTTTAGATTTCGTTCTAATACATCCTAACCGGACATTTAAGACATACCAAGTCTACAGATATACAGTTAGTAACAGAGTCTAAAATGCGAGTATATACATAGATGGGGGGGGGGGGAAGCTGTCCATTGAACGACAGGTTGAGATTTGTACCATTCCCGGGGCCAGTTTTGCAATGCTCTCCCCCGAAGGTGCTCTTTAAGAGAGGTTTTGAAGGTAAGTATAGTTTTACTTTCCTTTACAGTTGTGGGAAGAGCGTTCCACCTTGATGTGGCATAATTGCTAAACGTGTATTCCCCCTTTTTTGTGCCAAATCTGGGTTTCACATGATTTGTGGAGCTCCCTCTGGTGTTATGATCATGGTATTCCTTGACCTTTGGGAATAATTTTGACATGTACATGGGTACCATAGAGGTGTAGTGGATCTTGTAGACCAGGCCCATTGCAAGTAGCTATACTCTGTCGTCTACTCTAAGCCATCCTAGGTTGTCAAAGTGGGCAGAGGTGAGGTGGGTTCTAGATGAAAGGTCAAGCAGTAGTCTGACCAGTTTATTTTGCGATGTTTGAAGTTTTATTTTTAGCGCCTTGGAGGCGCTATGGTACCATGACGTGCAAGCATAGTCATAGTACCCTTGAATGAGTGCTCCTGCCAGAGTTTTCAGGGTGTTTTTGTTTACCAGAGAGGAGATCCGGTATAGGAATCTAGTTCTTTGATTGACTTTTTTTATTACATTGGATGCCATTTTATCACAGGAGAGGTTTGCCTCAAGAATAGATCCTAGGTATGTAATTTCCTTCTTACTTGTGACAATAATGTCACCCACTGCAACTGAGAAGTCGTCGGATTTGCTGAGATTATGTTTCGAACCGAAGAGAATGGACTCTGTTTTACCCAGGTGTAATGATAATTTATTATCGGCGAGCCAGGTGCAGATTCTGCCGAACTCGGAGCTGAGGGTTTTTTCAACCTGCAACCTGTTCCTGTCAGAGACCAGCAGGGCTGAGTCGTCCGCGAACAGGAACAAGTTGCAGTCACATGCTGATGACATTTACATAAATTAGGAACAGTAACGGACCTAATATGCTTCCTTGTGGAACACCACAGCTCACTGGGAGGGGGGGGGACAGAGTACCATTTACCTCCACCATCTGTTCTCTCCCCTCCAGGTAGGATTGCATCCAGCTCACCGATAGTTTATCAAAACCAATTGCTTTTAGCTTGTCAATCAGAATGGGGTGATTGACAGTGTCGAAAGCCTTTTGTAGGTCCAGCATCACCATGCCGCAGTACTTGCCCTCGTCCACCTCTTGTTTGATGTGGTCGCTCAAATAAGAAGGCATGTGTCAGTGGAGTGGGATGTTCTAAAGCCAGATTGAAATTCATAGATTAGTTTCTTTTCCGCGAGGTATTTTTCGACCTGTTCATATACTATTTTTTCCATGACTTTCGAGATGGAGGTAAGTATAGAAACAGGGCGGTAGTTGCCTGGGTCCAATTTGCTGCCCTTTTTGTGCAGGGGGGTTACTCTTGCAATTTTGAAGTCTTTGGGTACTTTTCCCTGTTTTATGGAGAGGTTAATTATGTGAGCTATGACTGGTGAGATGGCGGTTGCTGTGTCTCTGAGGAATTTGGAGGGAATATTGTCGTGGCCAGTGGCCTTGTTAGGTTGGAGGGCGCTCAGTTTAATGAGTACCTCTGCTGTTGTTACCCTTGCTAGACTGAAATCATCTTTGCGTACCCCTAGGTTTTTGTAGTAGGTCATGATGTGATCTACCCCAAAAAGCCCTGAGTGGGAGGGTAATTTATTTACAAGAGTTGTGGCTATGTTTGTGAAAAAAATGTTTGTATACTGCAGGGTAGCTTGTGAATTTACTCCAGGTGGAACTAAAGTCTGATTTAAGTGTTGATTACATTTCACATCATTCATCCAAATCTGTATTTTATAGCGCACCTATGACTTGTGCATACATGCACGGTTGTGGCACGACCACCAAAACAGAAACATATGGACATAGGCCACCATATAAAAAGTGTGCAAATGTTTAGTATCCTATCCATGTGAACATGTTTTAGGTGGGTGATGGACCTAACATCCTGTAAGGGAAGATTTAAATATTGAAGTTAAAAGCATCAATCTGGTGCACTTTGAGAGCAAAATTAAGAGATCTATGGATACATCTGTCAACACCCATAAACAGAACTGTAAGCAGATTTACTTTTCTTTATTTTACAAATCACTCCCCTTTAAACTGTATTCTTCTTCAAATAGCTGTCCTGTAGTATTTCATACCTGTTTTTCATGTATTCTCTTGTTTTTTAATAACTACAATGATCATATCAAGGTGTTCCTCGGAAATACTTCTTTACATAAATGGTGACCAAACCGTTTGAGATCCACTGAGATGATAATAATAATGCATTTTATTTATATAGCGCTTTTCACAACTCAAAGACGCTTTACAGTATGAGGGAGGGTAGACAAACAAGGACAGATAACTTAAGTTCATTATCTAAACACTGACAGAGTCCTCCTGACCTTACCTCACTGAGCTGTAGTTATCTGAGCCTCTCAGTCTGACAGGAGAGGACTCTCCTCCACACTTGTTGTAGAAACAGCTCTTTATATCCGTTAGCATAGCTAGCTAACCAAATGCTAACAACAACAAAATGCGCTCATGCACCACAAACATAGGATAGCCGAGCTTGAATGACACACAGAGACCCAGAAGTACTTGTACTGTCTGTATCATATTATTTTCGATGGCTTTACTGTATAATCAGTATAATAGATGAACAGATCGCCACTGGGTTTACAACCAAACAGTCAGCCACGTAATGACAACAAAACAAAGGTCGGGGTCATTGGTCAAGCAACACACCAATCAACGAGCAGCAGTGAGCACACCTCAGGCTGTGTTTTTATTTTGTATTCTTTATTTCTGATTTATTTCACACAAAAAACATTGTGTGGAAACGTTTTCACTTGCCTGCCCTGCGTTGGGGGGGGGGGGGCACAGTGACTCGTTTGGGGGGGCATGGCCCGCGAATGACCCATAAAGCCGACCCTGTTGTCACCTTGAGCTTCCACCAGGCGTTGTTTCAGCTCCTTCACCTCCTCAGAAAGTTCACTGCTCTTGTCTCTGTCCCTCAGTAGCTGGGCTAAATTCACCTGAAGAGGACATGAAGATACGATCACTACCACTACACAGACTTATAATTGGTCTGTTACATTAATATATCCACGATAAACAATTAAAGATATAGGCTACAGAACAATACTTTTATGTTAATAGCCATTTCAGCCATTTTGAGTAAGCACACGCACGCACGCACACACACACACACGCACGCGCGCACACACGTAAAAATCACTTAGGCCTACTTGATTCCTTTTCTCAGGAGGCAGAGTGGGATTTCCATCCTGTTAGTAATAAAAACAAGGGAATGGTCATTTAATGCAAATTGTAGAACATTTATTTTTGGACAAATATATTTTCTGTTCTGCCATTTATTCCTTCCATTTTAAAGTTTGGCTGCAGCACGGTAATTGGCTGCTGGAGAATGAGATGAAATGTAATAGGTTAAAGAGACGCCCGTGATGAGCTGATTATATGCAGCTGCGGAGTGAATGTAGCCTATAGTATATAGGCCTACCCAGTCTTCCTGAAAGAACTTGCGCTGAACTTCATATCCACTATAAACACGAAGGACGAGTTTTTGTTCAAATAAGGCAAGTTAGCTTCAGCAGCACGTTTGGAAGAAGTTGCATTATGTCTAACTCGTGAAAAGACAGTGCTCCACCCTTAGCAAAGAGTAAACAACGCCTACTAGACAGTTTATACAAGATTTGTTTTGAATTTTTTTTGCGTTTGGGCTCGACAGGCTTCAACAGGGTAGAGTGTATCATCAGTAAAGACCTTTCAACAAGTTGTCATTTTTGTTGGGATTTGTTGCCTAACATGCGTCTACACGGGTAAGTCGATTTTAGGCTGCCTGAAGTCTGCGTTTTGCTCTTAATTAACTCCATCTGCAGAGTAAAATATTGCGACATTGTATTTATTTATCATGAGGTGCTGGGTCAAGCCTACACTTCATTTAGCTTTTTCAGATGTGATAACCTAAAGATATGACGATAATGTGACTGTCTTACTGAAACCACCCAATTGTATTAAAAGTAGCTCAAAAGAGCTCAAACATTTCTGCAATATTAAAATCCTTCGAACATGTTGATGAATAACCCCATAATGTGAGTTATTTTTATCTTGTTTTTTTCCCGAACGGCTTTGAATAATGCATGACTTTTACCAGGAACAGAGTAGTTATACAAATGCTACTACTTTAACTTAAATTAAGGTATCTAAATACAGCAATCATGTTTATTGTCATGCAACACATGATGAGTTTATCCATTTGAGGCACTCCTAACAATTTTAACATTTTTCAGGTCAATGAATATACTGGGAGCAGCAGTGTTGGTTCTGCTGGCCGGCTGTCAGCAATGTGTCTCCACTGACACTCCACCAGAGGTCAGGCAGAACAATAGTACTCTGTACGCAGCCTGCAAAATGAGACCCAGCACCTCACTCCCTGAAGGCCTGCCAAAAGTGTACGGTCAGGTGCTGTTTAAGCAGGACTATCCTGAGGGGGAACTCAAGGTGCTCCTTCAGTTCAGTGGCTTCCCCACAGAGAGCGCCCCAGTGCCCAGAGCGGTGCACATCCATCAGTTTGGAGACCTGAGCCAGGGGTGTGACTCCACTGGAGGCCACTACAACCCACACAGCGTACACCACCCAGACCACCCTGGGGACTTCGGTAACTTTGTGGCTCAGAAAGGAAAGATCAATACGATGATAGAGTCTGAGGCCACGCTGTTCACAGGGCTGTCTGTGATTGGAAGAGCCGTGGTGATCCATGAGGGGGAGGACGACTTGGGGAGAGGGGGAGACGCTGGGAGCCTGCTGAGTGGAAACGCAGGCCGGAGGCTTGGCTGCTGCATCATTGGGATTTCTCCCCCCAGCCTCTGGAATATGAAGTATGAGGTGTATAATAAACGTAAGCTTGTGGATGCTGGCATGTAGGGCAATTAAAGAGACGTTTCCCTTGATTAACTCATTGATTGGATCCATTGTATCCCTTGTGTGGCTTATCAAAATGGTGGGAAAGTGTCTTGAGAATTCAACTGCTCCTAAAATAAATGCTTCCTTCCTTTAATCCTTGGTGATTTTCTGACTTTTCCTTAAACAGCATCATCGGTTTACATTTTAGTTTATGACCAAAGTAGCGACACTACCCGAGCTAAGAAGGTTAACATGGTATTCATTACAAATGCGTTCATTTGCATGTGAATGTCATTTCAAATATATTATCACACTTACAAAAACCTCCATTACATCTGTGCAGGTTTCTATATGATTCTATACTTAAAACATGTTTTTATTCAGTTAAATCATTTATTTTGCAGAAATAAATCCATGTTGTGCACATTCAACACATATACACACTTGTGGTATTTCTGATGAGTTAATACTTTTTTGCTACAAAACATGACCAAAACGTCAGTGCTGGTAATGTTGTGGGTTCTTTGTGTAACAGACTAGTTAGTTCACTTAATGTTATCTTAACTACATTTATGTTCAAAGTCAACTGTCCTTAATAGTGTCATGCAGCATTCTATATAGCTGTGATAATTTGTTTTTGTGAAAGTGTTTAGCAAAAAAGCAAAATATCCCACATTTGATCATTTGAGAATAATAAATGAAGTGTTTTGGAAATGTTTGCATTGTTTTTAAAGAAAATAAAGTTGCTGCTTAAGCTAAACATCTGGCTGATTTATTTGTTGTAGAGATCTTTAACATGGTTTCCTAAATGTGGACAGAGGTAGAAAGATAAAGGAGAAATCCTAAGCAACAACACCTCTCTAAGTTCATGACAAATGCAATTACACGTGTCCCTTTATTTTTGTGTTAGTTCTATAGAAAACCTAAATCAGTCTTATTCCAGAGTCAACATTAGACATGTTATTACAATTACATTCTCCTTCAATGTTGGGTTCATATTCAGTCTTAAGTAAATCTCAAAGACTGACATTTTGTGTCAATGCAGAGAAATCTAAATCATCCCACCTGGTCAAACTCTATGAAACACAAATTCGACAGCCCTTTTTTGCTACTTTTTAAACGAACTTGAATCATAGTTCCTCCCGCTCTGATACAAACGCATTATAAAGCTTCAAACTTTCTGGCTAAGGTTTGGGTTTCCTGTTTTAGGAAGGAAGCTAATCTCTGCCAAAATGAGCTCCAAAAAAGTTTTGGAGGCTGTTATAGCAGCGTATTGTTCAACAATCACATGTGGGTGTTACGCTCAGGTTTCAACATTCTTTGGACCATTTATACATAAGACTCAAAACAGATCAAATTAAAGCATAAATAACATTGTTGGTTACTGACAGTGGACATATAGATATTTGTTTTGTTTCTCAGGAGGCGTTCCCGTTCCTCTGACAGGGATATATTCATTTTTCTACTGTCAGTCAATCATAACAACTCAGGTGTGTTTCATTATTCATAACAATGAATCAAGTAGCATTAATAATGTATCAATTATCCTCATGTTTCTGAGGATTTCTCCTTATGCTCTGCACCACGAGAGCGGCTCGTGGAAGACTTCACATTTCCTGACTTACAAACATCTGTCTCCTCTGTAAGCTCTGTCTCCCGGTTTGACTGGACGTCCTCCTGCTCTTCTTCAGCAGGTGACATTGTGCTATTGATGTTTTCCTGTATCAAAAATACACTCTGTTTCAACATTTTCAGTGCATTTCTCTGACTCTTCCTCACTTTCTCCTGTGGGGTCAGAGTTCTCTAAAGTTTGCTGTATGTGGCAGAGGTCTGACGGATGTTGTGTTGGAGAGGAAACACTCACCACACTCCTCTTCTCTTGACTGCTGAATGGTTAAATCCGTTGTGACCTGTGATTGGCCGATGTCAGGACACTCCTCACTGTCTGGTGTTTGTGTCTGAGGGCTGGCTGGCTCTTCCTCGGCTGGTTGGCACGTTTCCCTCGCTGGACGCCGATGGTGCCTCCACGAGAGGCTCCTCTCCATTACCTGACACAGCGGGGGATTCACTCTCTTGGATGGAGATTTCTGTGGAGCTCTGCTGATCCACGGCTATTTCTTCTGACACTTCATCACCTATATGAATAGAAGATTTAAGAAATGTAATCTCCGCAACACAGAACCATAGATGGCGTACACTGAGAGAAGTTTAGGGCACATTTATCCCTCACCTTCCTTTCCATGAGTCTCTGTTGTCTCCGCCTGCTGAGTGTTCAGGATGATGGTTTCTTTTCCTCCTATTATGACAAAATATAATTCAAAGTAAGCCTTAATAAAAACATGAGACATCCAGAAAGCTGTATGCAGTGGTGAAAAATGACTAAGTCCATTTACTTTACTTATGTCCAATTTTTTATTATTTGTACTACATGAGAAATTCTACTCCACAAGTCAACAAATGTACTTGGATTTATTTTATAAGTTAAGTTACTGCTAATAATGCAACATATTAAAAACACCATATAATGTATTGAATTGAATAACAATTACTTGGTGATATTTATAAGTTATTCAGCAGTATTATTTAATACAAAATAATCGACACCTTATAATTATACCACATTTTGCATCAACAATTATTTTGGTACTTTAAGTATATTTTGATGCTAATACTTTTGAATTCAGAATTGCTACTTGTAATAAACTATTATTCTATTTCTATTAAAACATCGAGTATGAGTTCCAACAATGCTTGTCACTGTTGTATTGAATAGAAAAGAGTACATTAATTTGGGAAAGTATGAGAAGTTATTGAAGAAGATGAAGTTTGCATGTTAAAAAGTATTAAGAGAAAGTGAGAGAAACGTACTTCCATAAATTCCCAGAGACACATTATAAGTCAGGCCTTCAGGAAGCAAGAAGCAAAAGGACAGAAGGAAGGATAAGGCATGTCAATTATTGTAAAAAGCAAGTAGAATACACATTTCAATGAAGCACATTAGTTTCAGTATATTAAAGGGGACCTATCGTGCAAAATGCACTTTAGTACGTCTTTTATGCATGAATATGTGTCCCCTGTGTGTCAGGGAACTCACCAAGTGTCAGAAAACACAACCCTCTCTCTTTTCCTCCATGCCCAAATCTCTAAAAACGGGGCTGCAACGGAGCTGATACAGATTTGAATTTTCTCTGATGTCAGAAAAGGGGTGCTCCGCCTATATGGGCAACTCTCCACCTATCAGGGGAAGGAGAGGTTGGGCCACGGCTATTGCCGCTCGAAAGCGCTGGAGACGCTGTAGTACATACAGTGGGGCAAAAAAGTATTTAGTCAGCCACGAATTGTGCAAGTTCTCCCACTTAAAAAGATGAGAGAGGCCTGTAATTGTCATCCTAGGTATACCTCAACTATGAGAGACAAAATGAGAAAGAAAAAAAATCAGAAAATCACATTGTCTGATTTTTAAAGAATTTATTTGCAAATTATGGTGGAAAATAAGTATTTGGTCAATAACAAAAGTTCATCTCAATACTTTGTTATATACCCTTTGTTGGCAATGACAGATGTGACGACCCCTCCACACCACGTGGGGTGCCGTCTGGTTGTGTGTGTGTTTTGTGTGTGATTGCAGGTTCCAGCTGCAGCTGTCTGATGAGGCGCACCTGGTGAAACAGGATATAGGAGGAGCCCAGCCGGTTACGTGGGCTCACTCCTTTGGGCACTCTCTCTGCGCCAGCTTCAGGGACTTGTTGCTGGTGTCCATTTAGTGTTGTGTTTAAACTAATAAACTATATATTCTTACCTCTCGTCTCACCTCCCTGTTTTATGTTACAGCCCATGAGCCAGGTTGTAACACAGAGGTCAAACGTTTTCTGTAAGTCTTCACAAGGTTTTCACACACTGTTGCTGGTATTTTGGCCCATTCCTCCATGCAGATCTCCTCTAGAGCAGTGATGTTTTGGGGCTGTCGCTGGGCAACACGGACTTTCAACTCCCTCCAAAGATTTTCTATGGGGTTGAGATCTGGAGACTGGCTAGGCCACTCCAGGACCTTGAAATGCTTCTAACGAAGCCACTCCTTTGTTGCCCGGGCAGTGTGTTTGGGATCATTGTCATGCTGAAAGACCCAGCCACGTTTCATCTTCAATGCCCTTGCTGATGGAAGGAGGTTGTCAATCAAAATCTCACCATACATGGCCCCATTCATTCTTTCCTATACACGGATCAGTCGTCCTGGTCCCTTTGCAGAAAAACAGCCCCAAAGCATGATGTTTCCACCCCCATGTTTCACAGTAGGTATGGTGTTCTTTGGATGCAGCAACTCAGCATTCTTTCTCCTCCAAACACGTCTAGTTGAGTTTTTACCAAAAAGTTCTATTTTGGTTTCATCTGACCATATGACATTCTCCCAATCCTCTTCTGGATCATCTAAATCAGTGCTTCTCAAAGTGTGGTGGTCCGTGAGCGCCCCCTAGTTGTCCGTGAGTATATTGGTAACATTTCACATTTGAAATAAATAAATACATTTAAGTTTTCTGCACTCTCGCAGGAATATCTCCGCAGTGGAACAAGCTTACATTTAACTTTCTATTGCATGATAAAGCCCAGGGTAACACCTTCGTCACACATGTTGCCACTTGTTTGTACCATTTCCAGGCGATTTATAATCTGTTCTAGAAAAACTATGTGTTTTGGGATATTTGTGGAGTTAGGTGGTCCGCGAGTGTTTTTTTATTGGTTAAGTAGTCCTTGGTATGAAAAAGCTTGAGAAACACTGATCTAAATGCTCTCTAGCAAACTTCAGACGGGCCCTGAACATGTACTGGCTTAAGCAGGGGGACACGTCTGGCACTGCAGGATTTGAGTCCCTGGTGGCGTAGTGTGTTACTGATGGTAGCCTTTGTTACTTTGGTCCAGCTCTCTGCAGGTCATTGACTAGGTCCCCCCGTGTGGTTCTGGGATTTTTGCTCACCGTTCTTGTGATCATTTTGACCCACGGGGTGAGATCTTGCGTGGAGCCCCAGATCGAGGGAGATTATCAGTGGTCTTGTATGACTTCCATTTTCTAATAATTGCTCCCACAGTTGATTTCTTCACACCAAGCTGCTTACCTATTGCAGATTCAGTCTTCCCAGCCTGGTGCAGGTCTACCATTTTGTTTCTGGTGTCCTTTGACAGCTCTTTGGTCTTGGCCATAGTGGAGTTTGGAGTGTGACTGTTTGAGGTTGTGGACAGGTGTCTTTTATACTGATAACGAGTTCAAACAGGTGCCATTAATACAGTTAACAAGTGGAGGACAGAGGAGGCTCTTAAAGAAGAAGTTACAGGTTTGTTTGTAGGTGACCAAATACTTATTTTACAGAGGAATTTACCAATTCATTCATTAAAAATCCTACAATGTGATTTCCTTTATTCTTTCACCCCATTCTGTCTCTCATAGTTGAAGTGTACCTAGGATGAAAATTACAGGCCTCTATCATCTTTTTAAGTGGGAGAACTTGCACAATTGGTGGCTGACTAAATACTTTTTTGCCCCACTGTATGCCAGGCCTGTAAGTCTGTCAGGCTGTAGTCTGCCACAAAAGCAGCGAGGAAGACTTCCCGCGCATGGTTGCCATGGTTGCTCTTCTGTTTATTCTCCGCTGTGGACGCTCTGGCTCTTTTTCTCCCTCCCCGAGGCAAGCGTTTGCTTCCTGCTGCTGTATTCAATGCAATCCCTCCCCGAGGCAAGTGCTGTAATTCTCTCCGGTAGTCCACCAGCAGATGACAAACACTCCACCTCTCCGCCTCTTCCAAGGACGAGGGGGCGGGCCGTGCGGCAGAGTTTCAGTTAGATTGTTTTCCGCTGGTCAACATGTCCGTCAAAGTTTAAATCTTCCGGACAAAATTAGAAAGTGCCGGTTCAAAGGTCTTCTTGGTTATTTATTGAGCTTTAAACAAATGAATAACGACTCTATATAATAATATAAGAATAATACACGGAGGACGGAGGCTCTCTTTTCCTCCCCCTCTTCTGAGAGCCCAGCAGCTGATCTTTGAGCACACCCCCCTCTCCTGCAGGGGGGGCGTGGTCAGCTGCAGCTCATTTGCATTAAAGCTACGTCACAGAATCAGCCCTTGCAAAAACAGGGCTGGAAAAGAGCAAATAGAGCGAAATGAGGCATGGCTAAAATGCATGATCTGTTTGGTATTTTGAAAAAAAAACTTCACAGACATGTTTTATATAGGTATGGCCCTACAATATATTATTCAAATATAGCATAATAGGTCCACTTTAAGATAATGGTGTTCACCTGGCAGGCTCCATAATCCAGACATTTCTAATGATTTTAGTTTCTTCTCCAGCTCTGCTACTCGGTTTCCCAGAATCCTAACAACAAAAAGGAACAAAAACAAAGATATTTTCATGTTTTCTTCCGTCCTTATTGATAGAGATTACAGTGCATTAGGTATGTGTGTTAGGTACGAGATTGAGTACTTGTTGATTTGGCGTTGGTGCTGAATAACCATGTTCTTCTCGTGGATGGTTTCCAGCAGAGCTGTGGCGAGGGACTTGAGGTCTGAGATGGACTGAGGAGTCACCGGCAAGCTGCAGCCGTTTTTCTTCAGACAGTAACAATTCCTACACACAATCATTATTCTCAGTTAAAATACAGTCACCATGTTAGGCTTTCTACAAATTAAGGTTTATAAAACTGCATTTTCCTTCAAAGCTTGTGTAATGTCTACATGTGCATTTTGTTTTTTAATATATCTGATCCTTCTGACCTTGTTTAGCAGAGAGCACCCCAGTCAGTACACTAATGTTAGGTTTCCCACAGATTTTAGAGGTTTTCCTGCAGTCCAGCGGACTCTGAAATCAGAGGAATTATTAGGCATGATACAGAAACTGCCCTCCTTGCTGTCACTGAGGAACTGCACACTGCTAAAGCAGCCTCCCTCTCCTCCTCCATCCTTTTGGACCTGTCTGCTGCATTCGACTCGGTGAATTATCAGATCCTCCTTCGCACTCTCCAAGAACTTGGAGTTTCAGGCTCTGCACTTTCCCTCATCACCTCATACCTCAAAGACCGCACCTACAGGGTTACTTGGAAAGGGTCGGAGTCCGACCCTTGTCAATTAACTACAGGGGTCCCTCAGGGCTCTGTTCTTGGTCCCCTCCTCTTCTCCTTGTACACAAACTCGCTCGGATCTGTCATTAGCCCGCATGGTTTTTTCATACCACTGCTACGCTGACGACACCCAATTAATTCTGTCCTTTCCCCGCTCAGAGACCCAGGTCGTCGCACGCATCTCTGCTTGTCTAGCTGACATCTCTCAGTGGATGTCTGCTCATCACCTCAAGCTCAACTTTGACAAGACTGAACTGCTTTTCCTTCCGGGAAAAGATTGTCCCACTCTTGACCTAACAATCAACATCGGCACCTCTGTTGTTTCCCCGACTCAGACTGCAAGGAATCTGGGTGTGATCCTAGATAACAACCTGTCCTTCACTGCAAACATAGCTGCTACAACCCACTGCTGCAGATACACGCTTTACAACATCAGGAGGATACGTCCCCAGCTGACCCAGAAAGCGACGCAGGTTCTGGTCCAGGCTCTCGTCATCTCACGCCTAGACTACTGCAACTCCCTTCTGGCTGGTCTACCTGCATGTGCCATCCGACCTCTGCAGCTCATCCAGAATGCAGCGGCTCGTCTGGTCTTCAACCTTCCTAAATTCTCCCACACCACGCCGCTCCTCCGCTCCCTCCACTGGCTTCCGGTAACTGCTAGAATCCACTTCAAGACAATGGTACTCGCGTACCATGCTGCGAATGGATCTGGCCCTTCCTACATCCAGGACATGGTTAAACCGTACACCCCAGCACGTGCACTCCGCTCTGCATCAACCAAACGGCTCGCTGCACCCTCGCTGCGAAGGGGACCCAAGTTCCCATCAGCAAAAACAACGTGGGTTTGCTATCCTGGCTCCAAAATGGTGGAATGAGCTCCCCATTGACATCAGGACAGCAGATAGCTTACACACCTTCCGGCGCAGACTGAAAACTCATCTCTTTTCGACTCTACTTCGAGCAATAGAACTATTAACAAAGCACTTATATACTAATAAAGGACTGGCTTACCTAAAGCCAGTTGAGTAGCACTTGAAATGTTTTTGCTCTATGAAACCTGATGTACTTATATGATTCTGTTTTCTTCAAGTTTGTATTTTGTTGGTCGAACGCACTTATTGTAAGTCGCTTTGGATAAAAGCGTCAGCTAAATGCAATGTAATGTAATGCATGAGAGGTTTGTGATCTGAGAGAAAGGTAGTTTGAAAAAAAAAGGAAATTCACATTTAACATTTGCAAAAAGTGAAATGGTTTCATTTAATTAATAAGTAGTTAAAAATACTGTAAGAGTAAGATATTTAACAAATAAGAAAATCACAATAAAATATGTAGCTACCTTGTACTTCACCAGGTTTGATTTGAGCAAGTGGATTTCTTCTTGAAGTTGACAGAAACGCTCATGCAAATACCTGGGATACAATTATAATAATAATGATAGTATTAGAAGCCAATCAATAAATGTACATTCACATTTTATCATCATCTTTTTTAATTTACCAGCTGATTAAACATAAATATACAATCCAAAGTTATAGATTGACCTTTAAACTGTGAAACAACTGTTGCAGTCACACAAACAAGTGACATTTTTATTTTAAAGAAACAAACCTGTTCTCCATGCAGAGTGCATCGACGTCTAAAATGCGTTTCTCATCGTTGCCCAGGATGTGGTTGATCTCGAGCCGATGAGCCTTCTGCTGAAACACGTCCCGCTCCGCTCGAACGTCCTGAAGCTCGTCTGTGAGCGACTTCACGCTGTGCTCCAGGACCTCGTTCTGCAGACACACAAAACATACCAATACATTTGTGATATACATTGTAAGTTCACCTCTCTAAGAAAGCCTCCTATAGTTGGATAGTGTTAGTAAGAAAACTAACTATGTCAGGTTGGACTACATTTAAATCTAATAGCAAAGTTGTTGACATTAGGAGGTCTTTTTGCTTGAATAAGTTTAACCAGGTCATAAATACAATGTCTCTCTATACTTACATACTGTTACAAAACTAATGTTCATATTTTAAATGCAGGATTTTAAGAACATTTTTACAAGTACTACTTCTGTTAAATGTCATGATGCATTCACCAAAAGCCATTAACTGAAAGTCACCTTCATAATCTAAATGATTGCATTAAAACAAATAAACAACAGGAAGCAGCCCTCTCACCTGCTCTCCGGCTCTTTCTAACTGTCGGACCAGATCCTCTCGCCTCATGAGCAGGAAAGTGTTGAGTGCCGACCTCCTCGTCTCCAAGCCTCTGTTTGGTGATGGTCATTCGTAAAAGCTGTTGGGAGAGAGATACATCGTTTTGTATTTTGCACAGTTTTCCAGTTTTCTGCTTTATTTAATCTGATAAACCTCTTTTTCTGCATGAACTTTTATGCCAACTCAAATCAGATACATTCTTAACTATAAATGTTGGTAATATATGCAAGACCGAAAAAGAGAATTATTCATATTTAATTTAATTGCAATGTCCATTATGTTGAACAGTGTTTACCTTGTTGTCACCCAGGGTCGGCTCTAGAACAAATCGAATGGGGGGGAAATCATTTACAACGGGGGGCACACACTGCCGTCAACAACCAATACACAAACACCATCGCAACTTCAATTTCAAAACATGCTGTAAAGTCTCTTGTTTTCACACACATTGCAGGGATGTAGTGCTATTTTATAGCGCACCTATGACTTGTGCATACATGCACGGTTGTGGCACGACCACCAAAACAGAAACATATGGACATAGGCCACCATATAAAAAGTGTGCAAATGTTTAGTATCCTATCCATGTGAACATGTTTTAGGTGGGTGATGGACCTAACATCCTGTAAGGGAAGATTTAAATATTGAAGTTAAAAGCATCAATCTGGTGCACTTTGAGAGCAAAATTAAGAGATCTATGGATACATCTGTCAACACCCATAAACAGAATGTAAGCAGATTTACTTTTCTTTATTTTACAAATCACTCCCCTTTAAACTGTATTCTTCTTCAAATAGCTGTCCTGTAGTATTTCATACCTGTTTCTCATGTATTCTCTTGTTTTTTAATAACTACAATGATCATATCAAGGTGTTCCTCGGAAATACTTCTTTACATAAATGGTGACCAAACCGTTTGAGACCCACTGAGATAATAATAATAATGCATTTTATTTATATAGCGCTTTTCACAACTCAAAGACGCTTTACAGTAGATGAGGGAGGGTAGACAAACAAGGACAGATAACTTAAGTTCATTATCTAAACACTGACAGAGTCCTCCTGACCTTACCTCACTGAGCTGTAGTTATCTGAGCCTCTCAGTCTGACAGGAGAGGACTCTCCTCCCCACTTGTTGTAGAAACAGCTCTTTATATCCGTTAGCATAGCTAGCTAACCAGATGCTAACAACAACAAAATGCGCTCATGCCACACATACATAGGATAGCCGAGCTTGAATGACACACAGAGACCCAGAAGTACTTGTACTGTCTGTATCATATTATTTTCGATGGCTTTACTGTATAATCAGTATAATAGATGAACAGATCGCCACTGGGTTTACAACCAAACAGTCAGCCACGTAATGACAACAAAACAAAGGTCGGGGTCATTGGTCAAGCAACACACCAATCAACGAGCAGCAGTGAGCACACCTCAGGCTGTGTTTTTTTTTGTATTCTTTATTTCTGATTTATTTCACACAAAAAACATTGTGTGGAAACGTTTTCACTTGCCTGCCCTGCGTTGGGGGGGGGGGGGGGCACAGTGACTCGTTTGGGGGGGCATGGCCCGCGAATGACCCATGAAGACGACCCTGTTGTCACCTTGAGCTTCCACCAGGCGTTGTTTCAGCTCCTTCACCTCCTCAGAAAGTTCACTGCTCTTGTCTCTGTCCCTCAGTAGCTGGGCTAAATTCACCTGAAGAGGACATGAAGATACGATCACTACCACTACACAGACTTATAATTGGTCTGTTACATTAATATATCCACGATAAACAATTAAAGATATAGGATATAGAACAATACTTTTATGTTAATAGCCATTTCAGCCATTTGAAGTATACACACACACACACACACACACACACACACACACACACACACACACACACACACACGTCAAAATCACTTAGGCCTACTTGATTCCTTTTCTCAGGAGGCAGAGTGGGATTTCCATCCTGTTAGTAATAAAAACAAGGGAATGGTCATTTAATGCAAATTGTAGAACATTTATTTTTGGACAAATATTTTCTGTTCTGCCATTTATTCCTTCCATTTTAAAGTTTGGCTGCAGCACGGTAATTGGCTGCTGGAGAATGAGATGAAATGTAATAGGTTAAAGAGACGCCCGTGATGAGCTGATTATATGCAGCTGCGGAGTGAATGTAGCCTATAGTATATAGGCCTACCCAGTCTTCCTGAAAGAACTTGCGCTGAACTTCATATCCACTATAAACACGAAGGACGAGTTTTTGTTCAAAGAAGGTAAGTTAGCTTCAGCAGCACGTTTGGAAGAAGTTGCATTATGTCTAACTCGTGAAAAGACGGTGCTCCACCCTTAGCAAAGAGTAAACAACGCCTACTAGACAGTTATACAAGATTTGTTTTGACATTTTTGCGTTTGGGCTCGACAGGCTTCAACAGGGTAGAGTGTATCATCAGTAAAGACCTTTCAACAAGTTGTCATTTTTGTTGGGATTTGTTGACCTAACATGCGTCTACACGGGTAAGTCGATTTTAGGCTGCCTGAAGTCTGCGTTTTGCTCTTAATTAACTCCATCTGCAGAGTAAAATATTGCGACATTGTATTTATTTATCATGTAGCCTACACTTCATTTAGCTTTTTCAGATGTGATAACCTAAAGATATGACGATAATGTGACTGTCTTACTGAAACCACCCAATTGTATTAAGAGCTCAAACATTTCTGCAATATTAAAATCCTTCTAACATGTTGATGAATAACCCATAATGTGAGTTTTTTTACTTGTTTTTTTCCGAACGGCTTTGAATAATGCATGACTTTTACCAGGAACAGAGTAGTTATACAAATGCTACTACTTTAACTTAAATTAAGGTATCTAAATACAGCAATCATGTGTATTGTCATGCAACACATGATGAGTTTATCCATTTGAGGCACTCTTAACAATTTTAACATTTTTCAGGTCAATGAATATACTAGGAGCAGCAGTGTTGGTTCTGCTGGCCGGCTGTCAGCAATGTGTCTCCACTGACACTCCACCAGATGTCAGGCAGAACAATAGTACTCTGTACGCAGCCTGCAAAATGAGACCCAGCACCTCACTCCCTGAAGGCCTGCCAAAAGTGTACGGTCAGGTGCTGTTTAAGCAGGACTATCCTGAGGGGGAACTCAAGGTGCTCCTTCAGTTCAGTGGCTTCCCCACAGAGAGCGCCCCAGTGCCCAGAGCGGTGCACATCCATCAGTTTGGAGACCTGAGCCAGGGGTGTGACTCCACTGGAGGCCACTACAACCCACACAGCGTACACCACCCAGACCACCCTGGGGACTTCGGTAACTTTGTGGCTCAGAAAGGAAAGATCAATACGATGATAGAGTCTGAGGCCACGCTGTTCACAGGGCTGTCTGTGATTGGAAGAGCCGTGGTGATCCATGAGGGGGAGGACGACTTGGGGAGAGGGGGGGACGCTGGGAGCCTGCTGAGTGGAAACGCAGGCCGGAGGCTTGGCTGCTGCATCATTGGGATTTCTCCCCCCAGCCTCTGGAATATGAAGTATGAGGTGTATAATAAACGTAAGCTTGTGGATGCTGGCATGTAGGGCAATTAAAGAGACGTTTCCTTGATTAACTCATTGATTGTATCCCTTGTGTGGCTTATCAAAAATGGTGGGAAAGTGTCTTGAGAATTCAACTGCTCCTAAAATAAATGCTTCCTTCCTTTAATCCTTGGTGATTTTCTGACTTTTCCTTAAACAGCATCATCGGTTTACATTTTAGTTTATGACCAAAGTAGCGACACTACCCGAGCTAAGAAGGTTAACATGGTATTCATTACAAATGTTCATTTGCATGTGAATGTCATTTCAAATATATTATCACACTTACAAAAACCTCCATTACATCTGTGCAGGTTTCTATATGATTCTATACTTAAAACATGTTTTTATTCAGTTAAATCATTTATTTTGCAGAAATAAATCCATGTTGTGCACATTCAACACATATACACACTTGTGGTATTTCTGATGAGTTAATACTTTTTTGCTACAAAACATGACCAAAACGTCAGTGCTGGTAATGTTGTGGGTTCTTTGTGTAACAGACTAGTTAGTTCACTAAATGTTATCTTAACTACATTTATGTTCAAAGTCAACTGTCCTTAATAGTGTCATGCAGCATTCTATATAGCTGTGATACATTTGTTTTGTGAAAGTGTTTAGCAAAAAAGCAAAATATCCCACATTTATCATTTGAGAATAATAAATGAAGTGTTTTGGAAATGTTTGCATTGTTTTTAAAGAAAATAAAGTTGCTGCTTAAGCTAAACATCTGGCTGATTTATTTGTTGTAGAGATCTTTAACATGGTTTCCTAAATGTGGACAGAGGTAGAAAGATAAAGGAGAAATCCTAAGCAACAACACCTCTTTAAGTTCATGACAAATGCAATTACACGTGTCCCTTTATTTTTGTGTTAGTTCTATAGAAAACCTAAATCAGTGTCTTATTCCAGAGTCAACATTAGACATGTTATTACACTTACATTCTCCTTCAATGTTGGGTTCATATTCAGTCTTAAGTAAATCTCAAAGACTGACATTGTGTCAATGCAGAGAAATCTAAATCATCCCACCTGGTCAAACTCTATGAAACACAAATTCGACAGCCCTTTTTTGCTACTTTTTAAACGAACTTGAATCATAGTTCCTCCCGCTCTGATACAAACGCATTATAAAGCTTCAAACTTTCTGGCTAAGGTTTGGGTTTCCTGTTTTAGGAAGGAAGAATCTCTGCCAAAATGAGCTCCAAAAAGTTTTGGAGGCTGTTATAGCAGCGTATTGTTCAACAATCACATGTGGGTGTTACGCTCAGGTTTCAACATTCTTTGGACCATTTATACATAAGACTCAAAACAGATCAAATTAAAGCATAAATAACATTGTTGGTTACTGACAGTGGACATATAGATATTTGTTTTGTTTCTCAGGAGGCGTTCCCGTTCCTCTGACAGGGATATATTCATTTTTCTACTGTCAGTCAATCGTAACAACTCAGGTGTGTTTCATTATTCATAACAATGAATCAAGTAGCATTAATAATGTATCAATTATCCTCATGTTTCTGAGGATTTCTCCTGATGCTCTGCACCACGAGAGCGGCTCGTGGAAGACTTCACATTTCCTGACTTACAAACATCTGTCTCCTCTGTAAGCTCTGTCTCCCGGTTTGACTGGACGTCCTCCTGCTCTTCTTCAGCAGGTGACATTGTGCTATTGATGTTTTCCTGTATCAAAATACACTCTGTTTCAACATTTTCAGTGCATTTCTCTGACTCTTCCTCACTTTCTCCTGTGGGGTCAGAGTTCTCTAAAGTTTGCTGTATGTGGCAGAGGTCTGACGGATGTTGTGTTGGAGAGGAACACTCCTCACACACTCCTCTTCTCTTGACTGCTGAATGGTTAAATCCGTTGTGACCTGTGATTGGCCGATGTCAGGACACTCCTCACTGTCTGGTGTTTGTGTCTGAGGGCTGGCTGGCTCTTCCTCGGCTGGTTGGCACGTTTCCTCGCTGGACGCCGATGGTGCCTCCACGAGAGGCTCCTCTCCATTACCTGACACAGCGGGGGGTTCACTCTCTTGGATGGAGATTTCTGTGGAGCTCTGCTGATCCACGGCTATTTCTTCTGACACTTCATCACCTATATGAATAGAAGATTTAAGAAATGTAATCTCCGCAACACAGAACCATAGATGGCGTACACTGAGAGAAGTTTAGGGCACATTTATCCCTCACCTTCCTTTCCAGGAGACTCTGTTGTCTCCGCCTGCTGAGTGTTCAGGATGATGGTTTATTTCCTCCTATTATGACAAAATATAATTCAAAGTAAGCCTTAATAAAAGCATGAGACATCCAGAAAGCTGTATGCAGTGGTGGAAAATGACTACGTCCATTTACTTTACTTATGTCCAATTTTTTATTATTTGTACTACATGAGAAATTCTACTCCACAAGTCAACAAATGTACTTAGATTTATTTTATAAGTTAAGTTACTGCTAATAATGCAACATATTAAAAACACCATATAATGTATTGAATTGAATAACAATTACTTGGTGATATTTATAAGTTATTCAGCAGTATTATTTAATACAAAATAATCGACACCTTATAATTATACCACATTTTAATGCATCAACAATTATTTTGGTACTTTAAGTATATTTTGATGCTAATACTTTTGAATTCAGAATTGCTACTTGTAATAAACTATTATTCTACATATTCTATTTCTATTAAAACATCGAGTATGAGTTCCAACAATGCTTGTCACTGTTGTATTGAATAGAAAAGAGTACATTAATTTGGGAAAGTATGAGAAGTTATTGAAGAAGATGAAGTTTGCATGTTAAAAAGTATTAAGAGAAAGTGAGAGAAACGTACTTCCATAAATTCCCAGAGACACATTATAAGTCAGGCCTTCAGGAATCAAGAAGCAAAAGGACAGAAGGAAGGATAAGGCATGTCAATTATTGTAAAAAGCAAGAAGAATACACATTTCAATGAAGCACATTAGTGTCAGTATATTAAAGGGGACCTATCGTGAAAAATGCACTTTTGTACGTCTTTTATGCATGAATATGTGTCCCCTGTGTGTCAGGGAACTCACCAAATGTCAGAAAACACAACCCTCTCTCTTTTCCTCCATACCCAAATCTCTAAAAATGGGGCTGCAACGGAGCTGATACAGATTTGAATTTCTCTAATGTCAGAAAAGGGGTGCTCCGCAGGGGCGTTGCCTGGGGTAGGCATCCGGGGCTTTAGCCCCGATGTTTCTTTAGCCCCGGACAAATTCTCCCTCAATAATATAATACATTAACCTACTTTACCTATAGGACGGACGGCGCAGAAATGTAATTTCCCATGTTCTGTGAATGCAACACAGAGGCAAGACGACGCCACCAGACCAATCAGAGAGTTGCATGGAAATAAACGTGTTTTATTGGCTGACAGATACGTACCTCTCCTCTGTGACAATGTTTAAACTTTAAATTGTCAGCCCCGGACGCGGAGATTCTGAAGATGGACATTAGACATTTTTTTAATAAAAAAGACGGCAATTCTCAAGTGGTGGCTCACACAACAACACCCCAGAGCCACCACCTGAGCCAGGTGAACAAGGTATGTACCTGTCAGTAAATGTACAAGTTATGCGAACATGTAAGCAAAGCATAAATTACAGCTACGTTGACGTTACTTTGAATCGCGCGGGTAAGCTAAACCGTTAGCAAGTAGCTATAGCTTGCCAGATATATTAAATAAACACTTTGTCATACAATATAAATGTTGTGTTTTTTAGCGTTACTTGGTGATTTCAAAGAAAGCTCTCTGGGAAATGTTGACTTACTGTCAGTGTTCGACATGAAGCTAGAAGCTACCTTACACAGTTGATCCTGATTCCTTACTCACAGTTGGTGATTACTTTCCTGCATTTCAATGGACAGCATATACAAAGGACATGTGAGCTTCATTGCTTAAGAGATCCTCACATGCTATCTCTTTTAAAAAAGAAGTGTCCAGTCAACAACAAAATATCAGTGATCGTATAGTGATAGTATATTTTTCATAAGCGATGTGAAACATTAAACTTAAAAAAACTCTGTGAGGGCCTAAGATATTCTACAAAATAATAAAAAAAACAAGTTATATTTTTCATTAGACCAAAATAACTTGATTTAATTGTATTTAAAATAACATTTCCAAAGAAATAAATCCTTCGAATCTGCCTATTCCGTTTCTCTTGGAATGTGAAGGGTTAAATGAAAGAAGCCCCCTCTGCGAGTCTGTGAAGATAGGAGCTGTTGGACGTCCAGCTATGAATTCACAGAGGGCCCGCTATAGTAACTAAAACGAGAGAGTAATGTCAAATGACAGTACAATTGACCAATCATATCTTCCCTCTAAATGGGTGGGTGTTATTATCGCGGACTTTATGACAAGTTCCGCCCGCTGTGCAACTTTTCTTGTTTCCATAGCAACAACAACTTCCTGTCAACAGCGTTAACTCGCCTTCAAAATAAAAGCATGCCAAATTACACTTAAGACATACAACTGCAACGAAAGTAACAAACACAATGCAATATCCTTTTCAATTTCAAAGAACACAAATAGGGTTATTTACAGGTGTTGTTTTGTGTGGTAGAGGGTCGCTTTCATTGATGCGTTTTGCACCCCGGGCCGTTGTTTTGATATACCGCTGAAGTATACTCTGCTGTGACATAATAACTCGAGGGAAGGGGTGGGGGTCAGAGGGCCTAGGTATAAAAGTCACGGCTCGCCACTGCAAATAGCCAATCACACAAAAAACATATTGCTGTGACTGTGAGTATTAAATATTAACATTAAACAAAACAAATGGACCCACACGTGTGTGATCACAATTGTATGTTTATATTTAATATCATTTTAGAAACATGTT